>NC_043710.1:15628795-15653633 GCF_006229205.1 Suricata suricatta | reverse complement strand
TGCACACTCAGAGTCTACACAGTCCTCAGGCCTCTCCCCACCCCCACAGTGCCCAAAGGGATTGCACAACAGTGGCTCTGGCCCTCAGGGCTTGGGTTGGGGGCCCACCTTCCCAGGAGCACTCCCTTCTCCGAAGGGTTTGGTATAGCAGCCCAAGAAGATGTGCCTCTGGACTTTAGGGATTGAGAGGTCAAGGGTCAGAGACAGTGTGGTCAAGCCCCCAGGCCAGTGGCTTTGTTGAGGCAGACTTGGCTCTTCCTGGGACCACCTCCATCACCACCTGCCTGTCCCCTCCTCTCCTTCTTGGTGATAGCAGGGGAGGGTGGGACAGGGCCAGCTCCAGGGCTGGCTGGCTGGCTGGCTGGGGTGGTCTGTCTGGCCAGTAAGACGGCCAGGAGCCCAGCACTGGGTTTCCAGGCAGTGAAGCCCAACAGCAGGATGTCAGGCCTGGGGTGCCTCCTTGGGCCCCAGGCCTGAGTGGGGTGGGGTGGGGGGAGGGAGCAGCCTCCAGGCCGGGAAAGCTGAGTCAGGTGGGCAGGCCCTGCCAAACCCTTCCCGGCTCTCCCAGGGCTCTCCCCCCCCCCCCCGCCACTTGCTGAGTGGGATGGGAAAGAGAGAGGGGTCCTCTCTGAGGGGCCCAGGTCTGCATCTGCCTGAGGCTTTAACTGTCACAGAGAGCAGGAGTGGTGGGGACCTGCCCTTCCCCTCCAGGGGTCCCTTGGGACTCCTGCTGCTTCACCTCTAGTCCATGTCGAGCCTCAGCCCCTGCCCGGGCTCCGGTATCCACTAACCAAGTCCTGCCCGGCGCCCTGAGCTCAGCCCAGGATGGGCCCAGCTCCAGCCCCTGCCCTCCTCGCCCTCTCTGGCCAAGGCCCCAACCAAACTGGTCTCTGCTCTACTCCTTGCTGCTGCCCAGCCCCTGCCCCTGCCCCTGCCCCTGCCCCAGCCTCAGCTCCTGGGAGTGCCCGCCCAAGGCCCAGACCTTTGGGTCAAAAACCATGTCCCCTGTGCCAGGCTCCAGACTGGGCACTGGGAACCCAGATATAACACGGCCTTAGTCTCCAGGAGCACCCGGGCGGTGGACCGAGACATCTGGCCTGTTGCCTCCTGTCCTCAAGCCTTCACTGTCGGGGGACTGGCTTCCCCCCACACCAGTCTCCCCGTCTCCGTCTCCTCCTCCGCCACCTCTCCGCCGCCGCCCTCACCATCCTCACGCCAGCGCCCTGCCCAGGAGCTTCGGCCTGCCACCAAACCCCGTCTATAAATAACCGTTCAGGCCCCACCGATCACAGCCCCACCACGGGCCCAGCCCTCAGCCCGCCAGGGCACGCTCTGAAGAAACCAATGGCCCCCTGGCTGGATCTCAGACCAGGAGCTCCAGGGAGGAAACACCAATTTCCCACTGATAGCTGGCCGGGAGGGCAGCTGGCCAGTGGGCTGGCGGGCAGGCGGACTGGCGTCTGAGGGCCACGGGCCGAGCTGGTAGAGGAGCCCCGGTACTCACAGGGGGGACGAGGGGAAACCCTTCCATTTTGCACGCCTGTAACATCCAGCCGAGCTCCTAGCCGGTCAGGTCCCCTGCTTCAGTGGGGGCCAGTGCGGAGCCCCTCAGGATGGGGCGCCCCGTCAGGGGCTGGGACGAACTCAGGGCGGGCGCAGGGCTCAGGCCTGCCCCCTGAGCTACAGGAGCCCTGGGTGAGCCCCCTCCCTTGACATTGCAGGGCCAGCGCAAGTTCCTGATTTTATCGAAGGGCCTGCCACTGGGAGATAGTCCCCTTGGGGTGACATCACCGCCCCAGCCCGTTTGCATAAATCTCTTGCGCGACAGGAAGTCTCTGGCCGGCTGGGGCAGGTGGTGCTCCAGGGGCTGGCCTGGGAGGCCATGGGGGGCCAGGCCCCCTGCCCAGAGGAAGCTGGAACTGTGAGGGGCGGTCTTGGAGGCTGGAGTGGGGAGAAGGAGTGGGAGGGAGGAAGGCTAGCTCTACCAAAAGGAGGCATGGCTGTGCCCCAGGCCCGGCTGAGGCTCTCTACCCGCTAACCCCACAGATGCCCAGTGCTCTTGAGACCCCATGTGGCCAACAGTCGCTTACTTGGGGTCAGAGCTGGTGGTGGCAGCTACCTGGTGCCTTCACTTTCAGGGCTCAGCCTGGCTGGCTGAGATCTCTGATCTAGCAGAGTGCCAGGCCTGGCTCCTCTGGGTCCTCGGTCCCCAACACTTATGTGCTGTCCAGCCTGGGGCTGGGCTCCGGGGCAAGGAACTCAGCACAGTGTTGCTTGCCCCTTCCCTCTGAGTTTCCCTTCCCACCAGCCTCCCTTCCATCAGAGGATGGTCCTGGGTCCTTACGCCTTCCCCTCCCAGCTTCCTGAGTACCCCTGCTTCTTCCAAATCCCTCGGGGCTCTACTCTCAACCCAGATTTCTCAGTTTCCCCTCTCCTTGCCAATGCCTGAATGTCAACCTAGCCTTCCGAGTTTACAAACTTTTCTTATTGGTCCATCATTCATTTTCCTACTTTTTTTTCTAATCTGTCTGTATGTCCATCTATCTGTCCACCCATCAAGCCAAGCTATTTATTTATTTATCAGTTTATCTAGTTGTTCATTTATTCTTCCATTTATTTGTTAGTCCATTCCCATTCATCCATCCACTCATCTGTTTATCTATTTGTCCATGTAGCCATCTATATGCTCATCTATTAGCCCATCTATCTGTGATTGACCCATCACTTCATGTTTTCATCTGTTTTTTTTTTCTTTAATCTTTACTTATTTTTGAGAGATAAAGACAGAGACAGAGTGTGAGTGGGAGAGGAATGGAGAGAGAGGGAGACACACAGTCTGAAGCAGGCTCCAGGCTCCAAGCTGTCAGCACAGAGCCCAACGCAGGGCTCAAACTCACAAACCACGAGATCATGACCGGAGCCAAAGTCAGACGCTTAACTGACTGAGCCTCCCAGGCGCCCCTATATTTTCATCTGTTTATCCATTGCATTTCTAGCTCTCAACCCGTTTATCCATTGGTCCATCCATCCATCCATCCATCCACCCATCCATCCATCGATGCATCCTGCCACTATTAACTGAGCTCCAGGCTTTATGCTGAATTATGGGAAAATAGGTAAGTATTGGACAAGATCCCTGTCTTCAGAGAGCTCCTGATCTAGTCTGGAAGACAGGGATGAATAGAGACATTTTTTTGATCCATTGATCTCTGGTGAGCCTACTTCACTGCCGAAGAACTTCTTGAGCATCCGATTTCTTCCCGTGTGTAATCTAACCCTCTGCTTTATCTCCTCTTCCCACAAGACTAGCCTGCCTCGTTCCCATCAGTGGAATCCCAAGCCCCAAAGTGTTTCTTCACCAGGGATTCACAAGGGCTAGGTTCACCGTTAGATCTATTTCACTTCCATCTTCACTGACTTTTTGCATCTGTACTTGGGACTCTCCAGGGGGTCCAGGTCACAAGTCCTCAGGACTCCCTAGGAACATGACCCAGGCCCCTCCCCAGGAACAGGGGACAGGCGGCTGACTTGGCAGCAGTTCCATCCCTACTCCCTACTTCCCCATTGAGAAGGCCATGTCCCAGCTGCCTGCATGTGTGTGGGCTGGGTCTACTTCATGAGGACCAGGTCCTGCTTGATGCGTTCATTCTTCATTCATTCATTCATGTCTTGGTTTGGCTTGTTTATATGCTTCTTTATCAACTCATTCTTTCATTTCATCACTAGCTTTTTATTGAAGACCGTCCATGTGCTGGGCCTGGTAAGGGGGCACAAATATGAATAAGGCATGTCCTGAGCCCCCTGGACTTCACAGGCCTGCAAAGAGAACACACTTGTTAAACAGATAATATCGTTTTTTCAGGGGGTGAGGGAACAAGAAAGAGGTGCTACGTGCATTGGGGAGCAATTATTTTGGTCTGCGCCATAGGTAGGGAAGCAGGCAAGGGAAAGGGAATGTGGAACCAGCCTGAGCAAAGGCGAGAAGGTGGAAAAGAACAAAGGAACCGTGAGCCTTCATCCCTTGGCTATAAACAAGAGGACAAGAAAGCAAAGAGCCTTGAGCATCAGGCCGAGGAGCCCGGGTTGCATCGGGAACAGACGTGGAGCCTCTGCTGTTTGTAAGCAGGGAGCATGGTGCTCTTTGCCATTGGCACAGACAATATGCTCTGTTAGCCACGCACACCTGAGGTCTGAGTCTTGGGGGGCCCCCAGGAGAGGAAAGAGATTCCATTATCCCAAGTCTGGCCAAGCCCAAGGGGCCTGGATACAGAAGCCCCCAAAAGATCCAGGACCTTAAATCTCTAAAAATGGGCAAAATGACTCTCACTGTCTGTGCAGTAAGTAGCAATATCTGTGTGCATTCACACACCAGCAAGCTCTCTTTACCCTTCCTTCCATTTCCCCTCCTCCCAAAATGTACCAAGGGCCCCCTCCCTAAACCTCCAGGATCTGCTGTTATTCAAAGCCTTCAGAATAGTAGGGCTCAGATTCTAAGCAATCCGGAGCCGGAAGGGTCACATAATCAACAACCCCAGGCCTAGAGCTCCTAAAAGGGTGGGAAGGGCCATGCTGTTCTGAGTGCCCAGCACTGTGCTGGGTCTTCCACCCTTGTGATCTCACGTAACCAAGACATCGATCTGTTAAACTGAGGCCCAAGAGGTCAGTGACTTGCCCAGGGTCAAGTGTGTGAGTGGCGATTTGGGCATCAGATCTGCCTTTTGGGTCCTTGTGGGGGAAGGAAGGAGGCAGAAGGAAGAAGGGGAAAGACTGAGAAGCCAAGCACGGAGGGAGCAAGGGAGGCAGAGAGGGAGGAAAGGAAGGATTGAAGAGGAAGAGAAAATAAAAAGGGGAGAAAGAGTCAAAGGAAGCAGAGAGAGGGGAGATAAGAAAGAGAATAGGCAAAGGGGTGGAGAAGGGGCAGTGGGGAGAGGAGACGGGGACGGGACACTGCTCCTGCAGGGGAGCAAGGGACCAGAGAGGGTCCCCGACTTGCTGGAGGTCCACGGGGTGCATCATGCCTGGGCTGTGGCTCTCATTCTCATCAGTAAGAAATGGATCTGAAACCGAAAATCTTGGAGGCTCCAGGGAATGAGAGGCAAAGAAACACATTTTTAAAAATTATTTTATTTTTTAAATAGGTAATATATGCATGTGGTACAAAACGCAAAGGCACAAAAAAGGGAAACAGTTGCCCAGTTCTCCTTCCAGAGGCTACCCTCCCTGCCACCTGATTCTTGTGAATTTTTCTAGAGATAGTCTGAGCAGACACAAAAAGGCAGATATATTATTTTAAAAATTGTACACAGAAGGTAGCATACTGAACACATTGTACTTCCCTCTGGTTCTATTTTTCCCCTAAATCCCTTCCATGCCCAGACATATAGCACTATCCTGTTCTTTTTAGTGACTGTATAGTATTTCAGTGTTTGAATGGACTGTGATTTTCTTTTAAAGTAAGCTCCATGCCTGACATGAGGCTTGAACTCATGATTCTGAGATCAAGAGTCACACGTTCTACCAAATGAGCCAGCCAGGCACTACCGGACTGTGATTTTTTTAAATGTATGCTTATTTATTTTGAAAGATAAAGAGAGAGAGAGAAAGAACACAAGCAAAGGAAGGGCAGAGAGAGGGAGAGAGAGAATCCTAAGCAGACTATCAGGGCAGAGCCCAACTCAGGGATCAAACACACAAACCATGAAATCATGACCTGAGCTGAAATCAAGAGCAGACACTCAACCACCTGAGTCACCCAGGCGTCCCTGGACTGTGATATTTTTAAATCATAAAAGATCTCATTCATCTAAAAGAGTACACAAAACATTTCTGGATAGTATAAGGAGTAAAAATAAAGCTAACACTATGTAACCACATCTAAGTCAAGAAATAAAACATATCTAGCACTCTAGAAGCATCCTCCAAAGGTCCCCTTAGAGATATCTCCTTGTATCTAGAAATAGCACTATTCTAACTTTTTTAGTAATTATTTCCTCACTTTTCCTTATAGTTTTACCACTTACATAAAGACCTCCACAGTTTAGCTTTTATCTTAGCAGACATTAATCGCATATAAAAAGAATTATGGTGTAAATATTCTTTTGGGTCTTGCTTCTCTTTCCTACCTTCCGGTTGCATGTAGCTGTGGTCTGTTCATTGCTGTATAATAGTCCATTGTTAAAAATCATGGGACGCCTGGGTGGCTCAGTCGGTTAAGCGTCCAGTTTCTGCTCAGGTCATGATCTCATGGTTCGTGGGTTCGAGCCCCGCGTCGGGCTCTGTGCTGACAGCTAGCTCAGAGCCTGGAGCCTGTCTTCAGATCCTGTGACTCCTTCTCTCTCTGACTCCTCCCTGCTCACACTGTCTTTCTCTCTCAAAAATAAATAAAAACATTTTTAAAAAATTTTTATGGTTTTTATTTATTTTTGAGAGACAGAGACAGTGCGAGCAGGGGAGGGTCAGAGAGAGGGGGAGACACAGAATCCGAAGCAGGCTCCAGGCTCCGAGCTAGCTGTCAGCACAGAGCCCGACGCGGGGCTCGAACCCACGAACCGCGAGATCATGACCTGAGCCAAAGCCGACGCCTAACCGAGCCACCCAGGCGCCCCAAATAAAAACATTTTAAAAAAAATTTTTAAACAGTCTCTCATTGATGTGGACAGTTAGGTTGTTTCCAGTCTT
Source organism: Suricata suricatta (assembly GCF_006229205.1). NCBI lineage: Eukaryota > Metazoa > Chordata > Mammalia > Carnivora > Herpestidae > Suricata > Suricata suricatta. The sequence goes on along the minus strand of NC_043710.1, from coordinate 15,646,955 downwards.
TTGCTATTACAAATCATAATACAATCTATAAAATTTTCTGGTTGGCACATATGCAAGTGTATGTCTAGGATAAATTTACCAAAAGTTGAGATGCTGGGTCGAAGGCAGTACTTTTTCTTTTTTTTTAAGGGAAGCTAGAGGGAATACAGAGAGGATTTGAGTTAGCACTGGCTCAGGATGTCTGCCCTTACGCTTTTGCTTGTCTCTCAAAAAGCACTGTTCAACAGCAAATAACAGAACAGAATTTTCTGCCTTAAATGAAAACAATGTGGGAGAAAGGCTCACTGCTGTGGAAGTAAATGTTTGAAGGGAAACTAAATGCTATAAATTCTCCTTTTTCTATGTTTAAGTTTTCAAGGTTACTCTTGATGGTTAAGAGATTGGTACTAGAAAAAAATCACTATGACTGGGGCGCCTGGGTGGCTCAGTTGGTTGAGGATCCAGGTCATGATTTTGGCTCAAGTCATAATCCCAGGATCGTGGGATCGAGTCCTGCATCAGACTCCATGCTGGGTAGGGCGCCTGCTTAAGATTCTCTCTCTCTCTCTGTCCCTCTCTAAGATAGAAAAAAGAAAAAGAAATCACTACAACTAAATGCAAACTGAATCAAAAACCCCCGCGATCTCCCTACAGACACAAATAAATAGTATCAGAAAATCTAAAATAGAAATCAAAAGCCCTTAAATTATAAGTAATATTGAAAATGACATACCTCTCATATCTTAACTCATTGGGGAAAAAAAGACCTGATTGTTTATTTAGATTTTAGAACATAAGTGCACAGGAATTTTTGACTCCCCTCTTTTGATGTCAAAGGAGATGTGTTGTTTTTTTTTTTGTCACAATTGACACATAATACTTTGTTCGTTTCAGTTGTATTGCATTTTAAAACTTTTTTAATGTTTATTTTTGAGAGAGACAGCATGAGTAGGGGAGGGTCAGAGAGAGAGGGAGACACAGAATCTGAAGCAGGCTCCAGGCTCTGAGCTAGCTGTCAGCACAGAGCCCGACGCGGGGCTCGAACTCATGAGCCGTGAGATCATGACCTGAGTCGAAGTCAGACGCTCAACCGACTGAGCCACCCAGGGGCCCCTATGTGTCCCGCATTTAAAATTTTCAGATCAATAGATAGATAGATATATTGCCATATTGCCCTCGATAAAAGTGATACCAACTTACCATCTTACCAGCGGCCTGTGACAGTGCTATTTACCCGCTCCCTTGGAGTGGGCAGCCTTGTGGAGTGACAGAGAGGCCAGGCAGGGCTGGGGAGTAGAGGGCCAGGCAGTCCTTTGCCCTCATTGGACTGGGCTGCTGAGGGGGTAGACTGGGTGCTCTTGCAAGCTCAGGGTGAGCAGGCAACCGGAAACGTGGGTGCTGACAAGACCCTTGAACTTGCAGATCCCTGCACCGCAGCCCCAACAAGCTCTAAAATAAGGGAATGGCACCCCATCCCCACCATCCCAGCAGCTGGTCTCTTATGGGGACTGACAGAGTACATGGGAAGATTGAGGCCTCAGACCAAGAACTGGGAAGGTTGACCCGAAAAAGCTGAGCCCGTGTATAGAAATGGCCGTCTTGCAACTTCCTCTCACAGTTGAGACACTGGGAGAGGCTCCTCGGGCCCCAGCCAGCGCCGCCTGGGCCCCTCAGGCTCCCCAGCACCGGGCTGGCTCTTTAGAGCAGGAGCACCTCTAACGGATATTTACTCAGGGCCTCCGTGGGCCAGGGGACCCAGAGAGACAGACTCCTGCGCTTGACGGGCTTGTCCTGGAGCGGGAAGGACAGGGATCAGCACATGTTTGAGCGCATCCCACTGCAGGTGGGAAGGGAACGGCGCTATAGAAAGAGTGGCCAAGCGGGTGAGGCAGGGCAGGCCTTGCCCGCCCCCTCCAGCAGGAGGTACTTGACCAAACTCCGGAAGCCAGTGAGGGCGCCAGCTGAGCGGACATCTGGGAGAAGAGCTCTAGGCAGCGACCCCAGCCCTGCAAAGTATGGGCCAGGAACCGCAGGGGGCTCATGTGACAGGAGGGGAGAGAAGTGAGAGGCTGGGGCAGGTAGGGCCTGAGTGGCAGTGAGATTTCGTTTTGACTCTGAGTGACACGGAGGTGCCCGTGAAGGGTGTCTTCCCTCAGGCACTCAGAAAGTGCTTGTGAGGGCAGCTGGGGGGCTCAATCCGTTAAGCGTCAGACTTCGGCTCAGGTCATGATCTTGCCTTTAGTGAGTTCGAGCCCCGCATTGGGCTCTGTGCTGACAGCTGGGAGCCTGGAGCCTGCTTCGGATTGTGTGTCTCCCTCTCTCTCTTCCCCTCCCCTACTTGCACTCTGTCTCTCTCCCTCTCAAAAGTAAACAAACACTAAACTTTAAAAAAAAAGAAAAGAAAATGCTTGTGGGCCAAGACAAAGGCAAGGGGAAAGAGCAGGCAGTAACTCACACAATCCCAGGGGACAGGCGTGGGAACTGAAGCTCGAGGCTCTGGTGGGTGGGAGGTGTACCCAAGGCCACACAGCTGGTGAGTGGGGGGAGGTGACTGCAGTGGTCCTGGGGCCACTGTCCCTTCCTCAAGTCTCCCCCCCGCCCCCGTGGCTATTTCCCTATCTAAAACTCCTCCTTCGTTCTTGCTTGTCCACAGGCTGGAGTCCAGCTCTGAGGCCTATGCTGGAGCCCCCAATGCCCAGGGTCCAGCGCCTCTCCACCCTCCCCCACCCACGTGGACCAGCCCCACCCCCACCTCCAGCCAGAAGACACTACTCAACATTCCCAGAACCTCTTTCTCAATCTCCCAGGCCTTGCTCACAGGCCCACCCCTTCCACACCCTACGGCCTCTGTCTTTTGTGGGCTCTCCTCCTCCAGGCTGCCCTCCAGACACACCATTCTCCCCTAACCTCCACCTCTCCCCAGCCCTCCTGAGTCTCTCCCCTTACTCTGCACCAGCCCCTGCCCCCAGCTCCCCAGCCCCAGCAGCCAAGAGGCACGGGTCTCCAGAGCAGCCCAGCCTCCTCTGAGGTCCGAATCTCGGCCACCCCTCCTCACCCCTGACGCTTGCTGACCAGCCCTGCAGACTGGGAGCTCACCTCCTGGCCACATCACTCAGCCTCCGGCACCTCAAACCCACCACCACCCACAGCGACTTCCTTCTGCTCACCGCGGGCAGTCCTCCCTGCCCCCGCCCCAACATAACCCCAATGTCTCACTGAGGACAGGATGGCTTCCCCTCCAAGCGGAGGCCCCCTCCTCTGTGCAGCCCCTCCACCTTCGTCCTCTACCTAGGTACCCCTGGATCGTTCCCTACAATTGGCTGTGTGGCCTCTGGGCAAGCTCCTTCCCCTTGGGGAAGCTCAGAAAACTCGATTCCATAGAGGGGTCCACGAGCCTCACCTTCCAGAATCGTTCAAAGGCCTGAAAGAAATCATCTGTAAGTCTTTTCCTAATATACAGAAGGGGTCCATTTAGTGCCCATCCACCTCACTGGCCTCCACACATGACTACTGAGACCTGTGAAGGTTTAGGAGTGTGGCTCTGGACACCTTGATTTGAATCCTGTCCTTGCCCTTTAGTCGCGGTGTAGCTGAAGGCCTGAGGGCCCCCATCTGGGAAATGGGGGCAATGATAGGCCGCACCCACGAGGTTGTGAGCATTCCATGAGGTAGCATGTATGATGTTCGTGTGTGGGGTGCATACCCGGCGTCCTTCCAGAGGGAGGAAGGCTCGGCCTGTCCCTGAAGGCTCAAGGTCCCAGCAGAGGTCCTCTTCTTGGGCTCCTTGGGAAAAGAGAGATGCGGGGAGCCACGAAGCTGCTGGAGGAGCGCCCCATGACAGTCGCACCCCTCCCTCCTCTGCCCCACTGACACTTCTCTCTCACCCTGCCCGTGTGAGCAGCCAGCTCTCAGGAGGGGAAAGCCAGACAGAAAAGGGGCCCAGGTCTGGAGCAGGAACCCTGTGATTGGATGAGAGGGGCCTTTTGAAAAGAAAAAGGAAAAGGTAATCATTTTACAGCCGCCCTCATGGGCCCAGCGCATTGGATCCTTACAGGAAGTCTATGGGATAGGGATGGGCTCCATTTCCCGGATGAGGAACGGGGCTCAGAGCGGACACTCTTCCGGGTTATGGGGCAGAAAGGGCCAGACTCAGCACTGGACCCAGGCTTGTCTTACCCCAAAGCCTATGCTCTCGGCCCAAGGGTGCCTAGTGTGTAAGCCATGAGTCCTTGGGGAGGGGTCTCTGTGCATATGACAGGAGGGCCCCGAGGGGCGTAGGAGTTGGGGGGAAACCTCGTCTTTTGAGCTGTGGGGCCCAAGGCCGGTTTCATGCCGCCCAGGGGTCCTGGGTGGGGGGTGGGGGTACCGCCCAGGGTGCGGAGCTGAAGGCATGAGGCCTGGAAGGAGTTAACTGCATGAGGGGCCTGAGTGAATCAGAGGCTCCACAGCCTGCGATGGAAATTCCCTGTGCATGGCGTGTGGTCACCCAGAAAAGGGAAATGGTGCTTTTCGGAGCAGGGGACAGCGGGGGCTGGAGCCCAGGAGCAGACGCCTTCCCCGGGTGGGGCTGGCGAGGGTGTTGTGACCGAAGACTCCTGGGCTTAGGTCCTGGGTGGGAAAAGGGAGGTGAGGAGCCACCAGACCAGGCCAGGCGTGGTCACTCTCCAGTGTGCCCATGGGCCCTGACGGATGGGTAGGAGTTCACCAGGCCCAGAGGAAGGAACGGCACTCAGGCCGTGGGAACTACTGGCACCAAAGCACAGGGGTATGACTCAGCATGAGAGTCTGCCCCCCATGCTTTTTCTGGAGAACTCTTTCCTGTCCTTCAGGGCCCATCCCAAGTGATACCCCTTCCCACCCTGGGGAACACCATCATTGCCTCTCCATGTCCCAAGGCCTCAGGTTCCATCTGGGAGCTTTCAGAATTTTGTATCTCATCTGCCTTCTCCACGGGACTATGGCCGGGGGCCAAGTTGTAGCTTTAGAGGCAGCTTGCACCCAGCATAGAGCTGGCACCAAGTAGGCGCTTGGTCTTTGTGAAATGACAATTTCGCAGGACAGGGCTCTCAGGCTCGGAGAGGTTAGGAGAAACTCAACCGGCCAGCTGGCTTGGCTGAGCAGGGCTCAGGCCAGCGCTTCTGCTCAGCTGGGACTTGGTGGGAGAGAAGGCATTCTTCCCTGAGAGCCAGGCAGCGGCACTGGGCACTGACAGCCCTGCCGGGGGGGGGGGGGGGGGGGGGGGGGGGGGGGGGGGGGGGGGGGGGGGGGGGGGGCAGGGGGAGGGCGCCATCTGACCACTATGCTGTCCAAAGCCTACTTCTCTCTTAAGCATCAGGTCACCCCTTCTTTCGCCCTTGTCACAGTGCTGGGAGACTTCTGTCCTGCGAGTAGGGAGACTGCGAGATGGGGCCAGCGGCAGCCAGGGAGAAAGGGAATAGGGTGGTAAGAAATCCCAAATCCCAATCCAGACGCTCTCTAGCTATGTGGTCTTGTATGTGTGGTTTCCCCTCTGAGCCTCGGTTTCCACTTTACGATGGAGGTCATGGGATAGGCTCCTTCTGGGGATGGAAAGATGGGACTGATGTCACCTGGAAACCTCCGCACCGATGTGAGGAAGCTGGTCTGGTCTCAATAATGAGTATTACTTATGCGGCCTGTTGTCTCTCCTTGGAATGGTCTCCTGCTGCAGGATCGTCCAGCCTGCCCCTTCCTAAGCCGGCGTGCTGCAGCCTCACGCCCAGTGTCCCTTGGCACCGCATGAGGGCCTGTGCCCCACACCAGCCCAAGGAGAGCAGTGGCTGGGTCCTCCTGTCCAGAAGCATGCCCTCTGAAGTCCCCAGGTGCCCCACGTTCCACCATGGCACCCCAGATTCCTTGGGTCCTGTGAAGATATAGATGCAGGGCGCCCAGGGAAGCCACCCTCAGGAGGCATGGGTGGCATGGCGGCAGCCATTGGCGTTGGAGCTTTTCCAAGCACGAAGGGGAACTGAGAAGTGTGGGAATGTGCCTTGGGCCTGCCTGAGGTTGGGGGGCCGGGCTCTGGTGGGAGGGGCTGTTCCAAGGAGTCCAGACTGATGGGGTCCTGAGGGCGCAGAGGAGAAGGGGACCCGCCGGCCTGTGACTGTGGGGTTGGGTGTCACCGTGAGGTGCTTAGAGGTTGTCCAGACAGAGCTGGCCAAGCAGTGGGAGGCTGGGGAGCTGTGTGGAGAAGGAAAGAGGAAGCCATGGGGAGAGGGGGATGGGGCTGCTGGGGATGGAGTGGGAGTGGGGGCTGGGGGCCTGGAGCCACTTTGCCGCAGCCACTTCACTTCTCCCGGTTTCGGTTTGTAAATAGCTGCCGGCTCCGTGCAGGCGGGATGGGCCCTGCCCCTTCTGTGGCCTGTGTCCAGGGAGGCCCAGGCCTGAGTAGCTGCAGATATCCGAAGCCTGGATTTGAGGACCCCAGGAGGCCTCGAAGCTGGCCCGGCCTCTTTCATGGTTGGGCAGGTTTCGGTGGGCCCAGCACTGGGCAGCCCCAACCTGTGGTCACTGAGGTAATGCAGCTGGGGCAGAACTTGATGACTTGGCCACATCGGGCTTATTTATAACTGGGCCTCCGTGGGCAGAGGCAGCTGCTGAACCGCCAACTCAGCACTTGGGCTGGCCCAGGGCACCGAGGCAGGGCACAGGACAGTGGGGGCCACGCCAGCCCGATGGTCCCGCGGCCTGGGCCTCGGGGCCTTGGGATCCTCAAGGCCTCTGTGGCTGGAAGCAGGGCTTGTGCCGTCTGTGTGGCACAGGCCTCGAGACTTAGGGCTTGTACGTGTGAGGTGGGCATCTCAGCACCTCCTAGACCAAGAGGGCGTCTGAACTCAGTCAGTGGACTGCTCGGTTCCCAGGGGGCTCATGCCTCGGCCTTCTGGGAAACTCTTCCTCCAGAAGTCAGGCACTGTCAGCAAAGTCAACAAGAAGCAAAGTCATCTCCCCTCCCCTTCTTGCAATAGCAGTGCTTAAAAACAAAACAAGACGCGTTCAGGAAAAGGGCAATGCCGACTCCTGAGGCCTGGCCCTGATGGTGGCACTTCAGGCACCTGACAGAGGGGTAAAGATGTGGCCCTACCCGCCCCTCCAAAAGACCACTTATCTTTCCACTGAGTAAGAGTGGGGTGGGGTCTTCCTAAGGTCTTCAGGGAATAAAGAGGTTCTTAAAACCTTTCTCCCCACTTTCAAATCCTTCTGGATCAACCTTGTTACCTATGACCCTCTCTCCCATCAACACCTCATTTCCCAAATTTGGTCCTGACCTCCCCACCTCCAAGCCTGGTTCCAGTCTGGCCCCCTGCTTGGCATGTCCTTTCCTTCCCCCTAGTCTCACCAAAGCCCATGCCAAGCCTTTCTCTGAGGGTCCCAGCCTCCATGCCTACCTTTCCCCAAAGCAGAGGTTCTTGAAATACAAAATTCAAGGGAGATGTCAGAATTGGAACAGAAATGGGTGAGAGATTTTAGATCATGGGGGCCACAATCACTACATAAAAGAGGAAGCCAACGCCCACAGGGGGTCAGGGATGGCCAAAGGCACTCAGTGAGCAAAGAACAGAGCCGAGACCAAAACCCTGTGCCCTGACTCCTGACCTGGATCTCTAATCCCTGGACCTCTGACCTCCTGGGCCCAGCTTGGCCTTGAGTGATGGCCCTGCCTGGCCCCCCACACCTGGCAAAAGTTCTTGGGAATGGGAAGGATGGGAACTGGTGTGGGGGGTGGGCACGTGAGGCCATCCACTGCCCAGGTTTGGGGCCTGGCATGGCAGGCCTACTCAGGCCCCTCTGGGCAGGGTTGGGGTGCCCAGCCCAGAGCCGCCCAGGGCTGCAGCTGCCCCTGTTTCCACATCGGCAGTAGCAAGTCCGGCGCCTGAGAAAACAGGAAGCGCCCAGTCACCACAGGAAGCGTGTGTGCGCAGCCTCCCCACCCCCGGCCCATTGCAAAACGCCAACAGCCCCATTACCACAGGCACCACACAGTGGCGGGCAGAAACGCTTTGGCGGCCAGTCCTGCCGAAGAACTGGACAGACAGACTCCAGCCCTCACTTGCCTTGGCCAGGCCACAGGGTGAATGTCCAGCTATGGCCTTCGGGAGCCCGGGTCCCCTAGGGTTCAGGCCTCGTGCCTGACTCTGGATTCTCAGCCCGATCCTAGACTGGTCTAGGCTAAGCCTGCTTTGGACATCATTAAATCAGAATATGGGGTCAGGGGTCATAGAGAATCCATTTCTCTGACCTGGTAGCTGGCACTGGAGGGCTCTGTGCCTTTTCAGACCCTGACAAGGCCTGACGCCCAAGCCTCGCTGAGGCCAGGCTGTTGGCCTAGATCCCTCCACCCCCACGACCCCAGGGAGCCATCTGCTGTCAAGTCCACACCTGCCACGCCCTCTGCCCAGCCCTCGCCCTTCCCAACGGAGACTTTACCGGCCCCTGGGGTCCTGCTCAGGCTAGCCTTTAGGAGACCTGGGCCCCTCCTCATCCCGCCCTGCCGGCCCGACTCACCTCCCATTTCTGGCCACCCGGCCTCAACCCCTGGAAGAAGATGGGAGCGCAGCAAAGCTGAGGCCCTGTGCCTGGGGAGGCCTGTGCTCCTCCAGCCCCGGGGACAGCAAGGAAAAGAGAAGAGAGCAGAGCATTTCATGGCTATAATAAATCAAAGGGGGAAGTCAGAGCAGGAGAAATAAGAAACTTCCCTACCCTGGGCACAGGGACCTGCCAGGCAGCGGCCCCCGGCACCCCACAGTCTTCCCTCCTCCCTTCTGCCTCCCTGGCCAGGGCCCAGATCCAGGACCTACTCTCAGGCCTTGGGACCCCACCTGCCCAGAAGTCTCCCGGGCGCCCAACAACCTTTCTTGCTGTGCACCCTGGGTCCAGGCGCCCCTAGATGGGGCTTCAGTTTCCTCCTCATGGACATAGAAATCCCTGGGGGTGCTGAGGGGGGGTGCTAGTTTGGAGAGTGAATGGTCAGGCTGCCTAGCAGAGAGGGCTGAAGATGGGTAGTACCCCTCTGAACAGGATGAAGAGATGAAGGAGATGAAGGGAGGGAGGGGAGGCCTTCTGGGAATTCCTGGTGAACAGTTGGGCTCAGCAGGACAAATGTCTGGGAGAGGGGACTGGAGGCCAAGGCAAGAGGCAGGAGTATGGAACAGAGGTGGAGAGAGCCCCAGGTTGTGAGAGCAAGCAGGGCCTTGACTTCAGCTCAGCTCCTGCACTCTCTCAACCAAGACCAAGGGGCCCAGGGCCTGAGGGACACTGTTTGCCCCCCCCCCATCATGTCTTCCTGAAGTGTCCACTCAACACAGAGATTGAGAGGGGACATTTTTCTAAGGCAGGGGGAAAGCTCGCGTATTAAAAAGAAGAATGGGGGGGGCCTGGGCAGCTCAGTCGGTTAAGCATCTGACTCTTGATTTTGGCTCAGGTCATGATCTCTTGGTTTGTGAGGTGGAGCCCCGCTTCGGGCTTTGCGCTGACTGCACAGAGCCTGCTTAGAATGCTCTCTTTCCCTCTGCTTGCTCGCTCTCTTTCTCAAAATAAATAAACTAAAAAAAAAAAGGATGCAAATCTGTATGAATTTTTAAGATAAAATAAGGAATTTCAGAAACATTTTGGCTTCTTTTGGGGTGACTCTGAGTCATGCACCCCAGCAGACCCTCCTCCAGTTCCATTAGGGTGCATTGCGGAGACCCAGGCTGTCTCCACTTGAAGCCCTCCTGAGACAGACCCCAGGGGTCTCTGCTCTCACTGCAGGCAAATTCGCCTCAGCCCCAGCCCTGGGTCTGCGCATCATGACTCCTGGACAGCTTCCAGCCTGGAGTTCAAGGCTAACAGAAGAGCCTGGCAGGGCCCAGGATCCCTCTGAGCCTTTAACATCCTGCTGCTTCACTCACAACCTTGTCAGGCAGATGAGACAAGAAAACTGGCAGTGACTGTTGGGAGCCCAGGCTGCAAGCCAGACAGATCCAACAGGATGAAGTGTGATACTCTGGACCAGTGAGCGCAACTCCCACCCTCAGTTTCCCCACTTGGAATACCTTGAAAATTTGCAAAGAAAGACAAAGGGGATCACAGAATAGGGCCTTGGGCTGATGGGGGAGCCTGTGCCACACAGTGGCCTCCTGCCCGCTGCATCTCCTCCCAGAGGCACCTATTTCCTCCCTCCTTTCCCTTTCACCTGCCTGAGGCGTGAGAACCTCATCTCCCTGCTCTTCCCGGCACCCCCAGGGCCCCTGGCCTCGCTCTGACCTGTCCTGATCTGGGAGAGTGTTAGCGCTGAGGTTCCCAGCCTTACCCCAAGGGGCTCCCTCTGTGAGATGAGACTTTGGAGGCCCAAACTCCTGCTCTGGCAGGACTCCCCATTTCTGTTCGCACACAGCTCCTGCCCTCACACAACACCTTGCTTCCATCCTCAGAAAGCCACACTGCTTGAGGTTTTTAATTTTTAAGTTTTTTTACTTATTTTGAGAGAAAGAGAAAGTACAAGCAGCGGAGGGGTAGAGAGAGCAAGAATTCCGAGCAAGCTCTGGCCTGCTAGTGCAGAGCCCGTTGCGGGGCTTGAACTCACGAACTGTGAGATCATGACCAGAGCCAAACGCCGTCGCTTAACCCACGGAGCCACCCTGGCACCCAAGCCACAACTTTTTAAACAACTGGTGGCATTCACTAGGTGCTTTACATAAGTAACATCTCAGAATCCTCACAAGTATTCTTATCCCTGTTTCAAATATGAGGAAACAGGCTCAGAAGAGAGGAGGGTCAGCTACCAGAAAGGAGCAGCTCTGAGGTGAGAATACAGTTCCGTCTGCCAACCCAGGGAAATCCTATGCAAACCATGAGGCAAAGCAACACCTCTTTGTTTAGAAAAAGACTGTGAGCCTTTTGGGGTGTCACTGCTGTCCAAGCCCAAGGTCCTGGCCCATTCCCAGCTCCCCTGCCCTGTCCCCATCACCAAAGTCGCTCACTTCTCCTGGTCCTAGTCGTAAGATGTCAGAGTTGGAACAATTCCAGCCTCAGGTGCCCATGAGAGCAGAGGTTATAAAAGCAGAAAGGTGGGCAGTCTCCGGGATCAAGGGCTCTCCTTGGCACCCGGCCCTGGGCATGAGCACCCAGCAGTGACACTTAACTCCCCAGGGAGAAAGCCTCAAGGGAGCAGTGTTCCCTGCTAGCTACAACCAAGGCGCTGATGCCAGACATTCGTGGATTGAACACTCAGCTCCACAACAGAGACCATCCCCTGACTAAGTGACTTCACCCTCAAATGGAGAGAAAAAAATGCCTCTCTTGGCCTGGAGATTTCACAGAAGGGAAATTTGTTTCTAAAAGCCAAGAGCTCAGCCCCATTTCATGCATGGTCTCATTTCAGCCCCATGACAGTTTTGACAGGGTGGTACTATTATTACGCCCATTTTACAGATGAGAAATCTGAGGTGAAGGAGTCTTCCAGAGATCACATGGCTCTGCAGGGGCCTGAACCCCAATCCTGTGCACCTACAAGTCAGATGCATTTATACTGCCTCAGAGAGGTTCCCCTTCCTTTCTCCTAGGAACTGTTCTCTGCCACCACCAAGCCGCAGGGTCAGGGGCCTTGAGTGGCAAGCTGAACCATGACTGGATGGCCCTGCCCAGCTGCGGTGCAGTCCCCAAATGCCTGACTGCCCTTGCTCTTGGGTTGGGCTTGCGGATGGCTTCCTGGGCACGCAAGGGGCTGGGGCCAGCTGCAGCAGGGACTCCTCCAGGCGGTTCCCCCACCATATTGTTTGAGGCCCATCCCAGGTAGGTGTCAGCCTCCTGCAGAGGGGTGTAAGCTCCTATAGAGGCCTTCCCCTTAAGACAAGGAAACTCAGAAACCAGACTGGAGCTTCTCTCTGGTTTAGACGCTTTCCAAGGCCCTGGCAGAGGCCTCGGCAAATTTACATTTGTGATTTTCTGGTCTCTTTCTTAATGAGGACCTCAAATTGTAGAAGCATCAGGCTCTACACAACCTAGCTCTGTCCCCAGGCTGGGGACAGTGGAAATTGTTCCATCCTCCTCTCCACTTGCCTTGTGCTCCCTGGCTCTGGGACCCCCAGTGGCAAGTGAGACCCCCCACTTTGACATCTATGCAACGAGAATGAAGCCAGGAGTCAGGCGGGTACTGCAGGAGCAAGGAGAAGGGATCAGGGTACCCATCCTTTACAAAAGGCTCAGCTCTGCAGAGGGCTTTCACCAGCCCGCATTTGTTGCATCTCCCAACAGCCCCGTGGAGCAAGGGGAGCCATCTTCCCCCGTTTTCCAGCTGAGATAACTGAGGCTGGGAACAGAAAGTGCCGGCCAGAGCCCCTCCCCCACGGGCCCCGGGAGGCCCCGCCCAGGATGCCCAGCCCGGCTTGGAGGGAGTAGGGGATGAAGAGGGTGCGGGGACGGCGCGGCGGAGGCAAGGGGAGGCGGCGGCGTCCCGCACTGTCTCACCGCAGGACCGACCTCGGCGCTTATCTGCTCGGGCAGCTTCCGCCCCCCACCCCAGCCTCCGCCGCAGCCCGGTCCCCCGCCCCCGCCTCCGGAGGGCCCCTCCCCCGGCGCCCGCCCCCTGGGAGCCGAGTGCTGCTGCAGGGCGCTGCCCGGCGGAGCGAAGAGGGGCCCGGCCCCCAGGTGAGGAGCCGGAAGTGATCAATAACGCCGGGGGGCGGGGCACCTTCTGCCTCCTTCCCGCCGCCCCCGGCCGAGCGGGGCTCCCCTGGGGCCAAGCTGGGAGGGAGGCTGAGAGGGAAGAGGAGCGGGGTCCCCTAAAGGCCGGAGAGCAGGAGGAGCGGCTCGGTCGGTCTGCACGGGGTTCGGAGGGACACGAGCCCACCTCGAACACCAACGCACAAGTGCACACGCACACACTAGTAACGCCCATGGGCGTCGCTGGCACAGATGTGGGAGGGAAGAGAGAAGTGGAGACACCTTAGAGAAAGTGAAAAGCAAGCCACAAACGGGAGCAGACGCCCGCCACGTGCAACCGGCAAAGGTTAAGCATCAAAAATACATAAAGAACTCTTGCAAATCCATAGGGGAAACAAACAAACGAACAAAAAAAACAAATCCGTCAGAAAAATTGATAAACGACGTGAACGAGAAGAGGAAGCACACGTGTTCAAGTGAACATCTCAAGGGATGCTCAAGTTCGCTGGTAGTGAAGGAACAACAGCGACGACCACGGGGGGATGCTGTTTCACAGCACTGGAAGGGCAAGAAGTAAGCCTGAGGGCACCCAGTGTTGGAGAAGCCGCGCAAGCTGCGCATCGCGAGCCAGCAACTCTGTGTAACCACTGGAGAAGACAATCTGGCCTTATCTTATAATGCGGAGGCGCAGCATATCCCCACCCCCCAGGCATAAAATCAAGAGAGACCTTGGCTTGAGCTCCAGGAGACCTGGGCGGGATCGCTCAAAGATACGCTGTTCTTAATAGCAAAACTCTGGGAGTAACCCAGATGTCCACGAACGAGAGCGGGTAAACAAATTACAGTGGATTCATCCACACAGCGATAAGCCGTTCAGCAGTTAAGCAAGCAGATGACCCAGTTTCATGTCATAACATGAATGCATCCTAGTACCATACTGTTGAGTGGAAAAGCCAGTCCCAGAAACAAACACTTAACCTTCCTGTGAAGTTCAAAACCAAGCCAAACTATATCTCCACAAATAGCAATGTTGGTTCCTTCCTTCTAATACTTTTGTTATTAGGAGATGACAAAAGACTCAAGAGTAATACTGAGAAATTATGAGAACCTATAAAAAAATAGAGTCGGTTTACCAGGTATCAAAGGAATACATAAAAATAAGTTGCCTTCCTGTCAGCTATCAATGAATCGTTCAGAAGGTAATTGGAAATATCCTATTCAAATTATCTGCAAAAATGTAAGATATCTTAAACTTATTAATAGTTAGGCAGGGCCTAGATGAAAACAATTGTAAGAATCACCGAAGAAAGTAAAAGAAAACCTTAGAACAACTTTTATTTTTCTAAGCTTTAAAAAGAACCAAGGGCCGCCTGGCTGGCTCAGTCGATGGAGCATGCGACTCATGATCTCAGGGTTGTGAGTTTGAGCCCTGCGTTGGGTATAGAGATTACTTAAAAATAGAGGCACCTGGGTGGCTCAGTCAGTTGAGCATCCGGCTTCAGCTCAGGTCATGATCTCACGGGTTCTTGGGTTCAAGACCCTCGTCGGGCTCTGTGCTGACAGCTCAGAGCCTGGAGCCTGTTTCAGATTCTGTGTCTCCCTCTCTCTCTGACCCTCCCCTGCTCACGTTGTCTCTCTCTGTCTCTCAAAAATAAATAAAACACAGAAAAAATTTTTGAAATAAATAAAATTGTAAAAAAAAAAAAAAAAGAGGAGCACCTGGGTGGCTCAGTCAGTTAAGTATCTGCATTTTGATTTCAGCTCAGGTCCTGATTCCATGGTTTCAAGAGGGAGCCCTGTGTTGGGCTCTGTGCTGAGTGCGGAGCCTGCTTGGGATTTACTTTCTGCCCCTTCCCTACTCCCTTGCATGTGTGTGCTCTCTCTCTTTCAAAATAAATAAACACTAAAAAAAAAAGAAAAGAAAAGAAAAGAAACTTAAAAAAGAAAGAAAAAAACTGACCATCACAAAATTCAGGTTCCCCCAAGAAGGAGGCAGGGAGATGGGATGGGGGGGCGGGGGCAGGGACAAGTAAGCAAATATATCAGTAAACACATAAACTAAGTAAAGGAGGGCCTGCAAACACCCAGATGGCCATGCATCAGGCGGAAGAAGTATCTACATTTGTGCTTCTGAAAGGGAAAGACAGACATTAAAGTCTTTTGGACTGACTTTTATTCAGGGTATAGGCAAGACGTTGTCTTTCTTTCCAGAAGCCCACATGGAATGGGGGGAAAGGCCTGTGCATGCAGGGGAGAGGGCTAAAAAAAACCCCTAAGACACACAACATTAAGGGCCATCAGCCTGGACAGATTCAGATCATGGAGGGGGCAGCCTTGTAAAAGGGCTGAATTTCAATCAACAGAAATGACAGAAGGGGGGAAATATGCCAGGCCTGCCAGGGGGTGGCACGGTGATTACAAAGGGGGTTAGAAAGAGAGAACCAAGCAGAAAGAAGTGAGGCATGGCTGGACGTGGGCTGCCCAGGAAGGGTTGTGCTGCGGAATTGCTAGGGCATCCTCTGGCCAGGGCTCAGGATCTGGGGGAGAAAACACCCCAGAAACTCACTAGGGAGCTAAGACTGCTCTAGGAGAGAGGACTTGAGAGAGGTATAAGGTCAGGCGTTCCTGAGGGGCAGATTCAGTTTGGAGAGACTGCACCTGAGGCTGCTGTAAGAGAGGCAGACTTCATTTCACAGCTGTGCTCCTAGGCAAGGTGCTCACCGCCCTGAGCCTCAGAGGCCTTTCTACAAGAGGTTGCCGCCGGCCTGTGGACCCAAAGCAAGCCCTGAGAAGGAGAAGGCCACACTCTGGAAGCAGAAAAAAATGTGCATCAGCCCCCACCCTAGAGCATCTAGCCCTGTGCAGCCAGAGGAGGGGAAGGTTGTCAGAAAATTGGCAATGCCAGACCGTGATGGTCACGCAGCCCCCGCCTTGTCAGCAGGCCCAGGCCCAGAGGCAGTCCTCCCTTCTGGAAATAGAGGGCTGAGACCTGGCTGTTGAAAATGGGCCCCACCCCAAGATACCAGAGCCAGGAACGTGTTAAAGTCAGACCCAGTGAGGTCAGAGAAATGGGTCTGCAGCCCCCCTCAGTCAGACGCCTCCCAGCCACTCAGATCCAAGCTCTGTCTAGGCCCGTCTGCCCTGCTAAAATTTTTCTGCCCAGAGCCAAGACCCAGGAGGTCCCTGTGGCTTCCAAACCAATGGATAAATGTGTAGGAAAACACTCATCTGTGCTCATCTGTGCTCAGCAAGGAGAGGACAGAGGATGGTCCCCACCTTGTGTCTCTATCTGTTCCTTGCTATAACATTTTCTTTATACCCATGTATCCACTCGTGTAAATAATTATATCTAACCCTTAAATAGAACTTTTCATATGCCAGGCATAGTTCTAAGTGCTCTGTGTGTATTTATTCATTTACTCCTGACAACAATCTCAGATGGTAATTCACTTTACAGATGAGGAAACTGAGGCATAGGACGTCAAGTAATTTGCTCCAGGAAGTCTGGTACAAAAATCTGGCTGTCTTAACCATAAAGCTATGAGGCCATCAAATACATACATACAGGGGCGCCTGGGTGGCTCAGTCGGGTAAGCGTCCGGCTTCGGCTCAGGTCATGGTCTCAAGGTTCATGGGTTCGAGCCCCGTGTCAGGCTCTGTGCTGACAGCTCAGAGCCTGGAGCCTGTTTCAGATTCTGTGTCTCCCTCTCTCTCTGACCCTCGCCTGCTTACACTGTATCTCTCTGTCTCTCAAAAATAAGTAAAAAAACAGAAAAAAAAATCAAACACATACATACATAAAGGTGAGATTTTATATACATATGTATATACTTTTACATAATTGCATAAATGTGATCATATACATGTTTTTATGTGCTTTTAAATGTTCCATTTATGTTTTTCCTCCCCCCAACCATGGAATCCCTATTATCACTTAATGTTTGATCTTCTACATTTTTTATTATTCACAATTATACATGGACTTCTATATACTGATACCTATAATCACATATACAGAGTTCCTTTTGTCATTTTTTAAGAAGAGCAGATCATATTAAATAAATACTTCTGCATCTTTCTTTTCTCACCTGGGAGCCCCTGGCAGATCTAATCCTCTGTTTTTAACAGCCACACATGAGTCCACACAGTCTTTCCACCTGGTCCTCTCTGCTCTTGCTCCTCTTCTAGACTCCCGCCGCCCCATGTGCTTGTTCCTTTACTCCATTAGGGGGGTTGACGATGGACATTCCAGGCCAGGAAGAGGAAAGGACGGTGAGGAGGCAGCCAGGTGACATTTCTGGCTGGGTCTTGCCTCGCCCTCTCGCCCTCTCGCTAGGGGCCAGCAGCCCTCAGGCCCGAGGCAGGAATGCTGACTTGACTGTGTTATTGTGAAATCATTTGTGTATTGTGAAGTGCTTTGCATATGATTAGGTGATTTGCATACAGGGGGGGTTGCATCTTTGACATCCCGGAGCAGCATCACTGAGTGTCTCCCTCCCTTGGCCAAGAAACCAACCCAGGGCTTCCACTTCAGAACTCTTGCCTGTGGGCTTGGTGTGGTGACGCGCAGCGGGCTTTCGGAGGAAAGCTGATCCCCCCTGGAAGGAGTTGGAGGTCTAAGAAGGGCAGACGTCAGAGTGTGAGTCAAACAGAGCACCAGGTGCAGTATGTGCCCTCAGAGGCCCCAGTAGGCGACAGCAACACAGGACAGCTGAAGGGGACTACCATGGGTGATGCATGAGTGTCAGAGGCTTGGAGACCCCTACCCTGTCGCAACCTCTGCCCAAGTGGGTACCCACGTGCCCCATCCTGAATATTATACAGACTTGGCTGATAACCAAAGATGCAATGTGGAACTTCCAAGCCAGACTCCCATCCCCCCTGGAAGTAAGAAGGGCTGTCACACGCTCTGGGCTCAGGGACACCCAGGTTGAAACCTGGCTCTGTCATCTGTGCCACCATGTGACTCCGGGCTAACAGGACCCACCTCATTGAGGCAGAATGAGGATTCAGTGAGATAATGCAGATGGAGTGAACAGCAAGTAATAGTGTCCAGTAAATTGTAGATATAATTGCAATGCTATTTACTATTGGCTGCCCGAGTCTGAGGGCAGGCTTACCTTCCTCTAGGTGAGGGAAACAAAGGGAGCTACCTCAGGTTTGGGGTTCCAAGTAACAGTGTCAAGCCACCATGCATTGGACCCCAAAGGGTTACAAGCCCTGGAGACAAAGGCCTGAGGTTCCCAGTGAAAAACCAAAGCATAAAAATAATTCGATGAGTAAGAATAAAATTCCCTCTTCTGAGGTGCCCGAGGCTAGGCCCCTCCCTGCGGCAGGCACTTCCCCTTTCCCATGTTCATGGAGGAGCCAGGCCGGTTTGACTCAGAGCAGGAGCGCCCAAGCCAGGCACCCACCCCGACCCCGGCCGGGATCCGGGCTGCGAGGGCTGGCAGCCGAGCGCGCCCTCGTGCGGCCATGGGCGACGCTGCGGCCCGAGGGAGGAAGCGGCGGCCAGACCCGCAAG
>NC_043710.1:15586264-15628695 GCF_006229205.1 Suricata suricatta | reverse complement strand
GCCGTCGCCGCCGCACGGTGAGTGACCGCCTGACCCTCGGGGCCCGCGCCCCGGGCGGGACGCCTCGGCCGATCCCCCTCCCGACGCCGGCCCTGCAGGTCCCGGGCAGACCCGGGCCTCTGGCGCAGAGCCCGGGAGTTCAACTTCCTTGGGCTTCTCTTCTCCCCTGTCGCCCTGCACGTCGCTACCCATCGCTCCCTCGCTGCCCATCGCTCCCTCGCTTTCCTCCTCTGTATCCGTCTCCCAGTCTCTCTGGCTCTCTCACTCCTGACTTTCTCTTGCTTTCCCTCTGCTCTCTGACTCCGTCCCCTGCCGTTCCTCTCGGCCCAGACTGTGGTCCCCTCACCTCTTTGAGCCCTGCCTTGGCCTCTAAGTCCGGCCCGGCCCAGTCCTGCCTCTGGTCCCCGTGGAGCCCAGCGGCTTTACTCAGAGTTTCCCGTGAGGGCCTGGAGGTCCTGGACGCGGGCATCTTTTCCGCCCTCCCACCTTCATCAGGGGATGAGGAAACTGAGGCAGGGACATCGCCAGCTCAAGGTCACAGCCAGATGAGGCAGGGCAGACCGCATTTAAATCTCATGCGTGAGTTTCCAGATTGAACTTCTCTCTTAGTTGACTCACATCCACATCCTGTGATCCAGTGGCTGGGAACCTTCCGGCTGGCTGTCGGGTGCCCCAGGTCTCCTGCAGTATAAGGAGGGCTCTCCCTGCCTCCTCTGTGCCAGGCATGTTCACCTGCATTAGCAAGCTGGTCGTCTGTGCGGGAGGCAATTCTCTCAGAGGAGGAAACAGGCTCAGAGAGGTGCTTCGGGGCCTTGTCTGCACTCAAAAAAGCCATAGCTGCAGGCACAAAGTGTAGGGCAGGTCTCCAAAGACCCTGCGCTGCACAGCTGTGAGGCGGCTCCTAACTGATCTTCTTTCTCTTCGTCTCTACAAACTGTCTGTCTCTGTGCCCTGGGGACAGTGGGCTCGCTGCCTAGGAAGAAGCTCCGAGGGTCCTGGCCTGGCTCAGCTGCTTGCTCTCCCCACCTGCACCTCCCAGTGTTGTCCAGAAAGCCAGCCTCAGTCCCCTGGGGTGTCCTCCCTAGGGCACATCCTGGCGGCAGGGCCTCCCCTGGCAGCTAGAGACACCCGACTGGGCTGGGCCTGCCGGTGGCTGAAGGGAACCCCGCCAGCGCCTCACCCCGTCATTAGGGAAAGTTTAGCCCCGGGCAGACATGCTGACACACAGTCTGGAGCTGGCTCAGAAGGAAAAAATGTGTGGTCCTTGGGAGTGGGGTGTGGAAGAGCGGAGTCCCTTTGCCCTGTGCACCCATCACTGAGACCTCCGAAGCCCTGGGCAAGGCAAACAGGAGAGTGGATGTGGTGGCCACTTGTAGGGAGGAGGGTCAGGATGCCACGTGTGCTCAGCAGGTGTGCGGCCAAGTGTGGCAGCTCACGAAGGCGCCCTTTGTGTTTTTCAGCGTGTGGCATGCCTGGATGTCCCTGCCCTGGCTGTGGCATGGCGGGCCAAAGGCTCCTCTTCTTCACTGCTCTTGCCCTAGAGCTCCTGGGAGGGGCTGGGGGTTCCCAGCAGGCCCTGCGGAGCCGGGGGCCTGCAGCGGCCTGTCGCCTAGACAACAAGGAAAGCGAATCCTGGGGGGCCATGCTGAGTGGGGAGAGGCTGGACACCTGGATCTGCTCCCTCCTGGGCTCACTCATGGTGGGGCTCAGTGGGGTCTTCCCCCTGCTCGTGATTCCCCTGGAGATGGGGACTACGCTGCGCTCAGAAGGTAGGTGACCCTCCCCGCCGGGGCCCGGGGCAGCCAGCAGCATGGAAAACATCGCTGCTCTCCCTGGTAGAGCGAGGTCTCACATCCCGGGTGTGACTGAGGCGGAGGGCAGGGACACACGCAAATTCTCCTTGGTCCGTGAGACCTCTTTCATCTGTTCACTTGTGCCTGTGTTTATTCTGAAAGAATCAAAGTCTGCAAACATTTGCCAAGAAACCGTGTAGACAATGGTTGGAAATAGGAGTGCCAGGCTGCTTGCGTTCAACACCTGGCTCTGCCATGTGCCAGCTGGATGGCGTTGGGCAAGTTACGGAACTTCAGGCTCAGGCTCCCGACCTTAAAAATGGGTATAATATGGGGCGCCTGGGTGGCTCAGTTCATTAAGCATCCAACTCTTGGTTCTGACTCAGGTCATGATCTCATGGATGTGGGTCTGAGTCCTGCCTGGGGTTCTGGGCTGACAGCATGGAGCCTGCTTGGGATTCTCTCTTCCTCTGTCTGCCCCTCCCCTGCTCATTTTCTCTCTCTCTCTCAAAATAAATAAACTTGAAAAATATTTTTTTAATGGGCACAATACTAGTATATACCTCATGGGTACTGCTGTGAAGATGAAACGAGCTAGTATTGGGAAAGCACTTAGCAGGCCGCCTGGCGCAGGGGGAAGGGCTGCGTGGGCGCAGGCCCTGTGCTGGCTACAGGGATGTGGTGCCTCTCCCTTCAGTCTCTTCTCACAGTGCAAAAGAGCCCTCCTACCAAGCGCCCCTGGGTCAGCCTTTCCCAGGTAGCCAGCCTGCCTCTGGGGAGGGGACCTAGGAGGCGGGGCATCAGCATGGGCGGAGGCTGCCCTTTTGTGCCAAGTACATGTACTGTTGGAAAATGACATGTTGTGATGAAAACGAAAGAGACTAGACGGGTAGCTGCTAAAAATGTAGGTGCCTGCTGTCCCACCCAGGAGTGCACCGTACTCGGTCTGGACCAAATTCCTGGAATCTGAAATGGGTGCTCCGGGGGTTTCTGCCACTTGCTAAGGGCAGGGACTGTTCATTCAGCGGATGGCTGAGGGCTGGTGCCACCACTGTGAATGGAGCTGATGTGGGGCCCTGCTGTCCTGCCGGTGCCTGTGCCTCCTCTCAGCCCCTCTTATGTGTCCCTGTGAGGACAGCATAGGGAGGACTTGGATTATTAGCCCCATTTCACAAATGGGGAAGCACAGGCACAGAGGGGTTCTTTGTTCAGGCTGAGGGATCCCACCTAATCACAAGCTGCCTCTCCGCTCTTCAAATCAAGAGTTTGGACATAGCCTTCTTAGGGCACGTCCAACTCTGGATGTTGCAAGTCCCTAGATCTCTGCCACTTTTCGGAGAGTAACAGTGACTGTGAAGAGAAAAAATCCCGCTTAAAGAGCACTTGCCATGTGTGGTGTCATTTAATTCTCCCAAGATTTATCCCCAGTTTACAGATAGGGAAACCGAATCCCAGAAGTTGCTTGCCCAAGGTCACCAGCTAGTGGGTTGGGGAGCTGGGACCCTGGGGGCTCCCAAGGCCAGTCTCCTAACTGTGAAGCGGGAGCGGCTCCACAGTCATCCAGCATGTAGTGATGTATTTCCTGCTGAGCACCCAGCCCATGCTGGGCCTGGGGTGGGGGTGGGAGGGTGGAAGGGGTGATCCAGGAAGGACAAGAGGCCATGTCCAGCCTTCTGGAGACTTGCAGTCTGGTTGGAAAAACACAGCGCCCAGTAAGCCGGGTGGGACAGAGGTCGGGCCAGGGGCTCTGGTAGGTCAGCCCCGGGCCCCGTATCTCTTTTGTAGCTGGGGCCCGACGTCTGAAACAGCTGCTCAGCTTTGCCTTGGGGGGACTTCTGGGCAATGTGTTTCTCCACTTGCTGCCTGAGGCGTGGGCGTACACATGCAGTGCCAGCCCTGGTGAGTGAGGCCACAGTTGGGGGGCAGGAGGGCAGAGGGAGCTGGTGCCCATGCCTAAGATTAGCCTAGGCCCTACCTGCTCTGCCAGAATGGCTGGGAGAGGGGTTCTAGGCGTCTGGCAGGGAACTTGTCCTGGTCCCACTACCCTGGCCCCTGTGGGAGTCCCTGGGGCCCAACTTCCCCACCGGCCATTTCTGTCCCCCTTGCCCTGTCACTGCCCCTGACTAGGTCCCGTTCCAAATGGCCCCCTCTGTGGCCCTGGCTTGGCCTGGCCTGTCAGTGCTGCCCCCTGCAGGTGGTGAGGGGCAGAGCCTGCAGCAGCAACAGCAGCTGGGACTGTGGGTCATTGCTGGCTTCCTCACCTTTCTGGCGTTGGAGAAGATGTTCCTGGACAGCAAGGAGAGGGAGGGGACCAGCCAGGTGAGCTCCAAATCGCAGGGCCCATACAGGTTAGCCTCTATTCTGTGGTGGTTTCAGGGCCTGGAGGCCCAGGTTCTGAGTTGAGCCCTGAAAAGTGGGTCTCTTGGCCATTCCTTAGGGGCTTTGGGAGGCTGGCCCAACTAGGAAGATCTGGGGAGTGACAACATTGGCCCTGCTGTGGCTTGTTCTCATAGACTGATGGTGACAGCTATGTGGGAGGGAGGATCAGTTGGGTCTGGGGGCAGACGGCTGGTTGAGCAGCAGAGTCTAGCTAGACAAAAGCGGTATTTCCCTGCCTCGGTGTCTCCATCTCTCGATCCTTTCCTGTGTCTACCCTGGCCAAGTGGGGGAGCATCTAATGTCACCTCTCCCTCCTTCTCCTGGCCCTAGGCCCCCAGCAAAGACCCTGCTGCTGCTGCCGCGCTCAATGGAGGCCGCTATCTGGCCCAGCCGGCTGCAGAGCCCGGCGTGAGCACCGTGGTCCGGACCATCAAAGTGAGTGGCCCACTGAGAGTCCCCTCTCCCTGCAGCTGTTCCTCCCCACAAGTGGCAGGCCCAGCCGAGCCCTGCCCACCCGGGTCAGCCTGGCTTCCTCTCCCCTCATGCAGGTCAGTGGCTATCTCAACCTGCTGGCCAACACCATAGACAACTTCACTCATGGGCTGGCTGTAGCTGCCAGCTTCCTCGTGAGCAAGAAGGTGAGTGGGGGCTGCGACAGGGGGGACCCAGGCACTTCTGGGGGGAATGATGGTGCCTGTGTGGACCAGTTGGCTCTGCCTCCAAAATAGGCTTCCAGTTTCTGCCCTCCCCACTCCCTCCACCACCCACGCCCCAGTCCAAGCCCTGAGGGCTCCTGCACATGGCCATCTTCTGTCCTGAGCCACTGGTCTGTTCTGGTTGCAAACACTCCTTTTTGGGATCACATACCTCTGCCAGGCCACTAGGCTTCGGCTCCGCCTGTTTCTAGATGCTTCTCACCCACTTCCACACTCTGTCCTCTGAGCTCTGACATTAGTGATCCGCCTACTCTTGAACTGGCCGAGCCCTTTCCCCGCTCAGGGCCTCCACCTCACACTATTCTGTCTGCCCAGAATGTTCTTCCTCCCACTCTGTGAAACACTGGCTCCTTATCCTTCAGGCTTCAGCTTAAATGCACTTCCTCGAAGAGGCCTTTGCTGACCCCTGATCTAAATTAGGCCCCTGTCACTCGTGTCTATGACACCCAGTCCATCTCTTCTCCCGAAGTACCTGTCTCTGTGTAATCATACAGTTGTGTGTTCAGTCCTTGTCTCCTGCTTCGTGAAGGCAGGTTCCTTGTGTATTGTATTCACTGCTATATTTCTAGTAGCCAAATGGTGTCCAGCCAGAGCACTCAGCAGAGTAAATATTTGTAGAATGAGTGGACAAGTGGGTGCCTGGCCCTCGGCCCAGAAACCCCACAGACTCCTTTCCTACAGATTGGGCTCCTGACCACCATGGCCATCCTTCTGCATGAGATCCCCCATGAGGTGTGTGTGGGAATGTGTGCAGCAGTTGGGCGTGGGGCTTCAGAGAGGGGGGTGGGGTGGGAAGTCCAGCAATAGTAGCCTTGGTGGTTGGGCCCCCAAGGGCTGGAGCTGCTCACCCCACCAGACTGTCACCTCCATCTCAGCCATGCTCCAGCCTCCGGGAAACTGGGGTCCCAGCCTAGAGTATGGGGGGGAGGGGAGTAGGCGGGAGCAAGGCTGGTGCAGGGGGCTAGGTGTGCATGTCCGTACCTGACCCCTGGGGCCCAGAGTGATCATCTGGACCTCCCCTCAGGTGGGCGACTTTGCCATCCTGCTCCGGGCCGGCTTTGACCGATGGAGCGCAGCCAAGCTGCAGCTCTCGACGGCACTGGGGGGCCTGCTGGGCGCCTGCTTCGCCATCTGTACGCAGTCCCCCAAGGGAGTAGGTACGGGCATGGTGGGTGGGGGCGGCAGGTGGCGGTCAGTGGAGGAGCCCCAGCCAGAGCGCACAGCTGCCTCGCCCCCGTGTGCAGGCCAGGATCTGCCCGCAGTCTACCCTGTGGGAGTGGGTGCGGTGCACGGGGCTCCCCTGGGCTCCTAGCCAGTCAGGACTTCTCTCACTGCAGAGGAGACCGTGGCCTGGATCCTGCCCTTCACCTCTGGTGGCTTTCTCTACATTGCCCTGGTGAACGTGCTGCCGGACCTCTTGGAGGAAGATGACCCCTGGTGAGTGACCCTCCCCACCATCACTCACAGAGTCCTAGGCGCTCAAGGGGGAAGGGCCTCCGGGCTCCGCCCCTTCCTCGGCCAGTGCCCAGCCCTGAGCCCCGCCCCTCTCCCCACAGGCGCTCCCTGCAGCAAGTGCTGCTGCTCTGCACTGGCATCGTGGTGATGGTGCTGTTCTCGCTTTTCGTGGAGTGACCGTCCCTGATGCCCCCCACCCAGCAATAAGAGAGTCGGATTCACTCTGTGACCGTGTGCGAGGCAGAGGGCGAGTGCCTGGGAGAGCACACCTCTGAGCAGATGAGAGGATGGGGTGTGTGTGTGTGTGTGTGTGTGTGTGTGTGTGTGTGTGTGGATGCATGTACACGTGCACACGTGTGACCAGTTATGTGTGAGACCTACACTGTGATCATGCGCTGGGCCCAGGGCCTGATGCCAGCCCCAGCCCCCAGCCACACCGTGGTCTTCTCTCCTGACCACCCTGTCACCCCACACTTCCGGCAGGGAGCAGTGAGGATCAGCAGCACTGGTCCCAGGTGGAGGCCTCTGCAAGACTGTAGGGGGAGTGACAGGCTGCTCTCCAGGGAGCTCAGCTGCAGGGTGCCGAAAGCTGTCTCCTGGGGCTTTGGGGGTCCCTGACCTCTGCTCAGACCCCCTGCCCCAGGCAGCCTGGGGCACCTTCTCTCTGCTGTGTCCATTGTCCTGGCCCTTCCTTTGCCAGCTCTAAGGCCAAAGAAAGGAGAGGCAGGTGCTTGTGTAGCCCCTTGCCCCACTCGGCACTGACAGTCCTACCCCACCCAGGATGGGGCCTGGGAGATGCCTTCCAAGACCTCCTTGAGGCTGCCAGCCCCGGGCCAGCTCCCGCTCCCCCGGTTAGCACTCCTTGGCAGTGCCAGCAGCTTTTGCCACCTCCAGCTGCCAAACAGCAGCCCGCAGGGCGGGGAGCAGCCCTGGGCCAGAGGCCTCTGAGGCCAGCTCAGGGACGCTCGTGCCAGCACAGGGTCCAGGCGGAGATCCTGGGGGCAGGAAGAGTGAGCCGCCGCCGCCCCCTCCCCCCGGTTTTCTATCCCACGTAGGCTGAGGGAGTAGGGGGTGGTGCGGGCTCCGGGCTCTGCGTTGTCAGCACTCAGGAATGTGCTCCGGGAGAATGCTGAAGCCATAATCCCCAGCTATTTCCCTTGGCTGACACCCAGGTACTAAGCTGGCCCACTCCACAGCCGGGCGCAGCCCTGCTGCTCAACCATGGACGTTCTGAGAAGTGGCCGTCAAGAGGGTCTCAATGGTTTTACAGCAGTTTTGCTGTGGTTCCGTTTCTATATGTAAATACTTATTCTATAGATAAGATGCAAATAAATAATTATATACAAACTGGTTGCCTCTCTGCACACCAGAGTCCACGGTCAGGCAGGGCTTTCCCCGTGAGCCCACTCCAGCACCTTGTCATCCCCTCTCCCTCCCCCCCACCTCCAGCTCTTCTGCTTCTTGCTCGTCTCTGAACTGTTACCCTTGCAGTGCTTCTTAGAACAGGGAATAACCTTTCATGTTATCCCTGGCTTGTTAGCTTTTCATCCCAACACTACAAGCCTGGCACTATGCCATTGCAGCTAACGTCATCCCTAATGGTGGTTGTCCTCGTTTTAGACCTAGGAGCCAGGGCCTTTTCCCTGGCCTGTTCCCTGAGCAAATTAACTAAAGAAGGGAGGTCCAGCCACACAGTCATCTCCTGCTTTGCTTCAGTGAAATTAGAGAAGAACTAGGGGATCCTTACTCAATGCCACACATCCTGTCTGGATGCAAGGACAGCATCAGGCACTGGGGGGTGCTACTTCCCCTCAGTGCTAGCCCAAGAAAGCAGAAAGGGGGAAGTTGAGTTCCCGCTCCTCTCCACACCAGCCAAGACAGCCTTGTGTCTGTACCATTGAGGAGTCCGGTACAGGGGCCGTGAAGCCCGAATTTGTGGCAGCCTCAGCCAGGAGTGCCTGACTCGGCCCCAGCAGCTTGTCAGCAGAAAGGGAGCTGCCCCACCGGGCTGTGACGCATGCAGCGCCGGGGGCGCCTAGGCCTGGAAGTGCCAAGGAAGGAATTGAGGGCTGTTTGACCAGCCCCCACCCTCCCCTTGGCAGCACTGGGGCCCCTACCTGCGGGTGGCAGGTGCATGCACAATCATTGTGCTCAGCCTGCCCGGGGAGGGCGGTGACGAGCAAGCAGGTGGATGGGAGGGGGTGCCTGTGTGTTCACTACAGTGCCACAGGGTGAATGCCCTGACTAGTTAGAAGAGGGGACAGAGAGTGCAGAAGCCAACGGCGGACGAGTCCAAAACAGGGAACAGAAACCAGAAGTTCTGAGAGGCTGTGCCAGGAGCACCTCAGGCAGGGGGTGGAAGTCAGTGGGACTGCCCAGGGGAGTGCTGCGTCGAGCATCACTCTAGAAGGCAGTGTGGAAGCTTGGGACGGACGGGGTTAAGAAGCTAACAAGAAGCCAAGCCCTTCAGCAAGGCCGGCTCAGTCAGCAGCCCACTGTGGGCATGCCCCCAGGGGAGAGGACAGGGCAAAGGAGCGTGGAGGGGCTTTTGCTAGAGGGCAAGAGCTGACAAGGGCTCTGAGGGGCTCTTATTCTGAAAGGCCCCCTGGGGCCCAGCAAAACTGCTAAGAGCACAGCGGAACAAGGGCTTTGCCTCCTAGGTTTCAGTCTCAGCTATGTCACCTAAGAGCAACCCTGGCCCAGATGCTTAAACACATCTATGAAAGTGGACTAGCCCATTGGTGGCTGCATCAAACCATGCACACGACCCATTTGGCATGGGACCCAGAACAAGCCCTCAGTGAACCACACCAGCCCAGCTAACACTGTAGGGGAGCTGGAAGGTGAGTGGACGGGAGGAACGACGAGATCCAAAGGAAACAACAGGACAGGAGCCTGATGGGGAGTGCCGCTGACGGCAGAACTGAGGGCTCGGGGAGAACACACCAGAACCAGAGATCAGGCCTAGAAGGGCTTTCGGTGCTTTTGCTCAAGGTTCATTTTTCAGCAAGAGAAAATGGGCCAAAAGAGCTAATGGGAACAAGTGGAGGAACAGGAGGCCCAGCAGCCAGGAAACGGGGGAGGATTTTCAAGGAGAAACACCTGGAGCCTGGCTTTACCTGGGAGTGGGGACAAGGGCACCAACTCGTGAAAGGGGAAAGGCTGGCTTCTAGTCAGGACCCTGTCCTGGAGCTGCAGGGTGCCAACCTCTAGAGCTGAGAGGTGGGGCAGGGAATGGGAACGGAATCTGGAGGGACACGGGAAGGAGGGCGGGGGTGGCGGCAGAAGACCCCAGGCAGCAGGTGTAGCCTGAGCCCGTCCTTCCCGGAGGGCCTTGCCTCACAACTGGTATGAGGCCCACGGTGGTCTCGGGTCTCCAGGCAGCAGTACGTGGGGAAGGAGCCTTGAGTACATGCTCCACCCAGAGCCCAGGAAGGGAAAACAGACAGGTGGCCAGGACCTGAAGCCCTCCTTTATTATGAACGGTAACCAGCAGGAGACCAGGGAGCAGCTGCAGCAGGTGGCCCCCTAGGCGTAGTACTGCAGGTTGGCTTTCTTCTTGGCCTGCACCTCCAGGATCCCCTCCATGTAGTCCTCGTGGGTGAGCTCCGTGGCGCCCCTGCGCAGTGCGATCATGCCCTGCACCCAGGACACATAGGCTCTAGGGTGCCTTCCGACACCCCTGGCCTGCCTCTGAGAGGCCTCAGCCTTCTGAGCCCCTTCCCCCCGGCAGTCTCCACCAGTCAAACGCCCTGTCCTGTTCAGGGAAGGGGGCAAGAAGGCATGAAGTAACCCACTCCCGCACCCCCGCACTCACCGCCTCCACACACACGGCCTTGCACTGGGCCCCATTGAAGTCATCTGTACAGCGGGCCAGCTCCTCATAGTTCACATCAGGACTGGGGGTGGGGGTGGAGGACAGATTCCACAGGACTGAGTTACTTATGGTGAGGGGTGGGGGGTGGCCTCCCACATTGCCCATCAAACAGCAAGGCCCACTCGCCCGGTGACGTTGACAAGTCCCTTCCCCACTGTGCCTTGTTCTCTTCTCAGTAAAAAACACAGGAGGAAAAAAGGGTAGGTCAAAGCAGAGACCAGGTTATTTCTGTGTCTGGAGCTCTAGCCTTCTAGAAATCTGCATCTCAGGGACTGATTCAGCCTGCGGCAGGGGAGCAAGAGGCTATAGAGACAAAGGATGGTCATCTCCGCCTCTTTCCAGAAGAGTCGGCTGTGCATCAGCACAGCATTGTTTCAGTCTCCTGTGCCAAGCACTTCACTCAGGAAGTGAATGGCAGTGCCATTACCCCCAAACACCAGAGAAGAAAATTCAGGCTTAGACAGGTTGTAACACCTACTAGAGGTCACACAGATCTCAGTCCAAGACCATCTGGCCCCTGGCTGGATTCCCTTGAGCTACTCTGCGCTGTGCTCGAGCTATTCTGGGCTGTTCTCGTCTGCTGGGGCAAGGGCTGGGGGGTGGGGTCAAGGAAACAGGGCCTCAAAGGCTGTGCACCTTCAGATCACAATAGGGGAGGAGGCAGGGTGACTGTAAGAAGCAGAGCACCCAGAATCGGGGCCTGAACCCAGCAAGAGTCTATCTCAGGCTTCAGGGGAGAAATGAAAGCCAGCACATGGAATAGTTCTGTGTGAACAGGGAGGGCAGAAGGGGCAGGAGGAGACCTGGGGATACTCAGTACGAGGACCAGAGAGGTGCCCCTCGGGTTCCCACGCCTTGCTCATGCCCTTGCTCACCTGACGTTCATCTTGCGGGAGTGGATCTGCATGATTCTGGCCCGGGCCTCCTCGTTGGGCATCGGGAATTCAATCTTTCGGTCCAGACGGCCTGAGCGGAGAAGTGCGGGGTCCAAGATGTCCACCCTGTTGGTGGCTGCAATTACCTAAGCAAGAGGAGAAGCTTCAACTTCAACAGAGGAAGATGGGGCTCTGAGACAGACAACATTCAAAGCCACGACAGGCAGAGAGGCAGCCCAGGGTCCAGATCAGACAGCAAGGGCGTTAAAGACAAATCTCAATTCTAACTCTAGAGGTACTGGCTATGTGACTGAGCAGGTCCCCTGCCCTCTAAGCCCTGTTTTCTTCCATCCGTGATGACAATACCCACCTTTACTTGAGTGTTGGGTTGGAACCCATCCAGTTGGTTCAGAAGCTCCAACATTGTCCTCTGTACCTCCCGGTCTCCAGCCTTCTCGCTGTCAAAGCTGGGGCACACAAGAGGCCCGAGACACTGGTGAGGCGACAACTCAGATGAAGTCTCCCCTTCCTCCACCCACTGGAAGCCTAACCCAACCATCCAGGACAGGGAAAGGTCTCACTCCACTGGGGGCCCTCAGCCCAGGACTGGCACAGAGAAGGTGTCAGAGACTGGAGAGGTCCCAGGATCAGCCAGGCCGACAGTAAAACCTGAGCAAAACCAGCCACTGCCTGGGCTATCCACCAAAAAATGTGCCACTGCAAACTGAGCTTAAAGCTCCAAAATACGGATCCAGACTTGGAGCGTAAGGGAAAACCCAGGCAGGCATCCTTGAAGAAGTAACCCTCAGGCTGAAAACACACAGGGGGAAAAGTCCATTCCACAGAGGGAACAGTAAGTGCAAAATCTCTCTCAGCACAGAGCCAGAGCGGGCCTATAAACCCAAAGGATGCTGTGAAGAGGTGGGGGCGGAGGCAGGTCCAGGATGAGGTGGAGAGGAGCAGGGACAGCCACACAGAGGACTGTGCAGGCCTGGTTAAGTCCTGTATTTATCCCAAGGAGCAATGCGGGGCCCATGGAGGATTTTAGTAGGATGTTTGTGTGAGAGAGTGGGCTGCACGTGACTGAAGCAAACAGGTATGAAAAGAACATGCTGGCAGCCGTGAGGAGAATGGTCGGTCAGGGGAAAAGCAGCAGGGAAGCTACTTAGAACAGATTTCAGGAAGGAGAAGCACAAGAGTAGAGTGGCCACTGTTCCAGGGGAAGAAGGGGACAGCGTGGGAAACAGAATTTAGAAAAACCTCCTTGGTGGCACTCAGCATCCCTTACCGCTTAGTGCCGATGGCATCCAGCTCATCAATGAAGATAATGGATGGAGCTTTCTCCTTGGCCAGGGCAAAGGCATCGCGGACCAGCTTGGCACCATCCCCAATGAACATCTGCACCAGCTGGGGGCCAGCCAGCTTCAGGAAGGTAGCCTGGTGAAGGCGGCACGGCGATCCGAGTCAGGCCAGAGGCACCGAGAGAGGTGCCTCTGAGCCCATTTGGTTATGTTTTAGCCTCTGCCCATTTTTTCCACATCCCTCCCAAAGCACTCACCTTGGTCTGTGCAGCACAGGCCCGGGCCAGCAGGGTCTTCCCCGTACCTGGGGGTCCATACATCAACACTCCTTTCGGAGGCTGGATCCCCAAGTTCTCAAACTTCTCCTTGTGGTTCATTGGCAGGACAATGGCCTCCACCAGCTGCCAGGAAGAAGTCCTGGGTGAGGAGAGTGAAGCCCTGAGGGCTCCTAGAGCCTAACACGTAAGGACTTCAACCCCAACCTGCAACCTTCCCACTCCAATTCAGAGACTTTGCTCTCTTCTTCCCCTGCATCAAGAGGACGCAGAATCAGGGCACCCGTGTGGCTCAGTTAAGTGTCCAACTCTTGAGATCAGGTCATGATCTCATGGTTTATGAGTTCAAGCCCTATCTCAGGCTCTGTGTTGCCAGTGGAAAGCCTGCTTGGGATTCTCTCCCTCTCCCCCACTCTCCTCTCTCTCAAAAAAAAAAAAAAATTCACACACACACACACACACACACACACACACACGTGTCTGTGTATAGAATATAAAAATAAAAAAAAAATAGTTGCAGAATGCTCACTCCCATCAAGACTGGCTATGATCACTCCAGAAATAGTAGGATATGGTAGAAAGGCACTGGGGCAAGAACCGGGAGCCGGAGTTCCAGTCCTGGCTCTGGCCCTAACCTTCCTGTGACCCTCGAGAAGTCAATCTCTCTGGACCTCAGTCTCCTAAACCGCTACCTGGCACCCTCCGTACCTCCCTAGGATGGAGAAGAGTCACACTGGCAGTAAGTGCTCTGCTCAATGGAGCAGAAAACAAAAGGCTGCAGGTGGAGGCTGGTGCCTCCCTCACCTCCTGAATCTGCTTGTCCAGGCCCCCGATGTCACTGTATTGTTCTGTGGGCCTCTCATCCACCTCCATGGCCTTCACCCGTGAGTCATACTCTGTAGGCAGCGTCTCCAGGATCAGATAGGAGTCTTTGTTCACACCCTAGAGAGACAGCACAAAGCCTTCAGATTTGTCCCAGCTCAAGGCCTAACTAACTGGCTGGGTGACAGATCTCTGCAGAGTGAAAAGAAAAAACAGGACTAGGAAAGACAAGAATGGAAGAGCAAGTAGATAAGTTTGGGACTCTCTGAACTGCTCTGCTGAGATTTAGGGCCAAGAGTGGTCTGGGCCTGGGGCAGAGGCTCGGCGAGCCAGCGGGAGAAACCTCACTAGAAAAGCCCTGCCCAGGCTCAGGGACACCACTCACCACCAAGTCTCCGGGCTTTAGCTTTTCCGCATCCACCAACCCAATCACAGGCAGGAAGTAGGTCTGTGTGAAAAATTGCAGGTGCCGTCCGTTACTGCCCTCAAGAACATGCCCCCTAGTCCCGTCCCACAGCCACCCCTCCCCCTCCTATCGTTGAGCTGGCCTCACCTGCCGTGTAGAGGTTTTGATCACTGCGCATTTACCCTTCCTCTGGGAATCCAGGTCAATATTGGCACCATCCTCCTCTTGGTCATTGGGATCAACATCTAGAAGCTAGGAAGGGGCAAAGCTCAGGTCAAGAGACCCTGCTCAGCCCCTTGAACTCCCCCAAAGCCCAGTGCCTCCCGGCCCAGGACAATCCACCCCACTCCTCAGACTAGCCCCACGCCCAGCAAAGGCTTGGCTGATAACCAGGGGACTGATAAGATCTCTTTAGGTGTTGCTTCTCTGCACGGAGCTCTCTAACCCCAAGGAGAGGATACATGTGAGGCCTTTTCAGACTGTGTGTGTGTGTGTGTGTGTGTGTGTGTGTGTGGCCCTGGAATCGCACACTAGGGAGGGGGCCTCATGAGGTATAGCTCTAACATGCAAGATAGGCCTCAAAACTCTCACCCACTTCTCCTCCAGCGGCACCAGAGCAGGCTGCCTGCCTCCAAGCCCCGCTAACCATTTGTGTTCCCCTCCACATACACACACACCTCGATGACGTTGGAGACGAGATACGGCAGGGTCTTGTTCACTTTGATTTTCTCACTGTTCTCTTTGATCTTGTCTTTCATGGCCTGGAGTTCGTGGGTAACGCGCAATACTTCACTCTTCATGATCTGGGATGAGGACGAGTGGCAGCAAATGTTCAGCTGTGGCTCAGCTCATCCCCAGGGCCCTGTAACTGGGGAACCCCGGGCTGCCCCAGGGGACCGACCCGCATCCCACTCAGTCAGCTCTAAGGCTCTCTGCAGGGTGAACCTGACTGTCCACATCCAGCAGAGATCAAAAGAGGCCAGTGTGGAAACCTCCTGAAGTAGCAGTAGCAGAGGAAAAAGAGCAGGGCTCTGAATCAAGCAGATAGCAGGTTTTAGCGTTTGGTGCTAATGAAGGGCTGGGCACTTCACCAGATAGAAACCTGTTTCCTCATCTGTCAAATGGGGACCTCCTAAAAGAAAGATTCTCGAGAGGAATAGTAAAGACCTCGTTGGAAAGAGCATTCTGGTGATTCCTCCTGTCAGACCTGGCCTCCCACCACCCTGTCCCTCTTCGCGTCCCTTTTAAGTCTTAGTTATTTTTTCTTGATCCGCGCGGACCCTATGTCTTCCTGGAAAGGCCGAGAACAACGCGAAAGAAGCTGCTGGGATCTCTAGGGCCTGCCCTGCGGGGGCCTCGCTGCCTGCCACTGGGGCTGTGAGCCCACCTTGATCTCACTGTCCAGCAGCCGTGTGCGCTGGATAATCTCTTCTGTGGACATCTTGAGCACCTCCTCCCCGATTCCATCTTGCTGTTAAAAAAAAAAAAAAGAAAAAGAAAAGCCTTTTTTTTTTTTTTAACTCAGAGCAAGGATTCCGCGTCCTCCGAGCCCACTCACAGCCTCAGGGTCCCCTCCCAGAGAACCACAGTGAAGGCGTAGAGACCCTGGCCCACATTCCAAACGACCCTGACCCCCGGACCAGGCCAGATCTTGACCCTCCCAACCACTACCTACCCTCCCGCCAAGGGCGTCTTCCCGCCGGCCCCGACTCCGGGACCCCCAACCCTCCCAGCGCGCACCTCAGCTTCATCCCACACGGTAGCCATCTTCTCCTGCCGAGTCACTGGACTCTCTAGTTCCGGCAGCAGATTCATGTTCTGAAGGAGAAGACCGAAGATCGGACTGGACAAGAACCGCGGCGAGAAATTAACACTTCCCTTCTGAAGGTCTGCTTCTGACTAGTGGCGGACCTCTCTTTCCAAGTCCCTGACTCTCGACCGAATTAGCTCCGGCTGCCACGGCCACATCGAATCTGCTTCTCCGATTCAAAAGACAAAACCCGGGCCGTAAAACCCGCCCCTCGCTCCCCTTACTGCTCCAGAAACGTTACCGCCCTCGCCCTATTTAAACCAGGCGGGAGAGGTGAGTGCGCTATTGGTCGGCGCGCGCAATGGGCGGGGCCTATAAAACCGGAAGGGGCGGGAGCAATGAAAGGAGGCTGCAGAGTGTTTGGGAAATGTAGTGTTAATCCGACCAGTAATTAAGAGGGCTCGTTCGAAGGGGTGATTTGACCTCAGAATCTGGCGCAGCTGGGAATTAGGGGATTCGCGCGATGGCTCTGCCTCCCAGACCATAGACAACATACGCTAGCCGTGTGCAGCGAACCAAAAAAAAAAAAAGCATGCCCAAGGTCATCAGAATCATTAACCAGTTTTAAAAAGAAATCGCTGCTGCTTTTCTGAGTAGGTGCCACACAATTGCCCACGTGGAAAGAGCTCAATTGGCAACAGCCTCTACAATTAAAAACATATGACAACGTCTGTAATCGTTTCTTGTCATTTCAAGGAGTAGGGCAGACCTCTGGGTCATATGAGACCCATTTGTTGTATCTGTGTCCTTTGCGATGGAGGATCTCTGCTTAATACGGTGAGGTTAGTCCCAGGGCACCGCTAAGATGAACTTCATGTAAGCATATATTTTAAGCCAAACCATCACATGGGGCGCCTGGGTGGCTCAGTCGGTTGAGCGTCTGGCTTCAGCTCAGATCATGATCTCACAGTTCATGGGTTTGAGCCCTGCGTAGGGCTCAGTGCTTATAGCTAGCTCAGAGCCTGGAGCCTGCTTCAGATTCTATGTTTCCCTCTCTCTGACCTTCCCCTGCTCTCACTCTTGCTCTTTCTCTCTCTCAAAAAAGAAAATAAATTTAAAAAACATTTTAAAAAAATTTTTATGTAAGCCAAACCATCACAAATAACCCCTATACAGTGAGAATCTGTATAATAGTTTTCTTGGAAGCAGTTGAAGGCAGAAATTTCTTTAAATAACAGCATTTTCAGCTGCTTGCTCAGGCTGGCAAACCACCTCTGCATGTAACAGCATTTCTTCCATCCTCTCAACAGCTCTGTCCAGTGGACAGATTGGATTGTCATTCTCAAGTTTATTTTTTTAAGTAAACTCTACATGGGGCCTGAACTCACAACCCCTAGATCAAGAGTTGCTTACTCTACCCACTGAGCCAGCCAGGCACCCCTGTCATTCTCAGCTTTAGGTAAAGGTATGGATGATCATAGAGGTTAAGTGACTCGCTCAAGGTTGTCCAGTGAGTCAGTGTCAGCACAGGGGTGGCTGCTGACCCCAAATTCACACTTATCAGAGTTGCCTGACGGGAGTCAAGAAGACCAGCTGGAGAAGAAGCTGTCCTGTCTGTGCTGGCCCCAGCACACCCACAAAGAGTCAGAATCGCTGGGGTCAGGTACAAACAGTTTATTTTTCTATAAAGAGCAAAGTACAAAGAGTCAGGGAGGGCAGCTGAGCCCGGACTAGCCACAGGGGGCAGGCCCTGGGCCCTGATGGAGGTTGGAGGAGGCCCTGGTGGCTGCCCCGGGAGTCAAGAGGGTCCGAGGCATGGCCGGGCAGGGGCCTCCAGGAAGGTGGTGGAGAAGGAGCAGGGGGGAGTGAGGCAGAAGCCCAAGACTGCTGACGGAACTCACACAAAGCCAGGCTTCATGGATGAGCGGCGGCAGTTGGGGCAGCTGCGTGTCGCGTTGTTCTGCAGACACCTGCGGAGGCAAAGGGCTCTGTGCACTCACTGAACCCATGCTTCCATCCTGGGCCTGGGCTTGCTCTCCCCCGCCCGCAGGAGCTGGGAAGGCAACAAGGGAGAGGGGAGGGACCCCAGGCTCTTGCTTGCCCCTGACACTCTGTCCTGGGGCTTCCAGAAGGGCAGAAGTCAGGAGATCGGCATGGAGGCCAGTACCTGTCTAGCCCTGGGTGTCTGAATCTCATGGCCTTTGAGAGGCCTCTCTGAATTCTCTTTGGGGAGAATAATAATGGCCACCTCATAGGGCTGCGGGGAGGAGTCACTGAGTTAATACAGGGGGAGCCCTTAGAAGAGGCTTGGAACGCAGAAAACACTATGTTCAGTGTCGCTATTGTGGTTAGGCCAGCCGGGGACCTAGCATACCCCAAAGAGACCCTGGGTGGCCCCTGCCCACTGGCCAGGAGCCCTCACCTGAGGTGGAAGATGTGGGAGCATGGCAGGGCCTGCAGCCGGCTGTTCCTCTCGCCTATGGACTCGCCACACAGGCCGCAGTAGAGCTCAGTCTCCTCCACGCACTCGTGGAAGCGCACCACGTGAGCGCGCAGCTCCCTCTGCAGCCCCTTGCTGCGGTAGATGCTCTCGCTCAGGCAGTGCAGCTTGAGCTGGCTCAGCTGGGCCCAGCAGGGACCGGAGAGCGTAGGGGACAAGACCAAGTCAGGACTGGAGAGCCCCCCTCCTTGTCCAGCCCGAGAGGCTGTCCCGAGGGACCACCAGGTAGTCAGGACCCACTGGGTCCAGTCTTGGCTATGTTCTGGCCTTGCTGATGGGCCTAGGGAAAATGTCTTGCCCTCTCTGGGCCTTTGTTTCCCCTCATGCAGAACGAACGAGCAGGTGGATGAGGTGGGTGGTTCTCACCCCTAGAACTGGCTGGGAACCCAGTGTTTTTGAAGCATTTTATTGACAAAGTCTGCTGCAAAGACGCCATAATAATTAATTTGCTGTCCTGTTTTTTTTTTTTAATTAAATACACACAACAGCTCATCAGCCTTTCTGGCCAACCTGAGAATCTTGGGTAAAACTGGGTATAATCTAGCCAAAACCAAAGATATCTGACATTATAGTTGGGCTGCACACCTGATCCCAGAGGATTTCAAGTCTCCTAGAAGACTTGAAGAAATACTGAGCCTATTTTCAACATTTAAAGGTTTATTAAATTTGAGAGGCCACATGCACTATGGAAGGAACATGGGCTTTGGAGTGAAGACAAACCAGGTCCTGGGATGCCTGGGTGGCTCCGTTGGTTGTGCCCAACTTCCGCTCAGGTCATGATCTCACGGTTCGTGAGTTCAAGCCCTACATAGGGCTTGCAGCTATCAGCACAGAGCCTGCTTTGGATGCTCTGTCTCCTCTCTCTCTGCCTCTCCCCTACTTGTGCTCTCTCAAAATAAATAAAATATTAAAAAAAAAAAAGACCAGGTCCCAAGTGTGGGACCTGGAGCACCTCTCTGAGCCTCACTTTCCTCAACTGTAAAATGGGGCTTGCAGCACCCACCTTGCAGGGAGACAGTGATGACTGGGATCAACGCCCAGAAGAACCTGTGTGTGCCCAGCTCTCGGGGGCAGGGGACACTGTTAGGACTTTTAGTGACCACCAAGCTCTGAGGAATTCTGATGTCCTCTGAGCTATGGAATTCTTGCCCTCCCCTCTAAAGTGCTCTATGTGTGGAAGAGAAACAGCCAGGGTCTGGGAGTGGGTGGGAGCAACTCATGGAGATCCAGAAGGGCTCAGGGCATGTGTGGGCTCAGGACAGCCCTCCCCACACACCCAAGATCCCACCTCGGGTTCTTGACTCCAAGCCCAGAAGATAGAACCAGGTCTGACCTTGTTCCCCACTTCCTCGGCCAGGTCCTGGGCTTTCTCGATGGCATCCAGAGCCTGGAAGACGACACAGGCCAGGGCTGCAGGCAGAGCTGTCTGACAGAGGCCATGGCTCACAGGAAAGGAAGGGGTGGGAAGGGGTGGGCCTGGGGAGGGAGCTGGGCAGCTGCCCTGGAAGGTAGCAGAAGGAGGCTGGAGCACAGTCACAAAGCTCTATGGGTAAGTTACATACTGCCTCAGTTTACTCAGATGCAGAATAGGAAGAACAGTTCTGTGTCTTTGGGTGTTGTGGAATCATGAAAGCAGTTAAAGCATCCTGAGTTCAAACCCAGCTGTGGCCCTTTACTAGCTGTGGGTCCGGGCACGTCATGGGCCTTCTCTGAGTCTGGAAAATGACTTGGAATGTATTCACCTCATGGGATTCGGGTGAGGCCGACATCAAACAAAGTGTCTGAAAGAGTCCTGCCTGAACCAGCCCCACAGATTGCTGGCTGACCTACTGGCTACAAATAGGAGCAGTGGGGAAAGCCGGGAGCTGTAGGAAAGCGCACGACCTCACCTTGTCCAGGGCCTTCCTGGCTATCCAGCATTTGGCCACACCCAGCAGCACCTGCACCTGCCCCAGGCGATTTCCAATCTCAGTCATGATGCTCATGGCAGAGTCGTACCTGGGGAAGGCTGTCTGCACAGCCAGGGCGAGAGTGGAGTCAGACCGGGCCAGGCCTGTGCCCCCTCCCTCCGTGCCCCTGCGACCTCACCTCCAGGTCCCCACGGCTCCGGTGGATGTCAGCAAAGCAGAGCAGGCAGAGTGCCTGTAGTGGCCGGTCCCCATGCTGCAGTGCAATCTTCATAGACTCCTATGAGGGGGGCTGGTCACTCAGGCCTGCTTACCTGCCCACCACCGGGGTGTCCTCACTCAGTGGGCCCCTCCGACAAGGGCAGCCCAGGGATGGCCAACATCCTCAGAGCCCAGGACACCTAGCACGGTGCTAAGGCCCCGCACACGGAGCCACGAGACCTCTCAACACCCAGTGAAGTAGACACAGAGGTTTGGAGAGAAGAAGTGACCTGGATCAAGGTCACCCGGCTAATAAGTGCAACACTAGGATTTGAACCCAGGTCAGTGGACCTCCAGAGGCTGGCTCTCTTCCTACTTAAAGTGCCCCACAGAGGGTGTGTATGGGTTGGGCAGAGGGAAGGGACTGGAAGGGAGTGAGGCTGGTGGGGGGAGGGGTGGAACAAACGCATCCTTCAGAGGCTCATAGAGAAGCAGAGCCAAGGGCAGGTCTTGGGACCCTCAGTGGGCTGGTGTGGAAGGAGGACGCCCTGGCCCACACCACCACACTCCACTCCCCACCCGCCGCCCTTCCCCCCTGCCCCACCTCACAACACTCCATGGCGCTGCCCAGGCGGCCCAGCAGGCGATAGGCCACGGCCATGTGGTACTGGCTCATGGCCCGGTACTTGAGGCTCCAGCCTTTGCCGTAGTCACTCACAAGCTCTGCAGCCTTGCAGGGGAAGAACAGGGCTTTCTCGTAGTCCTGCAGGGGACACAGAGAGGAGGTCGGACAAGAAAGGGCACACCGAATGGCAGGAGCTGCCTCTGGGTCAAGGGCCCCAGGGTCTGGCTGCTCCAGGAATCGGGGGTACCGATAGGCCCCACCGGCTTTCAGTCATTCATTTGCGTATCCAGGGAAAGAATGACCCAGGCAGAGGGAGCAGCCACTGTAAATTCGTAGGCTCCGTGAATGTAGGAATTTTCATCTTGTTTGCTGACAGGTCCCAAGAGCCTAGCACTTCTTGGCTCTTAGTAGATGCACCATCACCGTGACTATTTGTTGAATGAAGGAATGAATGAGAAGGCATTCATTCTCCTCATGGGGTCCCAGCTGAGCCCCTTAGCTTCAGAGACACATGGCAGGAGGAGCACCAGACACCAGGTCACCACTGGCATCTGCCCCCTGGTACCTAAAGGCAGGGGCTCACCAAAGGCTCAGTGACTAAATGCCAGCAGAGTCTGCTCCGAAGAACAGAACACTGAGGCAATAAAATCACTCCCTTGTCCTTTCTTTCTCCTCCAACCTCCAAATCAGGACGTGATGCTCATGTCCTCACAGGGAAAACAGAAGAAAGTGAAAGAGGACTCTCCCTTCTCCACATTCTCCACTTAATCCGCGGGATAGACCACAACCTGCCTGCCTCCTGCCACTGCGGAGGAGGGCTCCCGGCTCCCACAGACGTGAGACCCTCCATGGAGCTCTGGAATAAATCCTTGTCTCTTTCAACTCAGTCACTCCCATCAGCGTACAAACATGCGCTGGTGTTTCCTACCTCATTAAAACAAAAGTCAAAATCAAACAACCTTCTTTTGACCTCATGTTCCCTTCAGCTACGGCCCCATTGCTCTGTTCTTTCTCATAGAAAATCTGTGTGATCTTTCACTTACTATCTAATAAGCATCTCCAAGTTAATATGACTGAAAGAGAATTCTTGATAACCCCAATAAAAACCAGTTCCTCACAAATTTTGTTACATGCTTTTTAGTTGTATTTATTTAAGTGACCTTTACGCCCAACATGGGTCTGGAACTCAGAACCCCAAGATGAAGAGTCAACTGCTCCACCAACTGAGCCAGCCAGGTGCCCCTTGTCACATACTTTTTAATTTGAAGCCATGTAAATGTTTTACAGCTTCAAATTTTAAAAAATATTGTTTTAAACCTAAAAATAAAAAATGGAAATAAAAAGGGGGGCCTGAGTGGTTCAGTCAATTGAGCATCAGACTCTTAATTTCATCTCAGGTCATGATCCTAGGGTCATGGGTTTGAGCCCCATATTGGGCTCTGCGCTTAACGTGGAGAGTGCTTAAGATTTTCTCTCTCTCCTCCTACCCCTCTCCCTCACTTGTGTTCTCTCTCTAAAAAAAAAAAAGAAAAGAAAAGGAAAAAGAAAATGTAAATAAATGACCCTATGTATCATCATACTAATATTATAATTAACTAATTATAATGCTTAATTATATAATTATTATAATATGATAATGCAATATAATATTAAATATAATTCTATAATATATTATCACATTATAATGTATTATATTGTATTATATTAATATAACCACACAGAAAGTTATTTCATATGACCTTAGAATATATGTACTTGGGCAGTTCATCCGTAGTAGAATGTATGATAAAGACAAAAGAGCAGCAAAGAAATCTTAAACATCTTTCAGTTCTCTCTTTTTTTAAAGTAATATTGGTATTGTCTTTTGAAAGCATCTTTTGTATTTTGTATGTTAAAGTAAATATGTAATTATGTTGCTAAAAGTCAAAATTTTCAGCCTAAAAGAGAATCAAGATTAAAATAAATTACAGAAAGTTCTGAAACATTAGATTTGAATTGCAAATATTGGCATATACTTCAGTTGTCTTGGCAACTAAAAAGACTTTGAAGCCATGACAACCCAGTAGCAATGAGCACCTTGAGAACCCACGTTTGGTCTTTAACACAATTTCCCACTAAAAAGAGCCCAGAGAAATGGCTGATTCTGGGTCTGGGGCAGTGGATGTGCAAAATGAGCAGTGGGATAGCTTATTGTTCAGAAAACAAGAACACTTGTTTACATAAAGTCTTGTCAAAAGGACACAGGAGCCATAGTGAAGGAACTCCGGTAACTAAAGTTAATATGGGATCGCCTGGGTGGCTCAGTTGGTTGCGCGTCCGACTTTCACTCAGGTCACGATCTCACAATTTGTAAGTTCGAGCCTTGCGCTGGGCTCTGTGCTGACAGCTCAGAGCCTGGAGGCAGTTTCAGATTCTGTGTCTCCCTCTCTCTCTGCCTCTTCCCTACTTGCGCTCTATCTCTCTCAAAATAAACAAACATTGAATCAAAAAAAATATTTAAAAAATAAAGTTAATATAATTTGAGCATCACAAAGAACGAGATTAAAATTAACTGAAGAATATTGAATATTAAAACAATCCAGGATTTCATAATTATACTCCAAAAGAAGAAAGCAAAACAAATACGCGATCTGATCCTTGAAGGCAGCTATGACATCAACTCCTTATTACGAAAGTGGTCGTTAAAGGAAAGAAGAAGTTTTGATCCCACCTTTCCTGTACGAATTGTGTTTCAGAGGAGCCACGGAGCCCCATGTGATGGGGGAGAGTTCGTCCTGACCAAGAAATCCAGCCAGCAATTACAGAAAGAATAGTTAGAGCTGGGAAATTGCCATTTCATTACAGTTGAAATTAAGAGAAGTGATTCAGGCAACAAACATCACTGGACGCTAAAACTGTTATGGAAAATGTTGCTGCAGAATTGAATATTCACAGGGTGCCCCAGTGTCACCCCCAAGTTCACCTGCTGGCCCTGAAAGGAGAAACGGGAGCCCTCAATCAGAGGGATCAGGCTGTGACCCCGTCTACCGGATTTGATGCAACATGAGGTAAGCTGCAGGGCTTACCCAGTCTTCTTAGCAAAAATGTGTCACCCAAGACTTCCCAAGTCACTAAGTTCTAGTTCGCAGGGGGCAAAGAAGAGAAAAAAAAAGTCATCACACGACTCCTTGTGGAAGCAATGGGACAGTGAAGTGAAACATGTTACAGGGCA
Source organism: Suricata suricatta (assembly GCF_006229205.1). NCBI lineage: Eukaryota > Metazoa > Chordata > Mammalia > Carnivora > Herpestidae > Suricata > Suricata suricatta. The sequence continues at coordinate 15,604,602 of NC_043710.1, read as the reverse complement.
ATGAGTGCCTTCTCCGATAAAAATTATAAGAGGGGCACCTGGGTGGCTCAGTCAGTTAAGCGTCTGACTTTGGCTCATGGGTTTGAGTCCCGCATCGGGCTCTGTGCTGACAGCTCGGAGCCTGGAGCCTGCTTCGGATTATGCATCTCAATCTCTCTTTGCCCTTCCCCCACTTGCACTCTGCTCTCTCTCTCTCAAAAATAAATAAAACATTAAAAAAATTTTTTTAATCATAGACAATAAAAGGAGAGAAATTTTCTGCTGGAAGAGACTTAAGGGACGTAATGTCTGCTGCACACGTGCCTCTTACTTGTGTTCCAATTCACAGAAGCTGAGGGTAAAGGTGTGTTTTCAGCATAAGCAGAGAAATTTAAGAGATAATTGTGATTATGTAAGAAAATGTCCTTATATAAGAAAATGTCTTTTTTTTTCTTTTAGGGATACATACTGAACTACTTCAGGGTAAAATACCATGATGTCACTAATTTCACATCACAACACTTCAGCTGAAATATGTAAGTCAATTGTGGCAAAATATTAACAACTGTTAAATCTAAGTGGTGGGTATAATGGAGATTCATTATATTATTCTATTTTCCTGTATGTTAATTTTCTTTGTAACAAAAAAGGTTTTAAAACACCTCATCCCTCTCCCACCCTGTCGAATCTCACTGAATGGATTCTTAAAAATAATTTTTTTAAGTTTATTTATTTTGAGAGAGAGAGAGAGTACAAGTGGGGAGGAGCAGAGGAAAGGAGAGAGAGAATCCCAAGCAGGCCCCTGCCATCAGCGCAGAGCCGGATGTGGGCTCGAACCACGAACCCGCAAGATCATGACCTGATCTGAGATCAAGAGTCTGCCGCTTAACTGACTGCGCCACCCGGGCAGCCCTGAATGGATTCTTCGTACATCTACCTGCTGAAAACAAAATCCTCGGTGTTGTCCTGGGTGACTCAGTCCTCACACACCACTTCCGGTTCATCAGCATTTACACACCCAGTAACCCTCAGAATTATTAAACATCTACTGAATGCCAGGCATCATCAACCCCCTGTGGGCCAAGAGCCTTGGGGCCCCAGGAGAACAAACACGGGACCAGAAAGAAGCCTGTGGTCACTGGCCATCAGCTTATTCACAATCTGTCTTCTCCCCTCCCCCTTCCTTACCACTGGGACCTCACCACCTCCTGGCTCCTCCTCACACACCTGCTGCCTTCATGCTGGCCTCCATCAGCCCTGGAACATGCCAGCTGAGCCCTCCTCCACCTCCCCGCCCTCCCCAGAGCAGGGTTTTGATTTAGCTGTTGTCTCTTTTTCAGACTTTTGCCAGATTTCTGCACGGCTCACCCTCTGGTCTGCTTCCAATCATCAGACTGATCCCACCTCTAGGGAGCCTTCTAGTCACCCTATTTGAAACTGCAACACTCCATCCTTGGCACTTCCCACCCCCTTTTCCTTCTTTCCTTTCTCCTGAGCAGTTTCTTCTTCTTTTTAATGTATACAGATTTATTGGAAAGAGAAAAAGAGAGAGAGAATCTCTAGCAGTCTCTGCACTGACAGTGCACTGACAGGGCTCCATCCCACAAATTGAGAGATCAAGACCTGAGCCGAAATCAAGGGTCAGATACTTAACTGACAGAGCCACCCAGGCGCCCCCCTCCTAAGCACTTTCTAGCACACTGTACGATTGAGTTACTGATTATGTTTATCTGTCTTTTTCTAGAATGCAACCTTTACAAGGCCAGAGGCTTTCTGATTGTTTTCCCTGCTTGCATACCAAGCCAACAGAGCCCAGCAATAAATACTTGATGAATAAATTCTTACAACCAAGCTGGAAAGTGGGCCCTATTCTTCATTTTATAGCTTCACCTACCAAGGTTCAGAGAGGAGAGGTGCTGTGTCCAAGATCACACAGCAAAACACACGGCAGTGCGTGCGGGTTCGTGGCCCGTCCTCACACAGGAGTCTCCCATTTCCCAGGAAAGCAGACAGAGAATTCTGTCTCTGCCCTTCCTGGTAAGTCTTTACCTTCCTGGGTAAGTCTTTTCCCTCTCAGACTCTCCTACGTGGGAGGACTCAGCGAGGTCCTGAAAAGGGAGCATGGCTTGTGCGAGGGTGTCAGGGAACCTGGGCCCTCCGCCACCCTCCCTCCCCCTGGGCCCAGGCCCACCTTGACCTGGGCATAGAAGCTGCCCAGGCTGCAGCAGACACGGCACTCGAGCATGGCATCGTCGTTGTTGTGGGCATAGCGCAGGGCCTTCTCGAAGCTCTCCAGGGCCTTCTGGAAGAGGCTGAGGCCCAGGAAGGCATTGCCCATGCTCAAGCTGACCTGGCCTCCGAGCTGGGCGCCTGCTCTGGTGCCGGGCAGGCCGAGGCAGGTCTTGCAGTAGGAGACGGTCTTGTGAAACTCACACAACTTCTCGTTGCTGCGCGCCAGGTTCAGGTAGCTTTCCAGAAGGAAGTCAGCATCCTCCAGCTCCCGGGCAGTGTCGATCTGCACCACAGCGAACTGCCAGAAGGTGGGGGCAGGTGCTGTCAGCCTGGACTCAGCCTCTGAACCAAACCACCTCCCTGCCTTGCAGCCAAGCCCTGGGACCCAGAGCTTCCAGCCCAGCCTCAGATGAGTTCTTTGCTCCCCAGCCATAGGTGAGAAGGGTCAGCCCTGGGGCCAAACTCAGAACCATAGCTTCTGCCTTTCAGCCCCAAGCTACATGGGCCGCCCACCCCCAGCCCCAAACCTGATGTCTTCCCGGGTTCCGACTCAGAATCCCAAATGGCAAGGCTGGAACCTAGCCTCCCGGACCTGGCCTGGAGATCCCTGAACACTCAAGCTAAGAAGCTCAGTCTCAGTTTCAGACACCCAAATTCAAGGCCACAGGGCCTTAGATGGGACGCAGAGCCCCCTATGGGGCCGTGCTGTTAGCCTATGGGACACAGAGGAGTCTAAGGAGGCAGGAGGGTCCAAAGCCCAGGGGGAGCCAGGCCAGGCCCACCTTCAGCATCTCCTTGTAGCGGCCCATCTCCGAGTGCGCGGTGACCAGGCAGCCCAGCACGCGAAAGCGCCCCACGAGGTCCGCGCTCTTCTCCAGCACCTTCATCCACACGTGCAGCGCCTTCTCTGTCTGGTTGGACTGGTACAGCTGGAGCCCCTTCTCGATCTGCTGCTTCGTCTGGTCCTGCCCCATCTTTCCAGAGCCCTGCCCGGTACACGGAGAGACCCTGGTGGCTGCGGGCTTCTAGGCACTCATGGCGGGGACCACGGTGCCAGCTGCCCACGGAGCCCCGGGCAGGAATGCAGCCCCCAGGGCAGGAGCCGAGCAGGGCCTGGATGGAGAGCGGGCGCCACCCTGGGAACAAAGCTGGTGCGGCCCCTGATCGCAGCTGTCCCTGCCAGTTGGGGCCACGTGGCTGCTGAGGAATGTCAGCCTCAATGTCACGCGGGCCTCTGCTGCACCCACCGCGAGCTGGGAGCTGGCTTCCCAGGGATGCAGGCGCCCTGCCCCCTGTCCTCCCCCCCCCCACCGTGGGTGTCTCTGCAGCACCTCTGACACTGGCCCCAACTCCCCTGGCAGGGCAGGCCCTCCCCTGGCCAAGGAGCTGCCTCCTGGGGTGGGCTAAGGGCTGGGAGGAAGCAGGGAGGAAGTGAGGTGGGTGGCCAGCCCTGAAGCCTGCCTCTCGCCATCACAGCCTTCCCCCAGACCCACCCTCCCCAAGGCTGTTTCTGTGGTCTGCCGGCACTGCCCTGAGGTCTCTGATCCATGCACATGCCCACAGCTCTCCCAACGTCCAGTCCTTGCTCACAGGACGACCCACGCCATGGCGTTCGCCTCTCGGCACACCGGCTTCCTTATGTCAAATGATGATAATAACAGGCTAATAAACCCTACCTCACAGGGCTGTTGGGAGGCAGCACAGGGGAGCGGGGAGCAGCGTGGACGCTGGAGCCGGGCTGATTCTGCCGTTTTTTAGCTGTGTGGGCCGTGTGGCTTTGGGCAGGAGAGTCCTGTTTTCCACCTCAGTGGATTGTTAGGACTGAATGTTGAAGAGGACGTAGAAGAGCAAGAGGTTAGCCCGAGCTGTGGCCACCTGCTCCATGGCACACTACCCACCAGGGACAGGAGCAGACCCTTGAACATTTAAAAAGCGTCCCAATTCCAATCCCCATCCTGTGTGAAAGGGTTCCTAATAATGTGCGTTAGTGCCAGACACTGTGGAGAAGGGCAACATCTTTTCCAAAAGGTATTTTATTTTTTTATTTTTAGAGAAAGAGAGCATGCAAGGAGGGGAGAAGGGCAGAGAGAGAGAGAGAGAGAGAGAGAGAATCTTAAGCAGACTCCATGCTCAGCACAGAGATCAATGTGGGGCTCGATCCCACGACCCTGGGATCATGACCTCAGCGGAAACCAAGAGTCGGACACTCAAACAACTGAGCCACCCAGGTGCCCTACACCTTTTTTTAGATTTTTAAATTTTTGAATATCAGTTTACTTAAAGTGGTAGATTCTTGGAGAGAGAGAGAGAGAGAGAGAGAGAGAGAGAGAATACAAGCAGTAGAGGGAAAGAGAGAATCCCAGACTCCATGCCCAGTATGGGGCCCGACACAGGGCTTGACCCCAGGACCCTGAATCATGACCCAAGCTGAAACCAAGAGTTACACGCTCAACCAGCCTGAGGCACCCAGGCACCTCATGTAGAGATGTCTTATATAGACATCTATTTAGAGAGCATAACATCTTAAGTAGAAAGCAGACACTTAAAGTATTGGGGCTCCTGGTGTTGAGAACCCTAGGTAACAGGGACCCACCAACCCCACCAGCCCGTCTCCCCTGATTTTTCACTTTCTTCCCTGCACACCAGGCTCTTTCTTGCCCCAGGGCAAAGTTCCTTCTTTTAGAATGGACAGAGTTTTGTGGTTTTTTTTTAATGTTTCATTTATTTTTGATATAGAGAGAGACAGAACATGAGAAGGGGAGGGGCAGAGAGTGAAGGAGACAGAACCAGAAGCAGGCTCCAGGCTCTGAGCTAGCTGTCAGCACAGAGCCTGATGTGGGGCTCGAACCCACGAACATGAGATCTGACCTGAGCCGAAGTTGGAGGCTTAGCCGACTGAGCCACCCAGGCGCCCCAGAATGGACAGTTTTTAGTGCATTCACAGATTTGTGCATTGATCACCACTAATTCCAGAACATTTTCACCACGTCAAAAAGAAGCCCCACACTGATGAGAAGTAACTCCATCCCTCCTGTTATGGCTGAATTGGTGCCCTGCCTGATTCATATGTTGAAGTCTTAACCCCTAGAAGGGATGTACTTAGAGCCACCATCTTTAAAGAGGTAAAATGAGGTCATTAAGGAGGGCCCTAACCTAGTATGACTAGGGTCATAAGAAAAAGATCAGGCCATGGGGCACCTGGGTGGCTCAGTTGGTTAAGCGTCTGACTTCGGCTCAGGTTTGTGGGTTCGAGCCCCGCGTCTGGCTCTGTGCTGACAGCTCGGAGCCTGGAGCCTGCTTCGGATTCTGTGTTTCCCTCTCTACTCCTCCCTCACTTATGCTCTGTCTCTAAAAAAATACATAAACATTAGAAAGAAAGGGACACAGACACCATAAGACGAAGTGAGGACATAGGAAAGAGCCATCTACTCTGTCAACCCCTGATCTCTGATTTCTGGTTTCTAGAACTTTCAGAAAATAAATTCCTACTGTTTAAACCACTCAGTCTACGGTATTTGTTATGGTGGCCTGAGAAAATTACTACACCTCCCAACCACTATCTACTTTCTTTTTTTTTAATTTTAATTATCTTTTATTTTTAAAGTTTATTTAGTTTTGAGAGAGAGCGAGAGAGCGAGCAGGGGAGAGGCAGGGAGAGGGAGAAAGAAAATCCCAAGCAGGCTCCACATTGTGAGTGCAGAGCCCAATGCAAGACTTGAACCCAAGAACTGTGAGATCATGACCTGAGCCGAGACCAAGAAATGAATGCTTAACCGACTGAGCCACCCAGGCGTCCCCACTATCTACTTTCCATGGAACTGTCTACTCTGGACATTTCATATAAATGCAATCAGAAAATATGTGGCCTTTTGTGACTGGCTTCTTCCACTTAGCATCATGTTTTCAAGGCTCATCCATATTGTACTTCATTCCTTTTTATAGCTGAACAGTATCCATTGGATAGATACACTGTTTCATTTTGCCATTCATTAGTTGATAGGCATTTGGGGGTTGTTTCACTTTTGGACTGTAAAGTATAACCATGCTATGAACATTGATGGACAAATCTTCCTATTTTCCATTTAAAAATTTTTTTTAAGTTTATTTTTTTATTCTAAGAGAGAGCAAGCGGGGGGAGGGGTAGAGAGAAAATCCAAAGCAGGATCCACACTGTCAGCGCAGAGCCCAATGCAGGGCTCAAACTCATGAACCATGAGGTCATGACCTGAGCTGAAATCAATAGTCAGACACTTGGGTGCTTGGATGGCTCAGTCAATTAAGCATCTAACATTGGCCCAGGTCATGATCTCGTGGTTCCCAAGTTCAAGCCCCGTGTCGGGCTCTGTGCTGACAGCCTGGAGCCTGTTTCAGATTGTCTCTCTCTCTCTCTGTCCCTCCCTCATGTACTGTCTCTCTCTCTCTCAAAAATAAACATAAAAAAAAAAGACAGTCGGATGTTTAACTGAGCCACCAATGTACGCCATGTTTTCATACTTTGTGGTCCTCAACTTCTGAGGAATTGGCAACCTGTCTGCCCCAGGGCCTTGGTACCTCTTGATTCCTTTCTTCCTCCTTACCCCAACATTCTGCTTAGTTACCTTCTAGTTAGGGTGAATCAGCTTATTATTATACTCTCATGGAGACTTACATCCCATTCTGATACAAGACTTATTTCTATAATTTTATAGTCATCAATAAGGTTGTTTGCTTAACGCTTCCCTATTCACATGTGTGGGCAGCGACACTGTCTCATCTACCACTATCTCCAGAGCAAGGCGAGGCACATGCTAGTCACTCAATAAACATGTTGAGTGAATGAATGGGAAAAGAGGGAGGAACAAAAGTCTAATTTTGAAATTCAAAGCAACTGCTGCAGGCTTCACAGCCACTTTGCCATGTCCTGCCTCAGTCTGGGGAAACTGAGGCATAGGCAGAGATGGCTTCCTGTTTACTGTGAGCCAAGTGGGTCCAGAGAGGGGCAATCTGGGGCAGGAGGGCTCATAGCCAGTTCAAGAGTCCATGCTCCAGGTTACAGCTCAGTGGAGGTGGAGGGGACTAGGCAAGGCCATGGAGACTCCCCGGGGGGGAAGTGCTCTTGAATACCACCACAGGAAGCTGGGAAAGTGGGAGAGGGGGGGTTTCGGTGGCCAGCCACGGAGCCATTTGCACAGGAGAGTTGGCCGGGATCTTCCTCTCATCTGGGAAGGTGGGGTCCTTGGTGAAAGTTAACCTCCAGAAGGGAAGGAAACTGGCCTATAGGGAAAGTGCTGAAGACCTAGCAGATTGACTCTGGCTCAAAAGTCCAGACCTGAATTCATCTCGGTCTTTGGCAGGAAGGAAAGGACAGGGGCAGCCTATATCTGTGCCCCAAAGGAGTCTGGGTACCTTTTGGGTACCTGGGAACTCAAATGATCTCAAAACTTGAAAACTGGGCAGGAGAAAGATTCCCTTTGCCCCAGTCAGCCCTTTACTGACTACTGCACACAGTTATGTCAAGGTCATGCTCCTTTAGGGCAAAGACTGTGGTTTGTCTTTGTACCCCTAGCACGTGCACAGCCCCTAGTAAAGTGAGAGACCAACAGAAGTATGACAACAACTAAAATTTCCTGAACTAAACATTTCTTCCAGTTTACAGATGAGGAAACTGAGGCACTGAGAGTTAATTTGACCTGCCCAAGACCACACGGCTAGAAACAGAGCAGGAACTGGATCTGAGCAGTGTGACTCTAAGGGTCCCTCTCTTAACCATGATACTGTCTCAAGAAGGAGGAGGGAGAGGGTGAGGGAGAAAAGAAAAGGGGAATCGGACACCTGTTTTCAGAAATCACAACAAGCTCTCTGGTCTCTGGTCTTAGCCGAGGCTCTGGTCACGTGGCCAGAAGAAATGTATATAAAGGCGGCTCAGGAGAGGGTTAAGAGTCAAGCCTTGCTCACCAGTCCTGCCAGTGAAGGCAGACGATGGCCCCTGGAAGTCAAAAGGACAGATTGAAATGGTCTTTTGGGGGCCACTTAACCTCCCCAGGTGGTGCGACACAGGAGGACGGAGGCTTCAGCCAAATGCCTTCTGGGTCAGGTACGAGCTACATGCCTCACGTGCTACACCCCTGCTTTATAATCAAAAGTAGAAATATGGGCCGCCTGGGCGGCTCAGTCAGTTGAGCTTCGAACTTTGGCTCGGGTCATGATCTCACGGCTTGAGTTCGAGCCCCGCGTCAGGCTCTGTGCTGACAGTTCAGAGCCTGGAGCCTGCTTCAGATTCCGAGTCTCCCTCTTTCTCTGCCCTTCCCCCACTCACACTCTGTCTTTCAAAAATAAATAAGCATTAAAAAAATGTAGAATATTACGTTTGGGGCTGAAGCAGGGGTCTCGATGTGGTATGCAAAGGCTGAAGAGCTCTGAGTTTGTTGGCTACGTTGGTTACCTGGAGATTTATACGAAACTCCGCATTTCCTGCTTCATCTGGAGACCAGAAGGTCAAACAACCTGGGTCCTGGTGTTCTGCAGGTCAGCCGGCCAGGTGGGTGACCGAGAAGTTCTCTTCCCCCCACAGCCCCCACCTCGCTCCCACGGTTCCTGCCTTGACACTGAGGCTGGGTGTCATCTGTCATCTTAGGTCGGCCTCCCTTCACTCACTTGCATTGCCGCCTGGCCCTTGCTCCAGAAGCATGACAAATGTAACCAGAGGGGACAGTCCCAGGCCCCCTCTGCCAGGATTTGTGGGATCCTTGGGCAGTTCGTCCATCTAGACATACTCATTTTCCTGGGTATCACCTCTCTGGCAAGGTTTCTATGAAAACCAAATGAAACCGAGTCATTGAAGTGACACCCCTATAAAGGGTCTACTGAACTTTCCTGGAATTGGCTTTGACTGTTCATAATAGTGGAAAAACTAGAAATAATCTATGTCCAGTAGGAAAGTGGAGAAGAAACCATGAAATGCCATGTAGCTTCTAAAGCTGAAAGTTGTAGATCATGGGATACATACTGAGCTTGAAGGGTGCCTGTGACATAGTGAATGAAGAGCTGCACGCTGCAGAACATTCTGTACATTACGGCACGGTCTCATTTTTATTAACAAAAATTATATATGTACATATTTTTTGTATATAGACAGAAAAATTCTGGAAGCACACTTACCCCATCTGTTTAACAGTTATCAATGGGTTGTGGGATGGGGAAACGCTCACTTCTAACTTTTATATACTCAGGGTTTTTAGCAAGCTGAACGTTGTTTGCCAGGGGCGGCCCTGCGCCAATCTCTCATCTTCCCAGCGCTGCTGGGTGGGTGTCTTGAGTTCCATTTGGCACGTGAGGAACGTGAGGCTGAGAGAATCAAGTCATTTACTTGCCTTACTTGTCCAAGGTCCAAGGACTAGAGGTCTAACCAGATTAAGAGACGCCTGAACAAATATTTTCCCACCATACTTTCAAACCTCGTCTATATAACTATTTAATGTTTTGCATTACAATTAAAAAAACCCCTTCAAACCCTAAAATAATTTTAAAAAGTTTTTAATGTTTTTTATTTATTTTTGAGAGACAGAGAGAGACAGGGCGAGCAAGGGAGGTTCAGAGAGAGAGGGAGACACAGAATTCGAAGCAGGCGCCAGGCTCTGAGCTAGCTGTCAGCACAGAGCCTGACGCAGGGCTCGAACCCACGAACTGTGAGATCATGACCTGAGCCGAAGCCAGACGCTCAACCAACTGCGCCACTCAGGCGCCCCAAACCCTAAAATAATTAAAAAAAATTTTTAACTTTTATTTATTTCTGAGAGGTGTGAGTGGGGGAGGGGCAGAGAGAGAGAGAAAGAGAGAGAGAGAGAGAGACACACACACACACACACACACACACACACTCACACACACACACACACACACACAGAATCTGAAGCAGGCTCCAGGCTCTGAGCTGTCAGCACAGAGCTCGGCATGGGGCTCAAACTCACCAACTGTGAGAGCGTGACCTGAGCTGAAGTCGGTCGCTTAACCGACTGAGCCACCCAGGCGCCCCTAAAATGATTTTTTTAAAAAGGTCATTGTGGGAGCATCTGGGTGGCTCAGTCGGTTGAGTGTTCAACTTCAGCTCAGGTCATGGTCTTGCGGTTTCTGAGTTCCAGCCCCACACTGGGTTCACTGCTGTGAGCACAGAGTCTGCTTCGGATCCTCTGTTCCCCTTTCTCTGCCCATCTGCCGCTTGTGCTCTCCCCAAAATAAATATTTCTTAAAAATTAAAAAAAATTAAAGGTGGGGCGCCTGGGTGGCTGAGTCGGTTAAGTGGCCAGCTTCGGCTCAGGTCATAATCTCACAGTTTGTAGGTTCGAGCCCTGCGTCGGGCTCTGTGCTGACAGCTAGCTCAGAGCCTGGAGACTGCTTCGGATTCTGTGTCTCCCTCTCTCTCTGATCCTCCCCTTCTCATGCTGTCTCTCTCTCTCAAAAATAAATAAAAACAAAAAAAATTAAAGGGTTATTGTGCCATGCAAGCCTCGGACTCTGGGCACATTGAGCGTTAAGGATGACTGGGTCGGGGACGCTCTCAAAGCTGGTGGACTGCAGGTAGGTGCCCCTCTCTTGGAGTTCCCAGATGCCACAGGGGCTCTCCAGTAGCAGCAGAGGGCCAAGCCCGTGCTGGCACCAACTTCCTTGTGTGACAGGGCCCATGGGGGCTGCCTCGGAAGGTGTATGGCAGGATCCCTATAAAAAGGCTCTAAGGAACTTGGCTGCCGTTTGTTTCAAGGCCACTGAGGGCCTACAAAGGCCTTGGGTACTGGCTGGGAGCTAGCCATCTATAAACAAGGAATGAGAAGAAAGATTTCTTCTGGAGTGGGTGGAAATTTTGAAGTCAAACTCTTAATATAATTGGGGGAGCACATCAGGAAGCTCTTAAGCAAAATTGACTATCATCTTTCGGTATCTGTTCCATTTATTCATTAAATGTTTTCCCGAATTACCTATTAACCTGCCAGCCCTGGGACTCCAAGGAGCCATTGAGTCATCCAGGCGCCCCTTGAGGTAGAATTTAAACCAGGGCCCACCATAGACCCTCCCAAAGAAATATGCTCCACAGGGGGTCCAGAGTCGGGCTGACCCGGGTTAAAAAACCTAACTGTCCTTCTTAGAGCTATTTGACAGGAAGTGTAGCTTCTCTGTGCCCCATTCTCTACCTTCCTATGTTGCCAGGTGCTGGGTGGAAGAGAACAGCCTACAATCTCCGTGTGGGAGTTATTTTGTCATCTTTAATTTTTTTTTTTTTTTTTTTTGAGAAAGAGAGGGCAAGAGATGGAGGGGCAGAGGGAGAGGGAGACACAGAATCCAAAGCAGTCTCCAGGCCTGAGCTGTCAGCGTAGAGAGCGATGCGAGGCTCAAACCCAGAATGTGAGATCATGACCTGAGCGGAAGTTGGGATGCTTCACCAACCAGGACACCCACATGCCATGGGAGTTCTTTTGTCTTCTTAGAAGTGATGCTGGGGCGCTGGGTGGCTCAGTCGGCGAAGCGTCCAGCCCTTGATTTCAGCTCAGGTCATGACCTCAGTTTGAGTTTGAGCCCTGCACTGGGCTCCATGCTGACAACACGGAGCCTGCTTGGCATCCCTCCTCCCCTTGCCCCTCCCTACCCATCCCTGGCTCAAGCTCACTCTCTCTCTCTAAATAAACTTAAAAAGCAAAGTAACATCTAGAACAGTCCTGACCACTGTGACTAACTGCCATGATGGAAATGTTCTAGGTCCCTCCACTGTCCAACACAGAGGCCACTGGTCACATGTAGCTAGAGGCAAATCGAGGAATGAATTCACATTAAATAGCTACACTGGCTCGTGAGTGCTCGAACTGGACAGTGCAGACAGGCCCAGAAGACAGCCAGCCTCAGGGGGAGGCAGAGGGTGCAGCAGGTAACAAAAGGAGCCAGAAGAGGTGGAAGCAACAGGGGCTGCAGACACATGGCTGGACTGCATGGAGAGCAGCTCAGAAGGACCAGGAATGGCAGGAGCAGGTGGCGCACGCCTAATGCTGAGTTGCTTTCAAGGAGGGGGAGGAAAGAACAGGCCTCGGGAGGCAGCGTAAGTGAAAGCCAGACACAAAAGGCACATATTCTATGACTGCATTTATAGGACGCATCCAGAATAGGCAAATCTATAGCGCAGAAAGATTAGTGGTTGCCAGGGGCTGGAAACGAGGAGGTGAGAAGGGGAGTGACTGCTAATGAGTGTGGGGTTTCTTTCTGGGGTGGATGAAAATGTTCTAAAATTAGGCTGTGGTGATGGTTGCTCAACACTAAAATCCAAGGACCTGTCTGCTCTAAGTGAGTGAATTGTAGAGTATGTGAATTCTATCTCCATCGAGCTGTTTAAAAACACTGAAACCTCAGGAGGCCTCAGGTCAGCGGGGTCTCCCTCAGGGGTAAGGGGGGGGTGTTGGTGAGGATGCAGCAAGTACTAAAGGCCTGGAGCCCTGGCTACAGGAGCATCCGGACGGCTCTTCTCAGTTGAATTATGCCCCATTTCCCTTCCCAAGACTCTGACTTTGATCTAAAAAAGCAAGAGCTGTCCCTAGAGCTGAACCCTTAACCGGGAGAGAGAAAGTCAATGGTATGCAGAAGAAATTAAACACCAGATGGTGGGGGTTGGGAAGGACCCCTGAGAGAAAAGGAAAATGCTTGAGAAAGGCAGAAGGTACAAGAAAAAGCCATCTCTGATCCCCCCTGGAAGGGCAACGCCATCACACAGTAGTGTGACATTCCCAGAGGTGAAGTCACAAACCTGGTCTCATTTCCTTCCCGATGCCTTTCTTCAGCAGGGGCTGAGACGCTCAGGTGAGCACAACAGGTGAAGGCCGTGGGAGCCTTGGGCAGTGTGCAGGCAGAGAAAGTGGTGCAGAGGCTGCCTCTGTGGCGAGCTGGGAACCAGGAGCGTGGCAACAGCTAGGTGCTGAGGATTCTATTCAAAAATAAAAAGGGACTGCATGTGGGTTTTAAAAAGCAATATAGGGGGGCGCCTGGGTGGCTCAGTCGGTTAAGCATCCGACTTTGGCTCAGGTCAGATCTCACATTCGTGGGTTCGAGCCCCGTGTCAGGCTCTGTGCTGACAGCTAGCTCAGAACCTGGAGCCTGCTTCCGGTTCTGTGTCTCCTTCTCTCTCTGCCCCTCCCCTTCTCATGCTCTGTCTCTCTCTGTATCAAAAATAAATAAAACATTTAAAAAAATAAAAAAATAAAAAGGAATATAGGGGCACCTGGGTGGCTCAGTCAGTTGAGTGTCTGACTTCGGCACAGGCCATGATCTCGTGGTTCAGGAGTTTGAGCCCCGTGTCAGGCTCTGTGCTGACTGCTCAGAGCCTGAAGCCTGCTTCAGATTCTGTGTGTGTTGTGTGTGTCTCTCTCTCTGCACCTCCTCTGCTCACAGTCTCTCTCTAAAATAAAAATAAACATTAAAGAAATAAAAATAAAAAGGGATACAAACTGTTTAATTAAGATACAGCTATAGGATTATAAAGGTGCACAAGCCAGAATATTATTTTTACAGGTTTTAAAAAAATGTTTATTTTTGATACAGAGAGAGACAGAGCATGAGAAGGGGAGGGGCAGAGAGAGAAGGAGACACAGAACCAAAAGCAGGCTCCAGGCTCTGAGCTAGCTGTCAGCACAGAGACCGACGCGGAGCTCAAACCCACAAACATGAGATCTGACCTGAGCCGAAGTCGGAGGCTTAGCCGACTGAGCCACCCAGGTGCCCCTATTTTTACAAGTTTTTGAGAAAGGGGTGGGGTGGGGAATGGAGGCTCAGAGAGAGGGAGTCCCAAGAAGGCTCTGTGCTGTCAGTGTGGACCCTGACACAGAGCTTAATCCCATGAACCATGCGATCACGATGATCTGAGCTGAAACCAGGAGTTGGACACTTAACTGACTGAGCCACCCAGGTGTCCCAAGCCTGAATATTTTTTTTTTTAATGTTTTATTTATTTTTGATACAGTGAGAGACAGAGCATGAGAGGGGGAGGGGCAGAGAGAGGAGACACAGAACCGGAAGCAGGCTCCAGGCTCTGAGCTAGCTGTCAGCACAGAGCCTGACACGGGGCTCGAACCCATGAACGTGAGATCTGACCTGAGCTGAAGTCGGAGGCTTAACCGACTGAGCCACCCAGGCGCCCCTGAATATTGTTTTAAAGGCTAAAAATAGTACTTCTGGGGGCACCTGGGTAGCTTAGTTGGTTAAGCATCCAACTTCAGCTCAGGTCGTGAGCTCAAGGTTTGTGAGTTTGAGCCCTGCATCAGGCTCTCTGCTGTCAGGGCAGAGCTCACTTTGGATCCTCTGTCTCCCTCTCTCTCTGACCCTCCCCCCTCACACTCTCACTCTAAAATAAACATTTAAAAAAGGAGGGGGGGGCGCCTGGGTAGCTCAGTCGGTTAAGCGGCCGACTTCGGCTCAGGTCATGATCTCACGGCTCGTGGGTTCAAGCCATGCTTCAGATTCTGTGACTTCCTCTCTCTCTGACCCTCTCCTGCTCATGCTCTGTTTGTCTGTCTCAATAATAAAACATTAAAATAATTTTTTTAAAAGGGGGGCGCCTTGGTGGCTCAGTTAAGCATCCAAATTCGGCTCAGGTCATGATCTCATGGTTCACGGGCTCCAGCCCCACACCACGTTTTCTGGCATCAGTGCAGAGCCAGATCCTCGGTCCGTCTGCTCCTCCCCCACTCACGTGTGTGCTCGAGTGCTCTCTCAAAAATGATTAACGATTTATTTTTAAAAAGTTTAAAATGGAAAAAAAATAGTACTTTCAGCACTTTTTGTAAATTTTCAAGACAAATAACCATCTAAGTATGATGTTAAATTGAAAGATGTAAGTTGTATTTCACATTCTATTTTTATATCAAGTTCTATCTCAGGAGAACAAGAGTCCTAAGGCAAAGACTTAAAAAGACAAGATCTGCCACCTTGATCTTTGAGTGACAGAAAAACCTGACCTCATGGGTGAGAACTTCAGCTTCAATCACCCTCTCATTACAGAGGACACCAGTCAGGATGGGAGTCCTCAGAGGAAGCCCGACTCTATCTTGGCACCATTTCCGAAAGGGTGAAACACCCTGAGTGAGAAGACATGTATATATTCGTTATGTAGTTTAATGTGTATTTAAACACATAATGTACATTAAAAACATAATTAAAATATCAGACTTGTGCTTTCCTACATATTAATGGTCAAAATGAGGTGAAGCCGAAAAAGTTGCATTTCAAAGGGATTTAAAACACCAGGGTGTACAAGACTGTAAATGTGCTGAGTGTCCCTGGATTTTCTACTTATAAACGGTTTAAGAACATTTGGTGGGGGCGCCTGGGTGGCTCAGGTCAGATCTCACGTTCATGGGTTCGAGCCCCGCATCGGGCTCAGTGCTGACAGCTAGCTCAGAGCCTGGAGCCTGCTTCCGGTTCTGTGTCTCCTTCTCTCTCTGCCCCTCCCCCTCTCATGCTCTGTCTCTCTCAGTATCAAAAATAAATAAAAAACAAAAAAAAAATTAAAAAAAAAAAAAACATTTGGTGTTATATAGGTCTCACCACAAAGGGAAGAAAACACTAAGTAAAGAACAGTTATGGCAGGATTGACGCAGCAAAGACCCGTCCTCACAGGAAGCAGCACCTCGTCACGTGTGCTGACCATCTATCTGGGGGCAAACCCCGTCTACACCGAGACAGCTGCTCTCAGGGGGAGCGCTGGCATCAGCTCACCCCGAGTGAGCCACGAGGGCTGTAGGCCCCCAGGTTCCCTCCACCAGAGCCTAGGGGACAGTGCGCAAGCATGTGTGAGAAGGCACAGCTTAGCTAAAGCGCATTTATTTGCTCTTCTGGGGTTATTTCTCCTCAGCAGTGGTGAAGAGAAAGGGCCTGGGAGGTAGGCAGACCTGGTATGATTTTCAGGGCACAGCACCTTCTGGTAGACAACCCAGTATCTTTTTATTGAACCTTTTTTAATGTTTATTTCTGAGAGAAAGAGCAGGCATATGCACACAAGTGGGGAACGGAGAGAGAGAGAGACAGGATCCTAAGCACGCTCCACGCTGACAGCAGAGAGCCTGATGTGGGGCTCAAACTCGCAAACTGTGAGATCATGACCTGAGCTGAAGTCAGACGCTTAACAGACTAAGACACCCAGGCGCCCGGATCCAGTGTCTTAACCTCAGTTTACTCAGCTACAAAATGAGGATGGGAACAGTAGCTTCCTCCCAGGGATGTTATAAAGATTGGAACTTTTGACATGTACCAAGTGTTTCCCACAGCACTTGGATTGTGGTAAACAGTCAATGAAGTTAGCTAGGATAATTAGAGCAGAGTAACACGGTTTCCACTTTTAAACTTATTTTTAATGGACACACATGAGGAAGCGCTGTTACCAAGTTTATCTGCATCCAGAGCTCTTCGTCAAACATTTCATGGGCTAGAACGCAGTCTAACTCCCACTGAGAAACGCTCCGGCGGACACGGCCCACAAATGGGGCCTATGAAGAGGCTGAGGCCTGGCTCACCCACAGCCCCTGTGCTGGGGTTGCAGCCTCTAGACTCCCAGGCCAGTGCAAGCCTGCAGCTCTTGGATGTCTGAGGAGGCCTAGCTGTAGAGTCTGAGAGAGTGATCTAGAATTACTGAGTAGTAAACTCAAGGAATCCTAGAAATGCTCTTCTGTGACCTTGTTCCGAGACAGGAATGAAGGGGAAAGGGGCTGAATCACTCTGTGGAGCATTAACGGCCTGGACAGGCAGGGTGCCCCGCTCTGGGGCTCCGTATTGGGCAGCCCCCTCCCCGGCGCGCAGGGACTCCACAGCCCAGAGAGGCGATCTGCACTCATGGGTCTGGCCAATCCTGCAGTGTGGTGGCCACTACTAGAAATGCAAGAAGCACAAAAATTAAGGTTTCCAAGAGTTTGAAGATGCTCCTGTATCAGCAGGGCTGTCGTGGAAGACTATAGGATGACGGAAAAGAGAGTTTTCTGAGGAGAAGTTATGGTCTCTCAGGAGCCTTTGGTGAGTTCAGTTTCATGAAACAGGCACATCAAAACAAAACCTTGGTAGGGCCCGCACCCATTTTTCAGGAATGCCACCAATCCCACCGGCCCCAAGGACCCCACTGACCACCCCGACAATCAATAACTCTGAAGACAACGTCAGTTCTTCTCAAACAGTTTAATAGCAAATAAACAAAGGAAGGTACCACACTTGGCAGATACAAAATGACTTTTTGTCCGTGTGTCTGTGCAATTAAAACAGATTTAGGTTCCCCATTGGGACAAAAGGAAAAACACACAAAAAAAGGAAGGAGATTCCTTTTAAACACATACTCCCTTGCTCCAAACTTGTAACAATTTTTTTTTCTTTTTTAATCCACTACACAAACTCTGTGATCAGGTCAGAAAAGCGACAAAGGCTCTTCTTGCCCTTTTCTTTTTTAAACCATTAAAGTAAAATCCATAATTTTCTACATAGTACAACACAAGTTCACACAGAAAAGACATTTTCTTTTGCAAATCAAAACAGGAAAGAAAGGAAAAGCTCAAACAAGGTAAAGGAAAAGCATTTCTACGGCTGAATCACGACTTTGAGTTGATTGAATCCCGTTGTTGCTGCAGAACAGACTGTGCGTTTGGTCATAGTGGCAATTTTTTTTCTCTTCACATTGTGAAATCACTTTACATTGTTTTCTAGTAGAAAAGGCAAAAAACTGTACAAAACCCCTAGTGTTAAATACAACGTTTGTACCAATAAAAAACTCACACAGGTTTGTCTCCAAAATGTAAAGTTTCTTTTTTTTTTCTTTTTAAATTATTCACAAAAAGCAGCTGGAAATCAGAAAGGCAGCTGCCGCTCCAGGGTCTCAAATCCATTAAAACCACCACAGAACAATTAAAACAATCAGAGAGAGAAAGGAAAAGGAAACAACGTCCAACGTTTGGCATTTGGTTTTATCCACAGGTTTTCCCAGAGCTCCTCTTGGAATTGAAAGCAAAATATATTGGCAAACACGGATCTGAATACACAGGAAGGGGAGCCTCGGCGCCTTCTGCCAACAGAGGCGGCTCTGTGCAGTCAGACTGTGGGGTGCACGGCAGTCTCGCTCAGGCTGGGGTTCCTGGCCTCTTTCCATCCAA
>NC_043710.1:15524899-15586164 GCF_006229205.1 Suricata suricatta | reverse complement strand
CCCCCCCCATCCCTCGGCTACCCCTCTTCACCATTCCCTGGACAATCCTACTTCCCAGCTCTCCCACCCGCCAGCAGCTTAGGTCTGGGTGGAATCTACCACAAGCTCCTCCCTCTCTGCAACCTCTTACCTACACAGATCCATCCTGTGACCTCTAGTCTCCTCTGGCCTCTCTCTCCGCCATTCACATTCTTACTCAAGTCCCTAAGACCCTGAGGCTGGATGGTGCCACAAGAGAGGAGAGCGAGTTCCCCTCGGGGAACCAAGGAACTGGCTTGCCTGGCACCCAGGGACAGTAGCTATTTGGCTCTTCAGCCAATTAGAAAAACAAAAATCAAAATCAAAAAAACCAAATCCCTGCCCTCACCCCCACCCCACTAGCTAAGCAAGAGCAGAGCTGTGGTGAAGAGTCGGCGTGGGGTAGCTGGTGCCCAGGGCTGTAAACAGTGTGAAGACTGTAGTATTGTGCTTGTCACCTAGGAAAAGCGCTGGCAGGTATGTTGCCGCTTAGTGCATGGATGGCCTCCTTCGAGTGGTTACGAGCACCCTCCTTCTTCGGGGCGCTCACTACCCCTAATGCGCTAAACTTCTTGCCCACCCGCAGCCACCTTCTGGGTGCTATTTCTGCCCCTTGGGCCTGTCCAGGCCCCCTTCCCACCCATCTCTGAGCAGAGCAGCCAGCTTCCTGCCCCCTTCCCTGCTCCCCCCCAGCCCCCCCCCAGGCCTGGAGGCCACATGAGGCGACAGTCTAAGTGCACAGGCAAACGCTCTTAAGGGCAATAGAGGAGAAAATTGCCACTTCAAAATAAAACAATACAATCTTGAAAAAAATAATCAACCCCACAACAATTTAAAACAGCTTCTTTGAAACCCTTTTAAATCGGTCAGTTTTTGCACAAACTATAGAAAACAGAGAGGTGAAGGTGATATATACGAAGGTGTGAAGAAACAGCAGGAAACATGCAAAACTTGTTTTTTCTGGGCATAATCTTAGTAGGAAAGGAAAAAATTCAAAACAAAAACACAAAAACAATACAAAAACAAAAAAAAAAAATAAAAGCATCACATTTTGCTGTGGAGACTGTAGGAACAAGCATGGAGGTGGGCATAGCAGGGCTGAGGGGAAGGGGCCAGAGGGATCTGAAGGCTCCCTGCAGGGTCACTACAGGGAAGAACCACAAAAGAAAAATAAAACGGGCTGGCCGGGGCCCAAACTGCAGTCTGTGGTCAAAAAGGAAAGGGGTTCAGGTGTTTTCTGCAGTTGAGAACTCAGAAAAACAAAAAGAACACATGTGGTCTCCTCAAGCCCCACAAACTATATCAGCAAAATGTGCTCAGGAGCCTCAAAGGTTTTAGTGACATCTTTTATTTCATTGTTTACTTCAAAGTTGTCTTTAAAACTAAGCACACAGAGAAACAAAGCCTAGAAACGGACTGGCTGTGTGTTCACAGAAATACAAACACCACGCGGTATGTGCTAGTAGGGCTGCTCTGAAGACAGTTACAAAGAATTGGAATCACAAAATCAAGTGGTTATCTTATGAAGTTCTAGAAAAATAGATTTTTTTATATTCAAATGCAAGTTTAAATATTTCCCCTTCAGCAGTCGTTCTAGCAAAACCAATTTGGCAGCACAAAAGAAAAAAAAAAGGAAAAGAAAAAAAGAAATAACAAAGAAAGAAACAAACATAATAAAAATACAAGTCAGCATCAAAGGTCAACACAAGGTCAAAGGTGAGAGTTCAAGCATCAGAGAAGCTGAAGAGACAGGGATTTGGACGATGTACTTGACGCCACATCGACATGCTTTAGGCACAACGATGAACAAACGGCAGGAATCTAGAAAAAAAAACAAACCAGAAAGAGGGAGACCCACTGAGTTACACAGAGCAATACATCCAAACAGAGAGAGAGAGAAGAGGAACACTCACTGTGTACAGCCCTGAAATGAGGAGGCGGGTGGGGCGGGGCTGGGTAATGACAGGGAACTTTTGCACATGCTAACAATGGACACAGGGAAAGTCAAAAAGGACATGGAGGACACCAAGAAAACATCCAACTGCCAGAGACAGAAGGGAACCTAAGGCTTGGATTTCCCAAGGCACCCAAACTCGTCCGAGGAAGAAGGTAAGGTCTCTCTGGTGGAGCAGAGCAGCGGCCTCCCCCCTCCTCAAACCCAGGAGAAGGCAGAAGAGCACGGCAGGGATGGGGGATCTCTCTAGGGGGCAGGGCCAGGACTTCTCCTCAGTTCTATGGGGATGGCCTTTTGTTTCCAGAAATCCAAGCTCTTAGCTTCCATGCAGGCCCTGGCCACTCATGTGGGACCCAGGAGTTAAGTGTCTGGCTGCATTCAAGGCAAATTAATTTCATGATGAAACCCAAGTAAGAAACAAAACTATAGCAGAAAACACATTTATGTGAAGTGAAACCCCCACACAACAGAAAAGGACTGCTTAAGACTCGACTGCTAGTCTCCACTCTCGGAGCTGAACCCTTCACACTGTGAGACTTGTAGGGGAGCAGCTTCTTCACAAACCATCTTTGGCCTGGGGAGAGAACTGTGCTCACGGGCAGTGCTACTGTGCTCACTCGCTGGGCAGAGGAGAGAACAGAGAGAGGCGCCTGGTCTCACCAGCTGGCCGCTGTGGCAGCCCAGGGCCCTGCTGTGGCACACGCTCCTTTCAGGAAAGAGAACTCACGAGCAGGTAGGAACCCTCTGGGTCTGCTATCAAAGGCGGCTGACTGCACCTTTGCCTTTCATATTATTGGAAAAGGCGTTTCATAAGGTCCCAGAGCCCAGGACAAATCCATGGACAAATAATTGTGAAATGGGGGAGGAGGAAGATAGGAAAGAAAGTAAGGAGGGAGCAGAGTTCTGGGCTTTGGAAACCCCCACGATGGCCAAGTAGGAAGACAGAACAGAAGGTCAGCTGTCACAGCACCGGCAGAACCCTGGGGAGCACAGCTCTCTCCTCTGCCAATTCACAGCATTAACTCCTTCCCCTCTGGCAGATTATTAGCTGGGCTGCAAACGGGCCACAGAGAGTCAGTAGTTTCAATCATACACAGCACCCTGTGTGTACAACAATCACATTCTGGATTCTACAAAATCCTGGCCTTTTCCAGAGATATAATTTAGGTAATAAATATTCTCCACCCCGGAGCTGTATAAAACTTCTATAAAAATAGAAACGACATTCTTGGTTCCAGCCGGTTGGGATTCAGAACAGCGCCTCCCCAACCTAGCATTTTTTTCTTTTTTTCTTTTTTCTTTTTTATTTTTATTTTTTGCATTTATTTAAAAAATCCCATCATGACCCTGGAAGCCTTTGGAACAGTTTTATCCTTGAAACACAGGACACATTTCTCCCAGTGCACGGAATTCAAGTTTACGTGGTTCAGCTTAAGAAGTATGTTTCACGTTTCTTAGAGGACAACAGACCCAAGTTGTCACTATGGGAAGGGAACCGCTGTCCCTGCTTTAATGGGATAATCCCACACCACCAAACTATCTGTACAACAGCAAGACGGTCAATCCCTGTCTGTGACCCAAATGGACAGTATGACAAGGAAAGAGTCCCCATCTGACTTAATACCAAACCAACCCCTTTAATCTCATCTCTGCTGTCAGGGGTCAGGACCGATGTTTGTGAGGTTTAAGATCCCAGGGACCCTGTCCCTGGTTAAGAGTCATATCCCAACAGGGCTACCTCTGCCCAGGTGCACATTCCCAACAGCGCTTCCTTTGTGGCTCTCCAGCTCCACAGCATTTCTTGGAGCAGAGGAAGGGCCCAGAGGCTGTGTGGGTCACAGGCAAGAGCCGCGGTGAGGCCTGTGGGAGGCAGCAGGGAGCTAACTGTAAGCACGAGGACAAAAATGAACATGGTAATACTGAGGTAAATGA
Organism: Suricata suricatta; assembly: GCF_006229205.1. NCBI lineage: Eukaryota > Metazoa > Chordata > Mammalia > Carnivora > Herpestidae > Suricata > Suricata suricatta. The sequence continues at coordinate 15,582,260 of NC_043710.1, read as the reverse complement.
ACACTAAATCCATATGGAGGCTGTAAACGTCCTGTTGTCTCCTCTGTCCCCAAGAGCAGAAGGGGCTGGAGTGGTTAGAAGAGGGGCCTGCCTTGTGTGTGTTGAGGGGAGGGGTATACCATATCCGGGATCCCTCAACCACAGAGGCAAGCACAGATTTCTCATCCTTTTACGGAGTAAGTGCTGGCCGCTGACAAATGCAGCACTCTGACTTAAAGGGGCCTTCTGATTCAGGCACACCAAGAAGGCGGCTCCTCCTCCCCTAACTTGATGGCTTTTGATCACTCTGCTCAGGAGAGGTGCCCCCTTTAAGCAAGACATTATAAGCCCTTCTTACATCTGCCGTCGTGAAAAAATGGTGGCTTGGATGGAAGTGACACTCTTTGCTGTGGTCAACTACAAGGATGGAAACCAGATAGTGTCTTGCCTAGAGGCCTCGTTTAAAGGGACCTATTTGAAATGGGCCATGGTCTAAAAATGTGGTGTTGAAATAAACTATAAACGACCTCTCTGACTGGGTACTTCTTCCTAACAGCCACCAGCCAGGCGGAGCCAATCCAACACCAATGGGCAGCTGGAAAAGCCAATAATGGGTGATGTCTCCCTGCTTTTTGCATATGTCAAGCTAATTTAACAGGTGCTTTATTTCCAGAGAACTGTCTTCCCCTTCTTGGGAAAGAGCAGCAGAAATCCTGCACAAGAATCTGAAAAACAGGTGGCAAGAACTCAGTAACTCCCCAGAAGGCAGCTACAGAGGCACTTTAGCCTCCAGCTCCCGGGGTCATTGGGTGTGGGTCACTGTACTCGCCTCCGACGCCAGCCTCGCCTCCGCGCCCCCCCCCAAAGGCTCTTGGGTGACAGTTCTCATTTCACCCACTCTCGCACTCAGGGAGATTTTGGGGTCAGTGTTTGGTTTCACTCAGTCCTCTCTCTTGGGGTAGTTTGGGGAAAGCTCTGATCTTTCTTAAATGTTTTTCCAATCCCCCTCCTCCCCCCAGGGCGGTTTGATGTTGGTCCTTCTCAACACACACTGGTTACAAACACAGCAAACTTTAAATAAAGAAAAAAACTCAGGATATGGCACCTAAACTCCAAAGTAAAACACTGGAAACCAAAGCACAAACTCGTCCTCTGTACGAAGCGTAACTCCCACAGAAGGCAGTAGCCGAGTCTTCAGGGCAAGCTGTGCCTGCGAGAGTGGCAGGGATCAGGGTCCAGGGCTGTCAACACACAGCCTTAGGGCTTCGAATCATTAAGGGTGCTCCTCCCCCACTTACCAGAAGACCCTCTCACTCCAGTCCCAGAGGGGAGCACGCTCAGTAGGGCTTGCTGTCATTCTTCGAACGTTTGAGCTGCACTTTAAGCCGCTTCATGCCAATCTGAAAGCCGTTCATGGACTGGATGGCAGCTTGAGCCGAAACAGGATTGTCGTAACTTACAAAACCTGTGTACCCAAGAAGAAACCTGGGTGAGGAACCTGATGAGCCAAGTAGATTCTGAGTCCTCCTGACACAAGAGGTATCTTATGAGCACAGTCTCAAATCCCAAATTTCTCAGCAGGGACAAGGATTCTGGAAATTACAGCACATGAAACAAATGAGGTTCCTGACAGTACCACCTGACTTCTACCTACATGGCACTTTCAAGTTTTCTGACCAAACTATTTCCATACGTTATTTTTACTTCTGGAGCAACTGTACAGGTAAAATCCATCATCCACACTACAGCAATGAATAAATTGATCTGCCTAAGGTTGAGTTAAATAGTAACCCAATTCAAACCCCACTTTTCCTGCTTTCAGCCCCTTCTTGTTCTCCGTGGTAAAGGAGCTTAACCCTCCCAACACCAAAAGAGAAGCCAACATACCAAAACACTTGCTCAGGTTTGTCTGCTTGTCTATGAAAACTTTGGCAGACACGACATTCCCAAAGGGCATAAACATCTGCAGCAGGTCCTGATCTCCAAACTCCTGGGGCAGGTGGTAGATGAACAGGTTGGCTCCTTCTGGACCTTCAAAATACCCAGTGATTGAAAAGGCATCAGTGCTGGGGCCCCTAGGTGACTCAGTTGGCTGAGCGTCCAACACTTGGTTTCTGCTCAGGTCATGATCCCAGGGTCGTGGGATCTGCTATCAGCGCAGAGCCTACCTGGGATTCTCTCCCCTTCTGTGCCCCTCTCTTACTCATGCTCGTGCTCCCCCTCTCTCAAAAATACACTTAAAAAAAAAAAAAAAAGAAAGGCATCAGTATCAGTGTCAAACTTAATCCCTACCACTGTTGCTCATTTCCACCGGCATTGAAACGGTCTGTGTCCCAATCCACAGATTCATTTGGAGAACTAAACAGATTCTCCAAATACAAAACAAGAAACTAAACAGCAATTACTGAAACACACTCCTTCCCACTAAGTGGTGTCAGAATTTGACCTTGTGGGAGGAGCAAGTGCTTAGACAATAAAATAGGCAGACTTCTACGTGGTGCAATAAAACTGGAGACTCAAGGTGTGTACAGAAACGTAGAAAAAGAAGTAGAAAGAGATTATAAACATAACAGATTTCAAAATTGTGCTAGAAAGTACCAGGACAGCAAAGAGATTGGCAGTTGTGAGGCAGGAGGTGTTGGCAGGGAATGACTAATAAGGGACATGAGGGAATTGGGGGGGTGGGGGGGCGCAATGAAGCATTCTCCATCTGTGAAGGTGGTCACGTGACTGGGTGTGCTCGTCAAAGCTCACAGAGCTATATATTCCCCAAAGGTGCATTTTACCACATGTATAGTGCACCTCAATACAGAGAAATCACATTTTATTTGTTTAAATGGTTTTTATTTATTTTTAGACAGACAGCGTGAGCAGGGGAGGGTCAGAGAGAGAGGGAGACACAGAATCTGAAGCAGGCTCCAGGCTCTGAGCTAGCTGTCAGCACAGAGCCCTCTTTGGATCCTCTGTCCCCCTCTTTCTCTGCCCCTTTCCCACGTGTGCCCACTCTCTTTTTCTCTCAAAAATAAACAAACATTGGGGCGCCTGGGTGGTTCAGCCGGTTAGGCATCCGACTTCAGCTCAGGTCATGGACTCATGGCTCTTGGGTTCAAGCCCCACATCTGGCTCTCTGCTGAGAGTCTGAAGTCTGCTTCAGATTCTGTATTTCTGTTTCTCTCCTTCTCTCCTTCTCTCTGCCCCTCCCCTGCTCCTGTTCTGTCTCTCTCTCTCAAAAACATAAAAAACATTAAAAAAAATAACAACCCAAACATTTGGGAAAAAAAGTGAAAACAGGTACCTATGATTAACCCTGAGCTCAAAAACAGAATGTGCTTTCCTCTTCCAACCATTTCCACTCAATGACTTTCTAACCAAAGACCACTGATTGTAACTTCAAGTCATTCTCCAGCCACCTGGCTTCCCCGCTGTCACCAAACACATTACAGAAAACTACTGCCATCAGGGCCTCTGCACTGATGAAACAGAGGTGCTCCTCTGCCATTACCCTTCTTCCTCTAGATGTATGCACCTCTTGCTTCCTTACTTCCTCAGGTCTCTGGTTAAACATCAAGTCAGAGACCTTCTCTGACCATTCTACACACATGCTGTGCCTCTGGTGCTCTCCATCCCTCCTTCCCATTCATCAGTCTTCAGAGTACCATGTGGGACACCTCACGCTTCTCCTGCTTTACTGTCTGTCTCCACAGTTCTACCAGGTCCCCCGCTACCACATCTTAGGGTCCAGAAGCATCTTGATTTGGAGCAGGTGAGGACACACCACACCAGGAGTCCTCGCTGCCATGGCGATAGAGGTGATGTGTCTTTTTTCCACATCAGTGCTTAAACCCTGCCAGCTCTGGCTGCAGAAATCCAGTCAAGTATGAGCACAGAGGTGTCACCAGGACTTTCTATGGATACAAACCACCTTCAGGCCTCTTTCTGTCTAGAAAGTCTCTCTTGAATTTAACACCATTTATGTCACAGCACACACTTCCCAATCCATCAACCCACGGGCCATAATTTTCTGTCCCATCTCCTCAGTGCATCGTTAACTAGGAAAAGCACAGGTCAGAAAATGACGGAAATGCCAAGTTAAGAGAGCTTAAAAGGGACACCTAGACTGAAGGTACCCTCTGACAAATGTCTAACCCACAAAAAGGACTTCCTAACAAAGAAAGACGGACAAATTACTGTCACACACACGGTATGGTTCTTCATCTAAAACCTGCAGCGGGATCGCAGGAGGGCAAACACAGGCTCTGATCCGAGCCACATCCAGAGAACATTCCGAAAGCAGAGCACACTTTCCAGAACTTCTTAGTCTACTCAGACTACTCAGTCAAGTCTACTTGACACAGCCAATGAAAAGCACTGATCTGACCACCTAAACGATCCTCCTGGTCTTGCCCTGCCTTCAGCTCTGCTGTCCTTCCACACTCACCTTCCTTCTGGCTTCCCGCGGCGCCGATACTCTGCTGTGTCAACAGGTTCTGGTTGTACAGAGTGGGGAGCGCCGCGGCAGCGTACTGCTGGATTCCCGAGTAGGCCTGCGTCAGGGCCTCCATGGTGCTCCCGGTGCCATTGGAAAGGCCACTGCTGCCCAGGCCACCATTTAGAGCGGCCATCCCTTGGTGTGGAGAAGAGCAGGATTAACACTTGAAAGACTTGGCTGATGCCAAACAAAAACTCCAAAATTTCCCCTTTTATCTCTCAGCTTCTCCCTGACTGGTCAGATCTCGGGACACTCACCAGGCCTCGCTGCTAACGGGAACATTAAAAAATGCCACAAGCAGGTGTGTCTCTCCCCAATACATCCTTCTAACTTGTATAAGAAATGACAGTGCTTACACATGACCTACTCCATTTTCTCTCTGGCTTTTCTGCTACTTTCTCACAAAGAGCTGGAATGTGGAAAATAAGCATCCCAGGTTTGGGGACTAAAAGAGGTGTGTGTGGTTTACAAGACGCGGGTAAACCCTATCATCACAAGAGCAGCAATTCTACGTGCCTGGCACTGTGCTAAGTCATATGCTCAGCACTTTACCTATGTCCTCATTTACTTCACAACCCTCAAAGTATTCTATTCCCACTTTACAGAGAGAAAATGACCTCAGAAGTGTGTTATAAAGTCACAGCCTAGTTAAGGAGCAGAGGTAGGATTTAACTCAGGTCTGACTTGAAATCCCATGATTATTCCTAACTTCACCGGGCCACTCTGTTCATTCTACTGGGGCCCCTACCAGGGTTGTTTAAAATGTGCTACCTGCACAAAGAATGGCCTGATGGCACCCAGGGGCTGCCTCTCACCTGCCAAAGAGCTGACGTTGAGGCCTGCCGTTGCTCCAGCTAATGTCTGCAGGGCTCCAAGGGAGGCGATGGGGTTGACAGAGCTGCTGCTGCTGGAGCTCGGTGAGGACCCTGTGACCAGAAACCCAAGCGTTAAACTTGAGCCAACACATGCTTCTCAGCACAAGAGTGACACTCAAGTATTCTCTCCATAAAGCGGTTTTCAGTTAATGATTCTGGTAACTGTCGCTGTGCGACAGAGTCAAATGACAGTAACAATATACTTCAAATTGTGAGATTTTTCTTAAGTCAGAAGATGACATTTGAAATTTAATTGCTCATAATCTGACCCCTTTGGAAAGGGATGTTAACCACTCTCCAGAACGACAGACCCTTCTCTTGGGATTCTGCACCAGGCACGCTGGGTTCCAGCGACACGCTTACCTGAACTGGTGAGCACGCTGAGGGGGCTGCTGGATGTAGTGAGAGCATTGGTACCACTTGGTGTGTTCTGAGCTGCACTAGCTGCAGCAGCTAGGGCGGCCAAATTCTGTAACTGCATGGCATTTAACCCTGCAACATCCAAAGCAAGAGATCAGCCAGCAGGTAAGGGTTCCTCATATCCACTCCAGCAACGACCGCACACACTGGGAAGGCTGGTCCCAAAGAGGACCTCTTCTAGATAAACCACGAGAAATACTACAAGGCTCCAAAAAGATTCAGATACCCTCAACTCACTGAGACACTTGACCTCATTTCCTCAGAGAAGAGATATCTAACCCAATAGCATGCCACCGCAAGTGAACATTCACAGTGGGACCGGCAGTCAGTAAACCAGGAGAGGGTTAGGTCTGTGGTCTACCATCATCACACACCAGGTGTCCGAGAGAACAACAAATGACAAAACCTGTGGCACAGAGCAGGACTGCATCCGAGCCCCTCGCTCACACTTATAGGGGATTTGCTCTTTCCGATGATGGTGGACAGGCACTACATGCAGCAGCAGGATCCAGGTGGGCAAGGGAGGAATGACGGCGGGGATGCATGTGAGAACAGCAATAGGAGAAAGACTAAACCACTGCTTTAAAAGTAGATTACTCATCAGAAGGAGGAGAGAGAAAAACACTGAGGTGAAAAAAAGCAGAACCCAAGCAACAGTTAAAAGGAACAAGAAATCTGAACTGCACAGTGTGTTGCAAACCATTTACGGATGATGGAAAAGTAGATGGGTTGTGGTGATTGCAGGGAGAGTTAGGGAGAATAAAAAACGAAACTACAACACAGATCTCCAAACACTTAGCAACTCTTGGAAAACACAGCAAACTTCGAGTCCCTGAGACAAAGCGAACTATCAAAATTTCTCACACAGTAAAATGCAGTTCATCTAAGACTGCCCCTTTTCTCAAATGCACTTGCTGGGCCTTAACACACCGCGGAAGGGTTAGGAACAGAAGCTCTGGGACTCCACTAACTTGTCTGGCGGCCTACTTTTGTCTGTGGAGCCCCCATTCTGTCATCAACTCAGATAATTGTCAATTAAGTTTTCCATGTGTGTTAACAGCAACAAAACGTAATTCACCTAAGAAATAATATGTATAAGACACAGAGGCAAATTATCTGCCTAGATTCTAGCAGTTTCTGGGTAAGCCATTTGCATGGATTTCTTTTGAGACTCCAGAGTCACTGGAAAAGTCACTTCATTGTGCAAACACAGTTCCTACAATCTTCTCCTTATCAAAATGGCCTCAGATAGTCCACACATGCTAATAGGTCTTTTTCCATCTTCCTCCTCAAGACAGACTTAAAGGGATGGGGAGTATCAGACAACCCCAAAGCAATCTTGCATCAGCAACTAACAAAGCCACCTTCTAGATACAAGGCAGTTGAGTCCTGGGATGTGCATCTTGCATTAGGTATATGTAATGAGTGGGAAAGCGTTTTCTGTACAAACGGTGCAAAGCTCTCAGACTGTTGTTAGCTGGGTCTGGTGGCCTGGTTGCTGCTGCTCCTCCACAGCAGTGAAACACTTACCTCCCATTGGGTGGAGGCTGCTCAGGGTGTTGAGGTTCCCAGAGGAGGCAGTCTGCTGAAGGAGCTGCAAATAAAGCTAGACATTACACCAAAAAACAGAACAAGAGTGAGAGTGAGGGCTGGTTCTGCATCTGGGATAACTCTACAGCACAGCAAAGCGAGAGTGCAGAGGCCCCCAGAGAGAAGAGAGTTGAAGACAAGAACCCAAGCCAACACAACAGAAACATGAGGCTTATGACAGCACAGGACAATATGACACAGCTAAAGCCCTGGCCCAGAAGGCAGTTACAGTCACTGAGTATTGAGCCAAGCTCAAGTCCCTGGGCAACAGAAGGCAGCACAGCAGAGCACAGAAGTAGAGCAGAAACTAAGTTCAACTGCAGCAGCTATGCAATCCACTTTGATGAGAGTCTGCAGATGGATGACTGCCACATCTAGTTCCTCACTCCCAAGTTCTTAGTTCAGTCCACACATCTTACTTTGCACACTGTTCCCATCTAGATACCCAATTTCTACCTCACACGTTTTAAATATCAAATCTAACCATTTCAGGGTATTTCATGGAGTCATTCTTTAGTGGTCACAACAGAACCATGACTACATCAGTCTTTTGATGCTACATATCCATCCATCCCCATTTCTCTCTCCCGACACACACAAAACTGGTCTTTACTGTTACAGACGACCGAATGACTGACAGACTACTTGGTCAGTTCAGTGTATATTCTCTTTCAATGGCTGTCCCCTAACAAATACAAGAAGAGCCTGTCCATGAGCTTATGGATCTCCATGATCTTACTATCTTTGCAAACAACAACCTTCACCTAATAAACCTGCTGAAAACCTTTGCTCCATTCAAAGCCAGTCATTTTTCCACATGAACAGCTGGTATTCTTGTTTCTGAATCCTTTATTCAACCTGTTGCCCATTTCCATAAACACCTGACCTGGGTCCTCGGTCATCATGAATCCCTTTAGTCCATATAGGTTTTAGGAGGTCCTCAAACCTCCAGATATAGAATCAGAAAATGCATATACATATAATTTTTATCAGCTTCTCAATGGGGTCCACACCCCACGAAGATTAAGAGCCACTGCTCTGGTCCAAAAGACTAGAGATTCAAGTCCACCTTTCCAGAAAGAACCTCATGATTAGTAATAATGTATTATTATTTATATACCCCCACATCCTCATTTTTGTCTTAACTACCCTGGGCAATGTGCTCAACCCCAACTGGTGGGCTGTGCCTTCTATACCTGGCACGTTCATTTCCTCCCTAAATGAGAACAGGTCTGAGGGCAGAGATCAAGTCTAACTGAAACAAAAAGACCGCAGCTCTCAACAAATACCATCATGTGCTGCTGGGTGTGGCAATAGCAATAATAAGGGGAATCTACCCTAAAAAAGGACCTTCAAAACTCTCTAAGAAAAGCAAATGCATATAAGAGATAATTTCAAACACATTATCATTTTGGCCCAAGACTAAGATAAAATCTCTCTGAATTTCCTGAACTTACAGGCAATGTTCTAGAACTACGAAATGATTTAATCTGATGATATACACCAATCATCTATACTTTTTGACTTCAGAGAAATACTAGCTGGAAAACTGGGATTTCTTCTAGCATATTAGAAATATGAAACCAGGAGGCATCAAATTAGCCAGAGCTCAGTACTGGGAGATAGAAATCATTGCCCTTCTTCTGTTTCTGTATGGGACAATGTTTTAAAGGATGTGGAGTAAAAGTGTATACTTATTCTTAGGTATATATTTTTGGGACTATCCATACAAATAAATCTAATGGTTTCACCACTGATTTTCCCACCTTGATAGCTTCACAGATAAGACAGTTTTAAGTATTTTGTACTATCTGCTATTCTTTTAAGGTTTTAAGGCAGTGATGATCCCCTGTAACATATATTGTAGATCTAATAAATTTAAATACTAAATTAGAGCCACTGGACTACACGACTCAAACTCAACAAAAAAGAGTTAAGGCTACCCATCTACAATGTAGTGAACTCAAAAATCTATCTGTAACACTCATTTAATAACGTTCATGTCAGTATCTTGCGCTCTTGGTCAGTGGAAAGAAATATTTATCATCCTCTTCAGTAAAGACTCAATAAGTGCTTAAATATGCTCTCTATATCTGGGAGAAAGAAATATGGAAATATTTGGGAGTTAAGATTCTCTTAGTATTTTCTTCTTTAAAAAATGAAGGGATGTGGACACAAGAGTTATTTCTAAATCTCTGTATCAGGAAATCAGGATTTCACTTTAATTATAGTGGAAGTCTCAAATTATAACCAAAGATGTGTTAATAAGAAAGAGAGAGAGAGCGCGCGCGCACACAAGAGAGACAGATACACTAACATTACTGAAAAGAATACTGCATTCCCTAAAGTTTTATGTAAAATTTTGATACGTTAAAGTCATAAATGCCATTGTGTCTATTAGCTAGGGACAGCACAAGAAGAAACAGCTGGGAGCTTGCACAGTCTGCAGAAAGCAAACCACGAAGACTCACTGCTAAATACTGGGGTCCAAGGGTATTTAGACCAGCAAGGTTTCCCCACACAGATGCTGCGCTGATTTGCTGCATCTGCTGCTGGAGCTGCTGGGCCATTCTCTTCTGTTCTTTGTCCTTCTGCGTATCAGCAAATTTTACCACCATGGGAGATGAGCAACCCTATGAAAACACCAAAGCCAAAGGGTCAAAGTCCTCCTTCTGCACGAAGGAAAAATCCTCCTTAGTAGTGACACACAGGATGCATTCTAATTTCATTCAGTGCCAAATGACTCTCTTCCTAACAGACACAAGTGGCAAAAAGACAAATTTAAAACTTTTAAAAATAAAATTTTAAATTTTATAAAACTTTATAAAATTTATAAATTGTATAACTTTTAATATGCTAATTTTAAAGAAAGCAATCATTTTTTCACTTTTAGATGCTCAGCCTGCTTAACCTTTAGGGCAGTCAGATGTTGCACATGCTACAGAGCTTTGACAGCCAACTGTCCTGGCACTCTCAGGCTAAGGAACTTTCCCTTTCATTCATCTGCTCCCTACCTCCATGGTCTGTGCTTGGTGCATTGCCTTGATAGCCGTCTGTGCCATGGCTCTCGTTGTAAAAGTCACAAAAGCACAACCTGGTAAGAGAAGTGTCAGTTCATTCAATAGCTTATTAATATTCTGATAGACATTTACTGAGCACCTACTATGTGCCAAGTACTATGCTAGCAGTAACAGTCATGGTTCCTGCCTTCAGGGGTTTGAGAGCTAGTGAAGGAGAAAGATATACTGTAACAGTGATTAAGTGCTACAATGAAATACTAGGGAAGCACATCAAGAAAGACAGTGCTTGATAAAGGGATAAAGGAGGAATCCTAATTCTCTAGTTCCTCTAGATAAGAAAGTGTTTCCATTAAGGACCTCTCCAAGCACAAAAAGAGAAAATTTTAAAACATGACACTGAAATGCAGAATGTAGACTCCTTAGGGGATTGGAACAAATCATTTTTAGAATGGTCTTTTTTTTTTTAATTTTTTAATTTATTTTTGAGAGAGAGAGAGAGACAGCGTGAGCAGGGAGGGTCAGAGAGAGAGGGAGACGTGATACACAATCCGAAGACAGGCTCCAGGCTCTGAGCTAACTGTCAGCACAGAGCCTGACGTGGGGCTCGAACCCGCAAAGTGCAAGATCATGAGCCGAAGCCGGATGCTCAACCGACTGAACCACCCAGGTGCTCCTGGGGGGACTGAACAATTCTAAAGGAATCAGCTGGCAGGAGGAGTTGAGACAGGACCTACATTTACAGCAAGCCCAATGTCTCCATCATGACAGGGTCATATTGGCTAGTACTCAGTGGTTTCCACTGGTCTAACTAAAAGAGACTCCAAACTTAAGACCAGTATCTTTAAAGATAAAGATACCCACCTCGGCTCAGGCCATCAGGTCCCCGTAATATCCGGCATTCTTCAATCTGTCCAAATGAAGAGAACATGACTCGGATGTCATTTTCAGTGCACTTCTTGGAAATCATACCAATAAACAGCTTCCTGTCTTCCACTGCTAAGAGAATAAAACATAAAAGGCTTGAACACTATTACTGCAAGAAGTAGTGCAGTCTGACCCTGGAGTCAGACCATCTATCTACATTTGAATCCTGCCTTTATATCATATTTCTTGGATTCTAAGATATACATTTTTCATCATTTAGCACCACATCTTGCAATCAACTGTACCTTAAAATTAAAACTGGAAGCATTTAGATGAAATATAGTAATTCTGTGATCTTCTGAAAGTTAACCATTCTGTGCCTGTCATCTCTGATTAATAGGGATAACTGTGTTTATCTCAAAGGTAGTTGTAGGTATTAAATGCAAAGCACTCAGCATCTTGCCAGCACTTAGTAATGTCCGCTCTTACTAGCAGTTCTACTCTACCAAAGATGGACACATTTTTCACACTTAACGGATATGACAAGAGAAACAGACACACCTTTTGTTGAGTGTAACTGTCACTTTCCTTTTCTGATCATTCTCTTGAGGACTAAGTTCTCCTTCCTAACTTGTCCATCTGCCTTTCCTCCACTCTTGTCCATAATAAACTATATTCATCAAAGACATTCCAGTTTACTCTAAAATGTTCTTGTACTGTTTACCTATCAACTCTCTCCATCTCATTTATTTACCATATTTATATTAAAGAAAAAAAAAAACCCAGACAATTTAAATGACAGATTAGTGTACTGGACTACAATCTACACAAAAATTAACTCAAAATGGATTGGATTTGAACATAATGACTTGAAACCATAAAACTCCTAGAAGGAAACACAGGCAGTAAGTTCCTTAACATCAATCTTAAAGATGATTTTTTGGATATGACTCTAAAAACAAAGGCAACAAAAGCAGAAATAAGTAAGTGGGACTATATCAAAGTAAAAAGCTTCTACAGAGCAAAGAAAAACCATCAACAAAATGCAAAGGCAACCTATTGAATGGGAGAAAATATCTGCAAATCATATATCTGATAAGGGGTTAATATCTAATATGTAAATAACACCTACAACTCAGTAGCAACAAAACAAAACACCCAGTTAAAAAATGGACAGAAGATCGAATAGGTGTTTTTCCAAAGAAGACATGCAGTAGATGGCCATCAGTTACATGAAAAGATGCTCAACATCATCAAGAAAATGCCAATCAAAACCACAGTGAGGTATCCCCTCACTTGTTAGAACAGCTAAAATCAAAAAGACAAGAAATAAGAGGAGTTACTGAGAATGTGAAAAAGAGAGCCCTTGGTACACTGTTGGTGGGAATGTAAGCTGGTTGCAGCCACTGTAAAAACCAACACGGTCACTCAAAACATTAAAAATAGGGCTACCATATAATCTAGCAATTCCACTTCTGGGTAATATCTGAAGAAAACCAAAACACAAACTCAGAAAGCTGCATACCCAGAGCATGTGGCTGGCTAAGTCAATGGAGCCTGTGACTTTTGATCTTGGCATTGTAAATTTGAGCCTTATGATGGGTATAGAGATTATTTAAAAATAAGCCTAAGAAGAAAATAAAGTTGCCCACCCATGTTCACTGCAGCATTGTTTACAAGAGCCAAGACAGGGAAACAACCTAAGTGTCCATCAACAGATGAATGGATAAAGACAATGTGGGATGTGTGTGTGCACACATGTGTGCGCGCGCACACACACACACGTGCTGGATATTTTTCAGCCATAAAAAAGAATGGAATCTTGCCGTTTGTGGTGGCATCGATGGACCTTGAGGACTTTATGTTAAGTGAAACAAGTAAAACAGAGAAAGATTCTGTATGGTCTCACTTATATAAAATCTTAAAAACAAACAAACCCCCCACCCTATGTTCACAGATACAGAGAACAAACTGGTGGTTGTTGGAAGCTGGACATAAGGGAATGGACAAAAAAGGTGAAAGGGATCAAAAGGCGGGTCACCTGAGTGGCTCAGTTGGTTAACTGTCCAATTTCAGCTTAGGTCATGTCTAACGGTTTGTGGGTTTGAGCCCTGCACTGGGCTCTGTGCTGACAGCACGAAGCCTGAAGCCTGCTTCAGATTCTGTCTCCCTCTATCTCTGCCCATCCCCCCATCATGCTGTTTCTCTCTCTCTTTCTCAAAAATAAATAATAAGCCTTGAAAAAAATTTTTAGAGGATCAAAAGGTACAAACCTCCCATTATAAAATAATTTAGCCTGATTATAGTTAATAGTACTGTACTGCACATTTGAAAGTTGTTTAGAAGGCAGACCTTAAAAATTCTCATCTCTGTTACTGTTACTCTGTATAGTGACAGATACTAACTAGCCTTTTTATATGTGATCATTTCTAATATATACAAATACTGAATCATTATGTTGAACACCTGAAATGCATTTAATGTTTTATTATATTAAGCTTTACACTTAGACCTCAATAATAATAACACTAAAAAGAGTACTTAAAGCAAACACAGTCCAGATGCTATCAGAACACTAAACTAGAAGAAATCTTTTAAGGGGAGGGGTTTACACACTTGCTTACCATTGTTCTTCTCACTGTCGGCAGGTTTCATCTGTATAGGATGATGCATCTAAAAAGGAAAACACACAGATCCTATCACTGTACATACTGAAGGCATTCAGAAAGATAAATGAGGGCTCTAAAGGAAATAACAAAACTAGAGCCTTAAGAGTTCTCTCTACATTCACATCTGCCTCATGACCATTTCTTCCCATAGTATCAAAACAGAATGTGAATCAAGAAGTCAAAATTCTTTCCGCTAAGAGAGAACTAAACCCTCTTCAGCCTATATTCGTTGAAATGTTCCCTTTATAGGTCTTCCTTTACATCAATCTCTTTGGCAGTTACTTTTCCCCCAAAACGGTTTTCAGTGTGTGCCTGACATCTGTAAGTATGTTCCATATGTTAAAACCACCAGTTTCACTTCCTAGTAGGCACTTTCTTACCCCTGGAAGGACTTTCATGTTGTGAAGAGCATTCTGCGCTTCTAATGCAGCTTTGCGGGTGTAAAATGTAACAAAACAGCACCCTGCAATAAACAAGATTTCACAAAATCAAACCAGTCCTTTGAAAGCAGATAATTCCTAGAGTACTCCCTTCTCCACAGACATTTAGAACTTCAAAGAGAAGACTGGGTTTATTAAAATTAGCATCCCTCCCCCAAAGAGAGAAAGGGGGAGGGGGAAGAAAGCAGAATAAAACCCTATATTACTTTCTATGCATTTTCTATATTGCTACAGTCTCCTAGTTCTACTAAAATTCTTTAGCTCTCCTATAAACTTCTCAGGGAAAGATAACTTCCCTTGCAAAGGTCATAGTACCATGATAATCGACGTATCCTACTTGGAGCACCAGGTCGTGTGCTGGGCAAGATACTCAGAACAAACAAAACAGAGGCCTTGCACTCTCACAGCTTATAGTCTACCAGAAACTCACTCTTTCTCAGAACACATCACTCCTTATATTATCGTAATGTCTACCATATGCCTCAAACATAATTACCAATTATTAAATTATAAAAGGACTAAAGAGCAAGAAACTCTCAATATCTTTTTTGGACCCTTGGTCCTCATCAAATATAATTAAGCTTCTAACAGTACATGGCACTGACGGGAGATCCTGTGCTTTTGTAGATTCTGTCCTTTGTGTCTTTATTAGGGACAGGAAGGGAAAGTTAGGTCTTGTAAATATGGGCTCATAGTCCTTTGAGATACAATATAGATTCCTTTCAAAATCACTCTGCAATCAAGACTGTAAATTACTGCATGTTATACTACCAGTCATTTTTAGAAGCTATAACACTTTATATTTTTGGTTAACTATACCACATAGAGAAAATAATTTCTCTGCTTCTTGATCCTCTGCTCTTAAGCTGGCTTCATTCCTAACAATCCTGCTTGCTCACATCTGCATTGTAGAACAGCTTCCATAAAAAAACTATTCTGGGGGCGCCTGGTGGCTCAGTCGGTTAAGGCTCCGACTTCGGCTCAGGTCAGATCTCATGTTCCTGGGTTCAAGCCCCGCATCGGGCTCTGTGCTGACAGCTGGCTCAGAGCCTGGAGCCTGCTTCAGATTCTGTGTCTCCTTCTCTCTGCGCTTCTACCCCTCTCATGCTCTGTATCAAAAATAAATAAAATATTTAGAAAAAACAAACAAACAAAAAACTATTCTGGCACTGGTTATTTGGAAAAGAATACTGTATGTATGTATATGGCAAAGCTAATGCCTTTTCTACCACTGCTTCCATAAAACTTCTACTCTATGTATTTCTGGAAGCAATTCGGCCTTTCTTCCATTCATTTGTAGGCTACAACAAACAGGTTACCTACAAACAGGTCCTTT
Organism: Suricata suricatta; assembly: GCF_006229205.1. NCBI lineage: Eukaryota > Metazoa > Chordata > Mammalia > Carnivora > Herpestidae > Suricata > Suricata suricatta. The sequence goes on along the minus strand of NC_043710.1, from coordinate 15,566,578 downwards.
CTGGTTGCTAAGCATTCCTAGGAAGCCTCTGTAACACTAAAAGAAATCCACAGGTACAGTGTGAAGAGTCCCTTTCTTTCAGCTTCCTCTAGCCAAAACACCAAAGAAAACTTTAAGTGGTTAGTTTACTGCAACTTTATTTTTGCCATTGCATCCCCAAGATCAAAGAAACATTCACATTAAAAAAAGAGAAGGAGGGCTCCTAGGTGGCTCAGTCGGCTAAACACCCAACTTTGGCTCAGCTCATGATCTTGCAGTTTGTGAGTTCGAGCCCCACACTGGGCTCTGCAGTGACAATGCAAAGCCTGATTCAGGTCCTCAGTCTCCCTCCCTCTCTGCCCCTTGCCTGCTCGCTCGCGCTCTCTCTCTCTCTCTCTCTCTCTCTCTCTCTCTCTCTCTCTCTCTCTCTCTCAAAAATAAACATTAAAGAGAGAGAGAAACTCTCACATGAGTTTGTCTCTTGAATTTAGAGCTCTCGTAAAGGATCATCTATGATCCAATTTATAAATTAGCCTCATGATATCAACTTTTTACTTTTAAGCCATTACATGTGTTTGGGTTGGAAGATATAACTACTTTAAAAGGAAAGCCCCTTTGGATGTGACCACAGGAGCATTCTGGCAATGAGAGACAGCAAGCACATAACAGAAATTACATATAAAATCCCAGGGGTGCCTGGGTAGCTCAGTCGGTTAAGCATCTGACTCTTGATTTCAGCTCAGGTCATGATCTCACAGCTTGTGGGATCAAGCCTTGTGTCAGACTCTGATCTGACAGCACACAGCCTGCTTGGGATTCTCTCTTTCTCTGCCCTTCTCCTGCTCACGCTCCCTATCAAAATAAATAAAAAACTATATATAAACAACAACAACAACAAACAGAACACCAACCCAAAGCCCTTACCTTTGCTTTGAGGAGGGTTCTGGCTCCTATCCCTTAGGACATTGATTTCATAGACAGCACCATACTGTTCAAAGAGTTCCCTCAAGTCCTTCTCAGACCAGGTTCTTGGAACCTGGCCCACAAACATCTTGATAGCATCAAGATCCGGTTGGTCTGGGTGGTCCAGGGTGCCGTTCATTTTCTTTGAGCTGCATGAAACAGAATAGAACTTCTATTATGTATTCATGGTGCTTTCCAGGGGATGTTTCTTTTCTTTAAAGATCTCAACTACTTCCTGAAAAAGTAGGGAGAAAGAATTCTACTCTTTTCGCTACAGCCATTCAATTTACCAGCGTTCTCTGGTCCTCCCCTTCACCATGGCCATGCCTTCCATTAGATACCAAATTGAAGTCACCATTCTGATTAGGATATCCTGGAAGACAAGTGCACTCATTCCTTGTCTAGCATGAGAATTCTCAGAAGAACTTAAGAAATAAACTTCCTAAAGCAAGTTTTAGTGGTTTTGAAGCACAGTTAACAAAATTTTAAAAAATGTGCATAAAAATCACAAAGGGCTGTTAATTAGTGGGTAAGATGCAGGACTCCCAATGTATACAATGACAGGTTGAAAGTCTCTCAGAGGACGTTGGAACAGAAGCACTTGATTTCCAAGGCCTAAGCTAAGGACAGAGCAGAAAGAATGCCAGCCTATGAATGCTGCTGTCTCAGTAGTGGTCCCAGTGCTCTTGAGCTATGCCTGTGAAACCAAAACAAAGCTTTGCCTTTTAAACTTTCACAAATGATTGTTCTATAAACAATGACAACATCATCCTAGGATTTTTTGTTTCGGAGTTATCCAACTTACTACTAGTTCTCTAAGACTTTACCAGTTAATTCCCTTACCAACTAAACCATCACAACATCCACAAATTCTTGCAATCCTATTATATCAAACTTGTAACATTCCTTCTTTAATACTTTCCATTTAACCCTCCCACTGTCAAGAACCTACAGGGATTCCTAGACTACAGATGTTTCCACTCGAAATGAACCAAAGTCCTTCTCCTACCACTGAAGCGCAAGATCTTACGCTCAGCATTCCTCTCAACCATTAACAACTTAAATTCCAAACAGCTAGCATGGCTAACTTTCCTGTTAGCGTATGCTTCATCCAGAAATCACTTCATCATATTCAAATTTGTCATGTCCCAATAGCGACCCTAAATAAAATGCTAGTTTTCTTTAATGGAAAAACAATAGTTTTTCTACCACTGCTATCTTCTGAACAACAATTGAAGAAACCTGAGAAATGCTGGGTCCATGAAGGTAGTTTAACCTCTGTATTTTAATTCCGACGTATCTTATAACTGAGCACCCACAGGAACTATTTACACATCACCTTGGATGGAACTAGCACTAAATATCAAAAGCTGTAAAGCAAATGGTGTACAGACCAACTCTCCACACGGTGTCTGGAAAGGTTTCCCATATTCTTTCAGGTAAATTTAGTCAGTTTCATCAGGACTCAACCAGTACTAAATTTCCCCCTTCATTATGTTATTTACAATCTCTCGGCATAACCTGCCAGTATCTGGCTCTCCCAACTAGAAGGGAGTTCCTTGAAGGCAGTGTTTTATTTGCTATTCATCCTTACAATCACATCTGGCAGAGCACCTGGTTCAAAATAAGTACTCAGATGTGTGGGATGGGAGGAATTTCTTGTTCTCAACAATTCTCCCTTCAATTTAAGCAATTAATCCTGATAAAAACGAATGTGTGCACAAAGAGGGCTCACAAAGAGCAGCTGTTATCTCTTGTGATTAACTGTCAAAGGAGCAATATACATCTACACCCCCCCAAGAGTTTTAAAATGCATGATTTTATTGCTTTTCCTTTAGTTTTGAATTACTAAATTCAGGTTATTATAAAACTATAAGAGGGCTCAGTCAGTTAAGCATCTGACTTCAACTCAGGTCATAATCCCACAGTTCATGGGTTCGAGCTCCACATCCGGCTGTGTGCTGACAGCTCAGAGCCTGAAGCCTGCTTCATATTGTGTCTTCCTCTCTCTGTCCCTCCTCTGCTCATACTCTGTCTCATTCATATATATATATATATATATATATATATATATATATATGAGATGTAGTTGCTTTTAGACGGTAATCCCAATGTTCTAAAATATATCATGCTACTATGATTTTAAAAAAAAAAAAAAAAAAAAAGCCCTGACTAATGAGACAATGGCTATTGCTCCCTACAACCTGCCTCTAAAAGTTTAATTACCAGTTTTAATATCATTTTATTAAAATGTTGCTGGTTTTTAATATTTCTATTCTAGGGAGGGAAAGGGTTAACGGAGAACCCTCAAATGGTGCTCAGAATATGTTTTGATAATACGAATACTGACATTATTTTTGAATAGAGGCAGGGGTTTACTGATTTGTAATAATATTGGAGGCAACTGCTCTCAGTTTGTCCCTTCCTCTTGTAGATGCATGCCATTTCAAAATTTTCTTCAACACTGTTTACTCCAAGAGCATATACAATCAATATATATGAATTACGGTTTATTTAAAAGTACACTGGAGGGGCGCCTGGGTGGCTCAGTCGGTTAAGCCTCCGGCTTCAGCTCAGGTCAGATCTCACGTTCATGGGTTCGAGCCCTGCGTCAGGCTCTGTGCTGACCACTAGCATGGAGCCTGCTTCCGGTTTTGTGTCTCCTTCTCTCCCTGACCCTCCCCCTCTCATACTCTGTCTTTCTCTGTATCAAAAATAAAGAAAACATTTAAAAAAAAAAAAGTACACTGGAGACTCAGCATTCTAGACGAATGCCCTCCCTTGCTCTCTCTACTCTTCAAGTCCTCCATTTCTTCACATCCACCTATTCCATGAACCACCTTTTCCCTCTGTACATACCAATCCATTAGCCAAAAGAATCCCCTGGACCAGCGCTATATAAAGCGCCCAAGGACCAGAGGAGATCTTCAAATTTAACCCATTAGAAACTTTTTCCCATTCTGATAGAGAGAGAGAGAGAGAGAGAGAGAGAGAGAGAGAGAGAGAGAGAGAGAGAGAGAACGAGCGTGTGCACGCAAGTGGGGGAGGGGCAAAGAGGAAAGAAAGAATCTCAAACAGGTTCCGCAGTCAGCGGTTAGTGCAGATGACCTGAGCTGAAGTCAAGAGCTGGCCTCTTAACCGACTGAGCCACCCAGGTGCCCTACCCTTTAGAAACTTTTATAGAAAATGAACTAAGTAATTTTATATATATTCATTCTAATAATAATAAAGGTATAAAATGCGATCTTACACCTTATTATCTCCTTTTCCTACTAGACCGCTTTTATTGTATTTTAGAAGTCAAGTCATGACAGGCTTAGGACATGGTTCTTCCCCAGTCTGAGAAGCACTTCCAGGAAATAATCAGGCCACGTTGAAGATGCTGTGGACATCATGTAACTGGAGTTTTGCACTGATTTATTCTTTCCTCTCATAAATACTGGGCCAGGCACTGTGTGAAATGTGGTATATATTGGAGAATAAGGGAAACATGGTTATCAACTTTTATTTAAGTGTCAGAGGAGATGAACAACAGTGTTCTTCCATCCTCAACCTTCCTCACATATTTCCAGCATGCATGTTGTCCTCGGAAGTAACCACTACACAACAGTCACCTGGGAACAAGACTCTCAGTGTGATATGCCAACGACCCACTCATCCAGGTATGGCACTTATTCTACATATCATTAAAAACATTCTCAAGTGTGTGCCTTACCTCCCCATTGATGGAGAGTTCCTCAGAGTCAGTGATAATGAATTTTTGACACTTATTATGCCTATTCAAGAACCAATGAATTCAGCTGCCCCTGGAGAAGTACCTAATATTGTCCCTGTCATTCTTAAGAGGCAAGTCTACGGAAATTCTTACTTTCTGTGAAAGTATTAACCGGGGAGCAGGATGTGAGAGGAAAAGCAGGGAATGAGGGAAGCCAGGAGGGAAGAAGACAGATAAGGGGGCAGCAAGTGTTTTAGGGGAGACGCATGGCACCAACCCACCTCTTTTTATGTTTTTGCTTTTGGCAGCAACTAGCAAATCATTAAAAATGAGAAAATGTGAAAAATCAGGACCAGAGCCTGCCCTGTCTACCTGGATTCTTAATGGAACATACCACAGGAAAATAAAACAGAGAACCATTTTGGAAGAGAAACAGGAAAGACAAACTAAGAGCTTCGTTTTCAAAGCATGCATTTGTTCAGAATTCTTACACCTTTCTTCTTTCTCCTATCTTTCTCGTTCTCAAAACTTCCTGGCCCCAGGCCCAGCTCAGGGGAGCAGAGTTAATGTTTTGTCCCACATTTTCCCATCCCCTGGCTCCAGCTAACTATACCAGTGGGGTAGATCTTAACCCAACAAACTCATCTACTGAGTAGTGAGAAATCTAAAGACCTAAGCTTAAAAGAAAAGAAAGACAGGCCTGGCCAATCAAGGTCCTAATGACTTTACCAAGCAAGACAATAGCCACTGGCCACACGTGGTTACTGCATAGGGTAAAGAGAGGTAGAGAACATTTTTATCATCACAGAAAGTTCTATAGCACAGAACACTGCTCTACAGAACCTGGAACTGGTTAACAGAAATGGGTAGTGATTAAGTGAGAAGGTGGAAAGTTGCAAGTAGCGACAGTCTAAGTTGACAAGGTAAAAGGACAGTGGCAAGAGATGAGCGGTCAAGCGACCACACGGACATCGATGAAGCCTGAGAACATGATGCTAAGAAACCAATAGCAAAAGGCAACATAAACATGTGTGATTCCATTTATAGTATAGGAAATTCCCTGGATAGACCAATCTATAAAGACAGAAAGCAGGTTAGCAGTTGCCTAGGAATGGGAACTGGGTGGTAGGGGAGGATGACTCCTAATGGGCACAGGATTTCTTCTTGGGGTGATTAAAGTGTTCTGGAATTAGGCAGTGGGGGCAGTTGCACAACTTTCTGGATAAAGTAAAAATCGCTGAATTGTCCATTTAAAAGGGTAAGTTTTATGTTATGTGAATTATATCTTAATTTGAGAGACACAGAGAGACAGAGCAAGAAAACAGGAGAAAACAGGATAGAGGCGCAATGGCAAGGCAAAGCCATGCTGCAATCAAGCAACAGCACATGCAGAGAGGACAACAGAATATGTGTCCTGGGTCAGAAAGAAAGGATTTTAGAAGACTTCCAGAAAGTTCCTAATTATAGTCCAGCCCACGTGTGCCTTTACAAGAAAATCTTTTCACATGTTAGCTCAAGTGGGTATCTATTCCTTGCAGCCAAACAGGCTGGCAAATACTTTCACATCTGTTTAAAAATCAGTTCCTTGGATGGTAACAAAATGGGTAAAGGGGATTAATAAGTACAAATCTCCAGTTAAATAAGTCATGGGGATGTAATGTACAGCATGGGAAGATAATAAATAAAACTATAAACTTTGCCAGTGACATAATTAGACTTACTGTCATGACCATTTCACAACGTACACAAATGTCAAATCACTGTGCTGCATACCTGAAACTAATATAATACTGTATGTCAACTATACCTCAATAAATTAAAAAATCATTTCCAAAATCTTTCACTACTCATTTTTCCCCCACTCACCCCTTCTCATTACCTGTTGACTTCCATTTGTTCATTATACAAACAGAAAAATCTCAGATACTTACCAATCCCTCCACATCCCCAAGAGGCATACATATTTGTTGCTTCCCAATCTCCAGCCACCACCCACCCCTACCAGGTCCCTCTGGCTCAGATACTGTGGCTGTGGAAAACTGGCACAGAAGAACATTAGAATAAAAAGAAACCAGGAACACTGGCCTGAGTTACTTACCAGCTGTTTTCTAGTGAGACAAAATGTATGTATTCTGGAAGGAAGCAACTGCCATTTGGATAAGGGAGATCTTCCTGTTAGTTGGGGTGTTAGGTATTAGAAAAAGCTCTTAATAAAGGTTAAGTCACCTTTCAACAACTCTGCTTGCAAAGGTTTTCAGCCTTCTTCCCTGGGGAATGGAGATAATGTCTAGAGACTTTATTTCAGTAGTTATCTTTAATTATTAAAAAAAAAAAAAAACCTCTCAGAAGGCTTATTCATTCAACTGTATTTCCCAAGTTCCTACTATGTGCCAGATACTACACACTCTGTGGGCTGTAAAAGGTGACTGAGCAACACCTGTCCTGAAGGCACTGGCCCCGAACAAGTGGAAGGACACAACTGTCATGCCCTACAAATGTTTTCACGGATGCTTAAAAGTTCTGTGGGGGAAAAAAATAGCTAGATGGTTTTATTTTATTTGGGGGAGGAGGGCAGGGATTTAAGGTGAATAGACAAAGGGGCTGGAAAAAGTACTATATAGAATGGAGTGACCTAAAAATGGGAAGAACTCAGAAAAAAGAGAAGAGAGAGAACATTAGATAGGTTTTTTAAAAAAGGACTTGGAGATAGATAGGGGAGAGTACACATTCAGCTCAGGTCATGATTTCGCGGCTCGTGGGTTCGAGCCCCATGGCAGGCTCTGTGCTGACAGCTAGCTCAGAGCCTGGAGCCTGTTTTTGGATTCTGTGTCTCCTTCTCTCTCTGACCCTCCCCTGCTTACACTGTCTCTCTCTCTCTCTCTCTCTCTCTCTCTCTCTCTCTCTCAAAAATAAATTTAAAAAACTTTAAAAATTTTTTAATGTTTATTTATTTTTGAAAGAGAGAGATAGAGTATAAGTGGGGAAGGGATGGAGAGAGATGGAGACAAAGAATCTGAAGCAGACTCCAGGCTGTGAGCTGTCAGCAGAGGGCCCGACGTGGGGCTTGAACTCACGAACTGGGAGATCATGACCTGAGCAGAAGTTAGACACTTCACTGACTGAGCCACCCAGGTGCCCCTTAAATGTTTATTTTTGAAGGAGAGAGAGACAGAGTGAGCATGAGTAGAGAAGGGGCAGAGAGAGAGGAAGACATAGAATCTGAAGCACGCTCCAGGCTCTGAGCAGTGGGCACAGCGCCTGATGTGGGACCCAAACTCAAACCCTGAGATCGTGACCTGACCTGAGGTCAGCTGCTTAACCAACTGAACCACCTAGGTGCCTCTCTTCCAAGATTTTTAAACAAGGAAGTGATCAGATTAGTCTTTTAAAGACACTGGACAATAATATAGAGAATGAAGTAAAGGTGGGGAAATACAGAGATTTTTGCACAAGCTAGCTCCTAAGATTAGGGCCCTGTCTCAGGCAATGCTGAAAACTTTGGGGGCATAACCCACTAGAAGTTGGAGATCACCCAAAGAAAAAGATGAGGAAAAGAAGTTACTGATCACTCAGTACAGTCATTTTGGGACAGTGTTTTTGCACAGGGAAGTTCAGGGGACATTTGGGGGATAAATACAGAGATGTGAGAATCAAAGAAGCACATTGATACCCCCCTAAGCCAAAGGATAGCCATAAAGGCCTGCGCTACAACTCCTGGAGAACACCCATCTCCTAGGGCACAAGCAAAGTAAGAGAAGCCAGGGAAGCTGAAGAGTAGTCATAGCAAAATCAAGGACACTGTTAAAAGTAAGAATAGGAACTACAGTTCAGGTCCCCAGCCCTTCCACAGCTCCTCTAGCCGCTCTTCTCTGTTGTAAAGAAATTCTGAAATAGGTACACTGCCAGAACACATTCTCGGGCAAATTCACTTGATAGAGAAAACTACTGATGTCAAGTCTCCTGCTAAAGAGTGCGAATTAAAAGAAGGGCTGAGAACCTCCCCCCCCAAAAGTGGCAAACACACCATTCTCAAGAACTTTCTTCTTCCCAACTGTCTGGTGTTTTGGTATAGGATGTCCATGGGAATGGGCCCGAGCACTTGCAACAATGAGAGAAATCGATGGGTGCCTACTTAATGACACCTGGGGCAGCTTAGTCTAGGGGCAAAATTAAAGTGAGGATTATCATTAAACTTGATTTGATGTCCAAGGCTGACACCAACTGTCCTCAGGCAAGTCAGTTACAGCCTCTCTCAACTGAGTTTCTCATTTGTAAACAGGGGCAATAGCCTGTGCCCAATTAACCTCCCAAAGCTTTTGTGATGACGGAAGACTAAAACAAAGGCAAACAGACTTGAGAAAACATGCTGCAACCGTGTCCTTCCTCTCCCGTCACCTCTGACAGAATGACCTGTATTCAGTCCATTAGCTCTCAAACTTACGTGTGCATGAAAATCACATGGGGCATTGCTAAAATAAGATTCTGGGGCCCTATTCTAATGTATGAATATCAGGGCATGGGTCCAGGAATCAGCATTTTCATGTTCCAGTGATCCATGATCCAGACTTCATGAGATACTGAATTAGTTTAACCTCTTGAAATATGAACAAACAGGCTGTGGGAAATACTGTATCTAAGGACTGAACAAAGGCAGTGGCAAACCACAGAGTGAAACTGTTACAATGAAAGATAATTTGAGCCACAAAGTCCTAGTTCTAGGGAAATATAGCTGGTACATGGGAGTATTTTTATCATGTATTGTCTTTATGATGGCATTGATTTCACCTGTTACCTACATCTAAAACAAACTTTTACTAGTAAAGAACTTGCATAAAAAGACAAACCTAAATTACCATTATTCTGGACACTACAGAGAAGGCATACATCCATATCAAATGAGCGAGCCAGCTAACTTTGAGGTCCCCCAAACTATTCCAGAGAACTGTTCAATAATCTGCTATCATCCACACCTGTTACAGATAATCCCAGGGTAGACTGATTTCCAAAAGAGGCTAAACTCAAGGACTTAGATTACTGCTTGTTATCTAGGGACTATTCTACCATTTAACATGCATGGCTTTGAATAACCTAAGGCTCATGTGCTTAAGGTTTCAGGATACTTTGAAGCCTGGTTAAATTAACTGAAATCAGGAGCTACACATGTGTTCTTCTTTACAAAGTCCAGAATTCAGGTTCCCTGCAGCTACAACTCAGGGCCAGGTTAGCATTTTAGCTGTGTACAATGGCAAGATCACTTCCCGAAAAGTATTTAAAACTGATTAGATTTCTCATTCCCATATTAAAAATTTGGCCAAACCGCCAATCAAAATGGAAAGTTTTGCTGGGGGTGGGGGGCACACATCTGACATCCCTGAAATCATATATTGTGTAGCATTTTCAATTAGACTAAGAAAAAATGAGGGCCCAGGGTTAAAGTTTAGATGCCAGTACAGCAAGGATTCTGCATACATTACTAAATACACTCTAGTAACCTGTCTCCTCTGTGATAGGAGTCTAAGAATTTGACAGCAATAAATAACTTCCCCAAAGATCTTTTGAAATTGCATACCCAACACAAAGCAGTAAAGCTAAGGCTTTAAGAAAAAAATGTCTTGGACCCCATCATATGGGGAAACACTACAGCTTGCGTGAAGGGACTGGAGTCAGCACACTTGAGTTGATATTGCTGCTCATATATCAAATGTACCCTTCTGTACAGAACTTAGTTTACAGCCCCGAGGAAATCAGTAGTAAGGAGACAGAATCAGACGACAACAGAACGTAATAAGAAGTGTGGACTTTGGCTTCTTCACCCAATTTTTTTCTTCCCTCTTGTAGGGAAAGGGACCCATTTTACCAAATAAAGAAAACAGCCCAGTTCCTCTGCTTATGATAAAAATTAGACAACAAAATACTTACACAGGACTGGAATTCAAAGAGCAATGATCCACCATCATTTCTGGAAGGAAATCCAACTTAAACGCAGCCATCACCTCACTCTCCCCTTCAGAAGCCAATGATATTAACTTGCTGCACTTGTCTGATCCACAAATACACACAGCTTTAGCTTCCTGGGCCCCACAAAAAACACAAAGTGGAAACAGGAGCTCAGGGAAACCAGCAATAAGTGCCACAGAAACAGGCAGGACTGGGGAGGGGAAAGGGAGTACTGGATTAAAAGGGGGATGTGAGCATGTGAAGGGAGGCTCAGCCCGGCACACAATGAAAGTGCTGATGCACCAGGCTGGGTTTGTGTGATTTTCCCTGGCGAAGCAGTACTAAGTGCACTGTCAGACAAACAGAGTGTCAGATTCATGAAGATAGCAGTGGCTAACAGAGCAGAAGAAACACTAACTTGTTTCACATCTTCAAACTCCTTTCTGCAAATGGGGTTTTGAGGGGCCCCAAAGCCTGAAACTACCTGAAGAAAAAAAAGAAAGAAAGAAAAAAAAACAGCTAAGGAAAAAGATAAAAAGCTCACCTCATGTGGTCTGAAATGTTTTTGGAAGGGAAAACTAGGTGATTGGCCTCAGTTTAAACTTAGTTTCCATGTGCCAAAGACAGCAATGAGCACAGTGCCGGCTCCACACTAAACTCAGAATAGTCACATAAGCAGGGGTTCAGACCATCAGAAGCAGCCAGAGGCAACCTGGCTCAAGGACTGGTCACCAAAAACTTAAATTGTTCACATACTACCACCTGCACCGGACCAACCTTGATTTCTTGATGGTGCTGAGAGCAGAGGGGCTCCCTAATGGTTCCTCGTCAGAATGAAGGACTTTTTAAAAATTTCTGCTTCGGTGACCTTCATTAGGTGGCACAGGCAAAATTTCTTTCTTCTGAATCTTATTTTGCCAGAAAATTCAGAAAATAAAAATGAAAATGGAATAGTAATATTCTGCCTTTTGATGGAGTACTAGGAAATAATGTCTTTTCTGTTGTTTGACCTTTCTAGACAAACAAAAAAACAAAACCCACCAGAGTGATGATGAAAAAGAACCGGGACTCGCCAGGAACAAATACTCAAACACTCAAATGTAAGCGAAGGGCAGAGGAATGTGCTCTCAGTCTCCTCATGCTCCGTCCTTTAAACTGATGCTGAAACCGAGATTAATGAATGCACACATAAAAACCCTATTATGGGTGAGCATGGAAATGGATATACTTAGCAGTCGAGGCAGATGTGGTGCTCCCGTTCTCAATTTAGCTTCCCATCCTCCAGACAACAAGTGGTGGCATTTCAATATTTAGGCAGTGACTCTAAAACTATGTCTCTGAAGGCTCCTAAGCTGCACAGGCCTTCTTTCCCATTTTTATCATTAGCATTGCCTTACCTCAAAGATTTCACTTCACTCAAGCTCAGTTCACAACACAGGGAATTTTGAAAAAAGGAGGTTATGTTCAGCCTGTAAAGAGGTAAACAAATGAACTCCTAAACGTATAGCGTTACTTAAACAAAAATAATGAAAGGCAACATGTCACTGTATGGGCCTAAATGGTCTAGCCTGGCTAACAATGCCTGACCCCTGTCAGCGTCTGACCAAGGAAGGTAGAAACCGCGTCTTCTAACATCCAGACATAACCATCTGAAAGTTAGGTGCAGCTAACTGCTTTTCTATTTTGTCAGAAACCCTGGCTCCTTTGATCTACTACTTAAGAGACATGGGTGGCAGGAGCTCTCTTCCGTCCTACTAAAGGAGGAAGCCACCCCAGACTGCAGTGAGGGGAGACTGCAACTGGCACGTGGCACGTGGGTCGCCAGGCGCTGACTGCCCGGCAGGCAGGAGACAGTAACCCTAGCTGGGCCTGGTTAAGTTACTGGGTAGGGTTGTCCTAGTTTCTCCTGTGTACACTGGAGCCTCTTCCCACAGGAAGCTATCAGGACCAACAAGTAACTTTGTGAGGTGAGTCAACACCAGAATAGGGTTCTTTTTAGTTCAAGGGTTCTTTTAAAAAAGAAATCAACAAATTTTAAGGAATCACACTCGCTACTGTTAATGCTTCTATTATTCACTAAAGTGAATCTAACTTCATCTCTATTTTAATCAGAATCACACGCATAACAAGGGAGTATTGAATGTGCTTTAGCACACTGTAAAGATGTGCCCTCCTTAAGTAATTTTTACCAAGCCAAAAGTTGAAAATCACTGATTTAGAGCAACGTTTTAAATTCCATTTTATAATGTTTAAAGCAAGACTGCTTTAAAAACTTAAAAGACGGAAATGTTATTACATGAAGGAGGGCATTTTTCTTTAGGCAGGTCACAAGAGCCATCTCCGTATAATTAAATTCAACATGCTTGTGGGAAAAGCAAGCACAGAAATTAATCGCAAGTCACAATTTTAGAAAAGGGCTGCAAAGTAAAGTGATGATAAAAAAACAATTATCCAAATACAAAAATGCAGACGTTAAGGGGAAATTAATAGCAGTTAGTCACAGAAAACTGCCCATTATCTGTTTTTATTTCTCAATCAGAAACACATTCCAAGCTTTTCCCATAAAGGATGCATTAGGAATAAAGACATGGCAAGAATGGTTATAACCAACAGTCTGCTACAAGAGGTAACTTTCCCTCAGTCCCTTTTTACCCTCTGTCTGTCCTCTCACTATGAATTTGTACACTCAAGGTTTCCTCCTCTTTCCCTGGTGGTCTTAGTTTTGTTTGCTTTGAATATTCTCTACTTCTTTTCTAACAACAATTCAAACAATGATGTTAAGGGTAGGAACAATCAGTCTGCTATAACAGTAAGAACATTACAACTGATCAGTAGATAAGAGAAACCCTCTAAAGAACAGCACAGCCTGCATTTAGAATATCGGAGTGGAATAGACGGTTTAAAAATTGGATTAGAAATGCTAGAAATCACAGCAGTTGTTTTGTCAAAAGAGTGAAAGAGCAAAGAAAAGCATAGTTGAGCAAAAAGGCCCAGGAGGCACATGCAAACGTCAGGTTGTCTATCTTGACTGACATAACCATGGAGTTCAATGACAAGTGAAGGGATTTTATACTTCTAGCTCAATAATCTAAATGGGTTTTAAAGGGCAAAAATATGAAGTCTGGTTATATGAACACAGAGAAATTAGAGCCTACCGCCAAATTATAAAAGAGAACTGTCATTAAAGACCACCATCAGTCTATATAAGGAAAGTGTAATAATCTAGGGAAAAGTCATAACCTCAGACAATTAAGTGGACTGGATATTTCCCTCCCAAAGCTTCTGGCAGTTAGATGACAGAAGGGATGTAGAAAAGAAGTAAGCAATTGCTACCGCTTAAAAATAACCAATCACACTAACTTAAGAGTTTTTAGCTTAAAATCTTTATGGGCTTGAATTTCACTTCAAAAATTGAGTACTTCTAATATGATCAATGAGTTTTCCAGAGCTCCCAACCCAGCACTTTGCATATGCAAAAATATGCTGCTCCAACCCCCCCCCACCGCCCCCACTTACGCTCTGTGTGTGTCTCTCTCTCTCAAAAATAAACAAGCACTAAAAAAAAAATGTTTTAAATTAACATAAAAGGGGTGCCTGGGTGGCTCAGTTGGTTAGGCAGCCGATTTAGGCTCGGGTCATGATGTCACGGTCCGTTCCGTTTGAGCCCTGCATCGGATTCTGTGCTGACAGCTCAGAGCCTGGAGCCTGCTTCAGATTCTGTGTCTCCCTCTCCCTCTGCCCCTCCCCTGCTCACACTGTCTATCTCTCAAAAATAAACATTTAAAAAAATCTTTTTTAAAATTATACTGACCAATTTATGTAATCATCTATTCGACATCTCACTTTGTGGGAGCTTTTTTGTAAAAATGTGAGTTAAGTATAATATTAAAAAAAAATGTTTTTGACAGGCAGCTCTTCCTGCCCAAGGGTCCTATCCCTATGCTTTAATAAAAAAACACCTTTCTGCACGCGTGAGCGCGCGCGCACACACACACACACACACACAGTTTTTATTTTTTAAAAAGGCAAAACCACAGAGTTTCCAATAAAAATCTAGACAATGGGGATGCCTGGGTGGCTCAGTCGGTTACGTGCCTGCTTCGGCTCAGGTCCTGATCTCACAGTTCAAGGGTTTGAGCCCTGCGTCGGGCTCTGTGCTGATAGCTAGCTCAGAGCCTGGAACCTGCTTCAGATTCTGTGTCTCCCTCTCTCTCTGATCCTCCCCTGCTCGCACTGTCACTGTCTCTCAAAAATAAAAGACATTAAAAAAAATTAAAATTAAAAAAAATCTAGACAATGAAAAAACTGAACTTGGGAGACGGGGAGTTTTAAAGTTAAGAAAGAATTAAAATGCTATAAAATTTGTTTCAAACCTATAATCACTGTAAGGCAAAAAGCACCAAGTTTAGTCCCTGTTGTATGCAAATTGGTTTGATATTAAAATTATCATTTATGGTATACTGAGAGGATACGACAAGGTTGAAGGGAAAACAACACTCCTAGGAGTTTCTGAAACTAACCCTGACCTAATAAACTGTCCTGTCAGATTGTGACCACTCTTCAAATAAAATCCTATTTTCAGACACAAATTGATTCTGGAAGTTAGTGTAATTCTTAGTTTGTAACAATATACTACATAAGTTTAAACCTTATTTAAGCTTCAGTGGTGATCAAAACATCAGTATGTTGAACAAATTCTGATTCCAGGTTGGTAATATTTGTGTGGAATCCGCTAAGTTCCGTCCTCATTCTTGTTCTGATTTATTCAGGGTCTTTCAGTTTGAACTGGAATGGGGAAAGAAAGTTAGCTGGGTAGCTGCTGTGTGTGTAGTACTTGTCACACACGCGTGCGCACGCACACACACACACCAACTAGGCAGCAGGTAGTTCAAGTGGGAGATAAGGCTGCCTTGGGAAATAGCTAAGTAGAAAGAGTTGAGAAAGAGCAAGAAAATATTCCTAGCTTCCCAGGAATAGGAAATTACACCCCACAAGAAAGGGAAAATGCCATCACCTTTCTGAATGCAATGTTTTTACATCTGCACAACAGGCCTCATGCAAGAAGGTTAGAGAGATGACCACAGAGCACACTCATCCAGCAGTTAGCCCATACCTGTGGCTTTACACCTCTCTGGACTATGTCTTCACTCTAAAAAACCAAGGAAAAAAAAAAAATAAGTGGACCATGCCCACACGTCTCATAATTCCAGATATGCAGCTTATCTAAGAAATGTCCCCTGTCACCATGGCTGAGGATTAAAGAAAGAAAGAAAGAAAGAAAGAAAGAAAGAAAGAAAGAAAGAAAGAAAACGGGGGCACCTGGGTGGCTCAGTCAGTTGGGCATCTGACTTTAGCTCAGGTCACCATCTTGCAGTTCATGAATTCAAGCCCTGCGTCAGACTCTGTGCTGACAGCTCAGAGCCTGGAGCCTGCTTCAGATTCTGTGTCTCCTCTCTCCCTCCCTCCCTCCCTCCCTCCCTCTCTCTCTCTCTCTCTCTCTCTCTCTCTCTGCCCCTCCCCTGCACATGCTCTATCTTTCTTTCTCCCTCTCTCTCAAAAATAAACATTATAAAAATTTTTTTAAAAGATAAAAGAACTCCTCCCTCCCCCATTTTTAAAGTACACAATACCTTAAAATATAAACTGCATTTAACATCTCAAAGTTAATTTTAAAGCACCTCCAATTTAAAAGATGGTAGATAAAAGTATTAAAAGACTTAACACAGGTTTGTCCTTAAATATCACAACAAATAGCAAAACAATGGCCAGAACTTATGAGGATGAATTTCAGTACATTTAGGTCACTAAGAAAAAATCATTTTTAGCATCTGCTTTTGGATGAGAAACTACAAGAGAGCTAAAGGCTATATAATTTTTCTAGCAATTAAGGATCATATTATTAATATGGCGAGACCACATTATTTCCCCAAAGCAGTCCTCCTGAAAAGGTAGGTACCAAGCAGGTACCATAAAACTCTTCAAAGGCAACTAAGTTCCTCCCTCTACAAAAGCACCTCATGGGCCCTAGGTTGGTGATGAACCACTGAAACAAAACAAACAAAAACAAACAAAAAACACCCCCCCCACAAGATGGGGAGGTTTAACTGAAGCTAAAAGCAAACAGAGGAACCACAAGACCGATTTATTTTTAAACATTATCGAACAATCTTGCAAGTAAAGATTGATTCTATAAAGCTGCCCAAATTCCTACAAACTTTCATGCCCACTCCTGCCAGCCATACTTCTATTTGGCCCTGGGTAAAGACAGAGAACTGCCAAAAGTCATCAAGGATGAAGTCTACTTTGGAAAGAATTCTGAAAGACTAAGTCAGAACCAGAACTATGAGACACTGCACTCTACCAACGCTTCCTAAAGACAAAGAAGTTCCTGGTTCAAATAGGTGCTTAAGTACTTAATTTGACTTTTCATATGAATCTAATTGGTTTCCGATTTTGCTAATGAAGTAGTGATGCCTCCAATCATTTTAAGGCAAAATCTAGATTAAAAAACTTCTAAAAGCATTTACTTGGACCTGACTACATCATCCAAAATTATTAAGAGAAAAGAAACTTACATTTGTAAAGTTCACAATACCTCACGTATCTTTATCACCATATAAGGTGGGGACGACTCTAAGGATTTAGATGCTAACATGATCTGTACAATGGATTCTAACCTCAATGTCACCATTATCTAGGAGATACACACTTTTACTGAGACAGTGTGTCTTGAGAAGGCTCTGGAATAGTGGTTACTACCTTGGAGGGTAGAAAACAAGTTAAATTTCTATTTGTTCATTTTATTCTGGAAGAGGTAAAGGGCAAAGAAAAGACCAGAGAGTCACGTTTCCCAAAATGTCATATAAAATGTGCACGAACAGTTGAGAAGCACCGCTGCTGTGTGAAGCTGTTAGACCAGACGCAGGCTGCATCCCAGCTGGGGAATCTCCAGAAGCAGAGAGCAAGAGAGAGGCCTGAGATGATTACAAAGGGCCAATGTATCAAAGAGTGAGGGGCCCATGTCTGGTCCCAGAAAACAAAGCAGCCCTAAGAGCGCTAAGGAACACCCTAAATGCCTCGCCAAGAGAAAAAGGAAAAAAAGTAATTCTTTAAAGGGATATTAATCACACTACTCCTAAGCCATCAAAGACTTAAAAAAAATTTTTTTTTTAACGTTTATTTTTGCGAGAGAGAGAGAGAATGAGCAGGAAAGGGGCAGAGAGAGAAACCTAGAATTTGAAGCAGGCTCCAGGCTCTAATCTGTCAGCACAGAGCCCGTCGTGGGGCTCAAACCCACAAACGGGAAGACTATGACCTGAGCCAAAGTTGGACACTTAACCAACTGAGTTATCCAGGCACCCCCATCAAAGACTTTTTAAAGGAAAACTCAAACACACAAAAAAGGATCAGCGCTCTCTTCCTCTACACAGATCCTTGTCGCTTGAAGGACAGTGGGAAGCTTAATACATAGAAGGTATATTTTTTAAAAGCTTTGCATTCCCAGTTTTGCTTTTCCTACATATTTTTGCTTAGTCTGTCAGAAAACAAATGCTATGGGAAGAGAGGAAAACTGAATGGAAACTAAAGGCGTTAGGTTTGTTTTTCACATCTTACATTTCTGTGGGGAACCAAACAAAATGCCTAAGCTCTGTGAGGAAGCCTGGACTGTATGTATCCTGTACTTCCTTGGAGCTCCACAGAAGTCTGATTCTGTTAACATTATCTCCACCTTTCTCAATCACCATAAGGGTAGGTATAAAGGCGGTTCCAAAGAGAGGTGAAAAAGCGTTAAGGGGAAACAGGAGCACCAAAGGGGTCAGGGGCGGTGGTAAACAAGGGAACAAAGAGAAGGATGAAGAGCAAGCTAGCTCTGAGGAAAACAAGCAGTATTAACCTGTGATGTGCTAACATGTTCAAAACATGACCTACTATGGAGTTTTAAAACTTTACTTAGAGCAAGTCATTGGTACAGGGGACTCTAAAAGGCAAAGTACCTATCTCACAATTTCCCCAAGGAAGGATAGATAAAATTATATTTGGTTTTGGAATATATCTTGGAATTCGTATGATCTTGACATGTTTCAAAGATGCAGTAGTTGGGGCACATGGCTGGATCAGTCAGGAGAGCATGTGACTTGATCTTGGGGTTGTGAGTTTGAGCCCCACGGTGGGTGTAGAGATTAATTAAACAAACAAACAGATTCAAGACTGAGTGAACAGCATTACCTCTCTGGACTGATAAAAACACTCATATCTCCCGCATGCCTTCCTTAGGACAGGCAAGGTAATGAATCCTTCTTTATTTCTCAGTTTTCTGTTGGCCTATAGAGCCTTTATGTTTAGTAAATGACTAAACAGTGTCCTTCCCAGAAAGATGGCCACTGCCTCACTCACCATCAGCAACTCTTATATAGTATGCACTGAATCACAAACTCTAGATACAGGGGCTAGCAGCAAGCACAGTAATGCTCAATGACCTACATAAGGGCTGAACTCATAACCTTGGCCTCATTAGTACGACTCACCAACTTAACAATTGTTAGTGAATGCCCTCGATACCTTGGAAACGTTTTTCATATAAGGCTGGAAGCTAATAAAGAACTGAACTATCCAGATTAGATACTTCCAAATGTTTTTAAAGGCTGAAGTGTTCCTCCCCCCAAACATAAAAGGGAAACTATTCAGGTTGAAAACAGAGGTGGGCAAGGTAGGCCCCATCTTTTGCCTTTCCTGCTCTCAGGGTAACCCCGGATCTCCTGGAAAATATAAAAATAGACCTGGATAATTCAACACCATATTTTTGAACTGATTTTTCTATCTTTAGAATCTAAAAGATTACCAGAAATCAAGGAATCTCCAATGCCATCAGTGGTAATAAATAAATGTGTACATCCTTGGGTTAACAGAATATAGTATTTAAGATTTGTAAACCTTGGGGCACCTGGCTGGCTCAGTCAGTAGAGCAGGCAACTCTTGATCTCGGGGTCATTGATTCAAGTCCCAAGATTGGGGTAGAGCTTACTTTTCAAAAAAAGTGGGGGCGTGGGGGATGGAAATAACTGTGAACCTCATTACCTGGAAACAGTGAGAAATGTCCAGATATTTTATAAAGTAGTAATTTTTTTTCATTTTCTAAAATGTTTTTATTTTTGAGAGCCAGCAAGCAAGAGGGGAAGGGGTAGAGAGAAAGAGAGACAGAAGATCTGACACAGGCTCCACACTGACAGTAGAGAGCCTGATGTGGGGCTTGAAGTCACGAATCCTGAGATCATAACCTGAGCCAAAGTCAGACACTTAACTGACAGAGCCACCAAGGTACCCCTAAAGTAGCAATAATTTTAAGAGCTAATGGGGCACCTGGGTGGCTCAGTCGGTTAAGCCTCCGACTTCGGCTCAGGTCAGATCTCACATTCATGGGTTCAAGCCCCGCATCAGGCTCTGTGCTGACAGCTAGCTCAGAGCCTGGTGCCTGTCTTCCAGTTTTGTGTCTCCTTCTCTCTCTGCCCCTCCCCCTCTCATGCTCTGTCTCTCTCTGTATCAAAAATAAAATAAAACATTAAAAAAAAAGAGAGCAAACATTTTTTGTGCCCTTAATGTACACCATATGGTGTTTTGAGTGCTTTATATTTAATCCTCATACCTAGTCTATCTCTATTTACAGATGAGAAAACACACAAAGAAATGAAGTAACTCTCAAGATCACTAGAATCCAGACAATGAAGAAGGTGGAATATAAAGTCAGGCAGTTGGACCCCTGGGTGAAAGGCTGACTCAGGTTTAAATTGTCCACAATGAAGATCATGCACACAGGGCACAGAAAAGACTTTAAATGAGGAGGACTATAAAGTTGAGTATGACCTTTTTTTTTTTAATAGCAAATCTTTCCATTTTTAAGTAGGTAAATAAATATCCAAAGTCTCAACTGTCACAAGAGAAATATAATTAAGGGTAGCAAAACTTCCTGCTGTTAATCACAAGATGTGGGACTCTGGGGAAGTTCATCAACATCTTGAAATGCCAGCTTCCTCACCTGTAAAATAAGAGGACTTAACTACATACCCCCAAAGGAACCAAATGGATGCCCAGAATACAACCAAGTTACTGTATACATTTCTAACTGAAGAGGAAAAAGACCATAGAAATTACTTAGGAAAACTGTGCTCTTTTTTTTTTTTAAATGTCTGTTACCTTTTAGACTGCTTTGCGGTACTCTTTTTCCCATTATATGGTTGGTTGAATAAAAAGTTTGCGTTTAGTGCACTGGTAAACTATATATCCCTCTCACCCCGGTATCCTAGAAAGCCAAGTAGCCAGATAAAAAGATCAACTGGGAAACCTTCCTGGCTAGCCCAGCTCATCAAGATACAAAACTCCACCAGAGACTGGTGCTAGAACGCAGCAGAGTTCGCCTGACACCCCAATCTACCTGTCTTCCTTGAGAACCTGTCACAGGGAAGTTGCCACCAGATTGTAATCCAGGATCCTGGGCACATACACCACAACTAACAGTAGTCAGAATCTAACATTCAATGAAATAAAATGTGTGAAAGCTCCCAACAACAAATAGGTGGACCCAAGACTGAAAGACCGAATGACTGTAAAGAAACTGACCATTAACTATATCCCTTGTATATAACCGGTAGGTGGTTACATGGATTAAACACACCTGATGAAGCACACAATAAATTCCCTGCTCATCCCTCATTCCCAGAGTATCCCTTTCCATTGTAATAAATTTCTCTATGTTCAACAGTCCAAGCCCTGCATCAGGCTTAGTTTTGACTTGTCTACGTTAGCAGGGATAAAACTTAACACTTTCTCTGTGGGATCTACAAAATTCTTTTTCCCCCTCATAAAAACAATTGTTCTGTGGCTACCATTTCCATGATTCAGGCTTAAGTTTGGGGCTTCTGACTCTTCAGTGACTGAATCACCTATGTAGATTCCTTTTTCCTGATCCTGGTAGAGAAATTTATAAACAGATCTCAATCTCATCTCCTACTCCACTGGCCAGTATGTGTTCTTTAGTGGTAACAATTTTTTCCAGCTTTAAAAAACTGTGGTCAAAAAATACATAAAAGTTACCCTCTCAACCCGTTTTTAGGTGTACAGATGAGGTATGTTAATATTGTGCAACATGGCAATCATTTTTTTAAAACTTTCCTTTTTCATCAAGATTCTTAATCTGGGACTCTCACAACTCTTCAAAGTCCATATGTGGGCTTTGGGGAAAGACAGGTCTATGAACCCCACCCTATGATATATTTTTGTTAAACTGAATGAAAACAGACACATGAGGTTTCCTAAAGAGAGAATCCATAGCTCTCATCAGATGTCTAAGGGGCTCATGAGTGTTAGAATGCTCCTCTCCGACTCTCCTTGCTGCAAGGCAACAGAAGAGTTCATCAGACAAAGACCACATCTGATGTCATTTACATGATCTTGAACAAGTCACTTTTTTCTGGGCCTCAGTTTCCCAATCTGTAAAACTCTTAGACAGTACTAGATTAATCCAGACTATCACTAAATCCTAAAAGCATAATTCTGGAGCACCTGGCTGGCTTAGTCAGTGGGCATGTGACTTAATCTCAGGGTCGTGAGTTTGAGACCCACACTGGGTACAGAGGTTCCTTAAAAAATGAAATCTTTAAAAATAAAGTAAAATAAGGGGAACCTGGTGGCTCCGTTAAGCATCTGACATGGGCTCAGGTCATGATCTCACCATTTTTGAGTTTGGAGCCCCGCATCTGGCTCTGTGCCAGAGCCTAGAACCTGCTTTGGATTCTGTGTGTCTCTCTCTCAAAAATAAACATTTAAAAATTTGTTTAATTAAAAAAAAATAGGGGTGTCTAGGTGGCTCAGTCAGTTCAGCGTATAACTTTGGCTCAGGTCATGATCTCACACTCATGAGTTCGAGCTCCGTGTTGGGCTCTGTGCTGACAGCTCAGAGCCTGGAGCCTGCTTTGGATTCTGTCTCCCTCTCTCTTGCTCCTCCCACATTCGCTCTCTCTCTCTCTCTCTCTCAAAAAAAAATAAACATAATTTTTTAAAAAATGAAAGCATTAATTCTATTGTCTCCAAACTGATTTTTAAAAGTTATCCAAGTTTGAGTTCAGTCCCTACCACATGTAAGATACACCTGGGAAAAGCTATGTGTAAACCTCATTTCTAAATTTTTATTAATGAAATAGATTTCAAATGCTACTAATTTGAGAACAAATCATGAGTACTTCCTTCTCTTTTCTATTTATATCCTCAGGATACCTGGAATAAAGATGACGCATATCAGACCTTCAACTGTTGATATGAATTCCATGGTTTATCTGCTCTAATTTATTAATTTTCCATGAACATTTTTAAGTTTATTTATTTGAAAGAGACAGAGAGAGCAAGAATCCCAAGCAGGCTCCGGACATGCTACTGAGCTGGACGCAGGGCTTGATCTCATGATGCTGGGATCACGACCTGAGCCGAAATCAAGTCAGATGCTCAAACGACTGAGCCGCCCAGCCACCCACTAACAACTTCTTAAACTGAGATCGCTACACATAAATATTTCAAATTTTTAGTAAGAACTGTCATTTTTATTCCTTGAAATTTGGTATTGGGTAAAAACAATATTGTGAGCAGTTCCCCCTTTTTTATAGAATATTTATTAAGTGTTACTCCTTAATTTTTCTATTTCCTCAATTAAAATTTTTACCTATTTATTCATTTTTACCTAAAACCACATTCTGGTTCATTCCCTGACCAGACTTTTTTTCTATGCATACATACTCAAATACATACAATTACCAAATTACAGACCATACTGGATATACTACTGTATAATGTACTTTTTTCACTTAACTATAATAAACATTTTCTTGCGAACAACCCATATTTAAGAATCTAGAGTCAGAACTGGCCTGAAGACAGACTTTTGCCAATACCATCCTTATCTTTATTTTACAGCCAATAAATATGAAACCTGTTTCACAAGGCCAACATTATTATTAAATCTTCTGAAACGGCTACCGAAAAAAAAAGTAGCATACTAAAGTTAAATGGGGACAGGTAAATTTAGCTCTTTGTTCTTCCTTTCCTTAATCTGCCCTCTCACCTCCTGTTTAGTAATCTTTCCATATGACCATATACATATCTAAGCAAGAGGCATCCCATTTTGGGGGTGGTCAAATGAGACACACAGGGAATGCAAAATATATTTTTAAAAATCTCTGTTCTGGGGTGCTGGGGTGGCTCCGTCAGTTAAGCATCCGACTTCAGCTCAGGTCATGATCTCGCAGTTTGTGGGTTCGAGCCCCGTGTCAGGCTCTGCACTGACAATTCAGAGCCTGGATCCTGCTTCTGATTCTGTGTCTCCCCTTGTCTCTGCCCCTCCCCTGCTCATGCTCTGTCTCTGTTTCTCAATTAATAAATAAATGTTAAAAAAAATTTTAATAAAAAAAAATCTCTGTTCCTACATGGTCTCAAAATGCTTATATACTCAAAGTAATTGTCAAATCCCCATTAAGAATTTCTCTTCTCTTCCCCGTACAGCTCTCTATTGGGAGCTGCAGTGGGGTGTACGAACCTCATTCTGTCTTTACCTCCTCCTGTTTCCCTGGCAGCACTGTCAGTACTGGGCAACAAGTCGCTGGATGTAGCAGCAGCAATTTACATATGGTAGCCAAGCTAACATGCAGCTTTCTTTGGGCAGAATGCTAACTCTTCTATGTATCTTTCAAGGTTGAACCCAATGTTCCAGGCATATCAATGTTAAATATTTGCCTACTGGCTTCTCTCTTCAAAGACACAGAACCATGCACACAGAAGTCAGAGGAAGCAAAAAATTCCCCATTGTGTGAAGCAGAAGCTCTACAGGCACAGACAGGGCCTAGCTACAAGAACTGAGACACTGGACAAAGCAGCTAATCCAAACCCAAGGGTTCAGTCCTTCTACTTTCCCATAATATTCATGTATCACTTGCTCAAATTTGGCATGTTCTAAGACCACCAGTTCCGCCTTAGTTTCCCTGCCCTGCCATAAGGCCAAATCTGTCTCATCTAGTGAGTCACTACTGCTCCTCTCTCCAAATGCATTTTGATTCCAGCCCACTTGTGCAGCTCATCGGGGCTGCACCATATGTTAGTACCATGTAGGCAGAATGTGACTAATTTTTTTCAAAAACACTGTCAGAGTTACTTTTAAAATTACCTTATAATCTTGATGTCTCTTAAGACTCATTTCTATAACACATAACCTTCTGGAAAGGACTATATAATTATTTTTCTAGGTGTTCAAAGGAGATTCTTCAGCATTTTCACTCCCATTTTTCAGACAAGGTAATTAAAGTGAAAAGAACAGATTAAGTGACCCAAGTTCCACCATCAGCCAGTAAGCCCTGTACTTTCTAAAGTCACACCACTCTTTACTTGTAAAATAATAAGAGTTTATAAAATGAGGTTTTTTTGGGGGGTGGATTAAAACTATTACTTTCCTTTAATTTTATGAGGTGATTATTAAACCTTAGATATAACAACTACTTGCAACTAATTCTGATGATTAAATAGTTTCATGATAGCCATCTGAGTCAGGGTTTTTTTTTAATAAAGGTTTATTTATTTTTGAAAGAGAGAGAGCAAGCACACGTGCACAGGGGAGGGGCAGAGAGAGGGAGAGAGAGAATCACAAGCAGGCTCTGCACTAACCCACTGTGAGATCATGACCTGAGCAGAAACCAGAAGTCAGGCTCCCAACCAGCTGAGCCAACCCAAGGAGCCCCTCTGAGTTGCGTTAAGACAGGACTGAATAAGCCACAGGACCACAAATGTTTTTCTAATTGGTAGAAATTAGAAAATGGTAGAAATTGCCTACTCTGGGCAATCTGCCTCTTCTGCAACAATAATTGTTGCTGGGTTTGATAATTAAGCTTATCTTGAGGTTTCTTAAAGTTTCCATTTCAGGTCACATATGTTCATTCAAGTAACTAGGGTTGTAGTTTCACTGTCATTGCATTAAGGTATTTCTTTAAAGCTAATTTATTTATTTTTGAGAGAGACAGAGAATACATGCATGGGGCAAAGAGAGAGGGAAACAGAGGATCCCAAGCAGGCTCAGCACTGCCAGCACAAAGCCCTTATGCAAGGCTTGAACTCACAAACCATGAGATCATGACCTGAGCCAAAATCAAGAATTGGACCCTTAACCAAATAAGCCACCCAGAAGCCCCAACATTAACTAAGATTTTTCTGTCCACCAGTAACTTTCTTCAGTGGATATCACTTGTAAAGTATAAAATAGGTTCTCAAGTATCTTATCAATATTGAAAACTGCACATGTCCTTTGAGTCCAGCAATACCAGTTTCTAGAAATATAGCCTTCAAATAAACTTTTATCTGATGTAATCAAGTACACAGAGGGGCATTAATGAGCATACGGTTTATAACAGCAAAAATGGAAACACACAGGCCCATCAATTGGGTGCTAGTTAAATAGAGTATAGCAATATGACAGACACCGCGACTATTAAAGAAATTAAGGCAGTTCCACTACACTACACTAAGGACTAATCAAGAAGATATACAGTAAAAAAGGAATTACACAAGGCTTTTATATGAACAAAATGGCTCTGGAAGGATAAAGAAGAAACTCTTAACATGGTTGCAGAAGTAGAATACTGGCTGAATTGTCCAAATATGGATATGTTACCTATCTAAAGGAAAAAAATTTTTAATGTTTGTTTATTTTGAGAGAGAAAGAGAGAGAGAGAGAGAGAGAGAGAGAGAGAGCGCGAGCCTAAGTGTGCACACACACCGGGGAGGGGCAGAGATAGAGGGAGACAGAGAGTCCTAACCAGGCCCTGTGCTGTCAGCACAGAGCCCAACACAGGACTCAATCCCATAAAGCAAACTGTGAGATCTCAACCTGAGCTTAAATCAAGAGTTGGGACTCTCGGGGTGCCTGGGTGGCTCAGTCGGTTGAGCGTCCAGCTTCGGCTCAGGCCATGATCTCACAGTTCGTGGGTTCGAGCCCCATGTCGGGCTCTGTGCTGACAGCTAGCTCAGAGCCTGGAGCCTACTTCGGATTCTGTGTCTCCCTCTCTCTCTGACCCTCCCCTGCTCACATGTCTCTGTCTCTCAAAAATAAATAAAACACACACACACACACACACACACACACACACACACACAAAAGTGTTGGAATTTCAACCAAGAGCCACCCAGGCACCCCTACAGAAAAAAAAAATGTTTTATTTATTTGGGGTCGGGCAGAGAAAAACAGAAGAGACACAGAATCTGAAGCAGGCTCCAGGCTCCTCTAAACTGTCAGCACAGAATCTGATGCAGGGCTCAAACTCACGAACTGTGAGATAATGACCTGAGCTGAAGTTGGACACTCAACCACCCAGGTGCCTCCAGAAAAAGAATTTTTCAGAAAATTCTTTAAACTGAGGGACAAAGTGAAGATAAATCTCAACTCATGCTCTATTCCAAAACAAGCACTTTGTTTTGCATTTGTTCCTGCTTTGCCTGAAACTTCTGTGTGGAAACAGCCATTGTCCAGGTGAACCAGCACACCTACCACATGTGAGCTGGGTAATTACCATTATACCATCTGAAGTTATCCCAGCAACTCAACTGACGTTCAGCTTGGACTGCAAACCTTATGGCTGGCCTATTTACGAAGTTTGGAGCTATTTTCACTCACTCAGCTGTAGATCTATGTGTACATTTTCTTCAATCAACCTTTCCTGCCAGGCAGAGTGCAACATTAGCTAGCTTCCAGTAAGGAAGGCAAGGGACAGGGTGAGATAATATGTCAAAACAAGTTCTATAAATATAGCTTTTGGCCTAGTATCTCAAAAAGGAATCAAAACAGCTTCAAGCTTAAACAGAAAAATCCTACAGTCCTGCAATATCTTACTTGAAGGCTCAGAGAACAGAAGAGGCCAGGGCTCTAGAATCTTGTTTCTCACACCGCATCTGTCTCTCTCCCTTATCTCTGAGGGAGGTTATGATCAAATTGCAGGTATCATTCCAAAGTCAGCCTCTCCCCTTATCTTACCCCCACACTACTCAACACATGAGTATCATTTCACTGAGCTCATTCCTTAGACATGCCCAATACACAGGACATACAACAGTGCCTAGCATCTAACTTCTATCATCTCCAAAACCCTTGACCAAGCAGCCAAGAACCCTGCCTGTACCATCTGCCCCAACCTCACCCCAAATACATGGGCACTGAAGCAGGATGCTGCCATATGGTCTTGTCTCAGGAAATTTATCTTGTTGTGTTGAATAGCAAGAAACTTAATTCAATCTTTCTGGTCTTCATATCATAATCCTACAAAACCAGAAACAACTTTTCTGTGGAGATGCTTCCTGAGATAGGTTATATTCCAGAAAGTACAAAACTTACACCTTTGCTTCAGCCAATCAGAGAGTATGTTCGGCATAGCTAGATTCATCCCAAAGAATACACAGTCCTGGGGTAAATTCTAAATATATCCTTAATATTGTCACTTTTGTAAAGAGTGACTTCAATTATGTTTTCATCACTCTTGAATTGTGTTCCTAAAAGTGTTTCTAACACTTAAATACCCATTTATATAATCTCCTTCACCTCCTTCAAATCACTACTTAAAAACAAAAACAAAACAATCAAAAAATAAAAACCATCGTTCCATAAAATTAAACTTGTCAGTGCTTTGATTTCATTTTTACAAAAACAAGCTATTTTTAAAATGGGGGCTCTATCAATCAAAAACATCCACTGCATACCCAGAACTACAGAGGTCACACACAAAAAAACCTGTCCTTAATGAATTTATAGTCTTGTTCAGAAGCCATGACTGACACACACACAAAAAAGAACAAGAAACAAAAAGCACAGGACAGCATACATCCAAAGGAAATCATACAAGGGAAAATCTGCCATCAAGTTGAGAGAGACTAAAACATCTATCTCAAGAGACCTGATTCCTATTTCCTTGTCTAAATCATATTTTTGTGCTATTCAGCCACACTGTCTAGGATAGAGTAACATTTTTGCTACCCTCCACTAAAATTACCCAGCCTACCAATAACTCTCCCATCAACATTCCTTTTCAACAAGCCTCCCTATTTTCCTATTACACTCAGAGATCAGTTAATGGCTGCGGCAACACTTGCCAGCACCCCCACCATACACACACCGGCCTCATTCCCATACCCGCCCTGAGAAGGCGTCTTCTGATGATGAATACAGCACAGGGGTTAAAGAAGCTAAAGTTAATTCTGCTTCTGATATCTTCCGTAAACAGGCACTAACAGAGATAAACTAGTAATTCTGGGGATACTCCATGAACTTACTATTTGCCTTGCAGCTCTTTATCATCAATAAATGAAGTAGTTGACAGCTGTAAAACCAAAGCCACAATCAATGTTCATAAGGAAATTCTAAAACTAAACTGGGTTAGACTGATTCATAATCCAATAATCCCATAAAATATTCTATGTTAACAAAATTAATAAAGTATTTACTGTAAACT
This sequence comes from Suricata suricatta, assembly GCF_006229205.1. Classification (NCBI taxonomy): domain Eukaryota; kingdom Metazoa; phylum Chordata; class Mammalia; order Carnivora; family Herpestidae; genus Suricata; species Suricata suricatta. Next base: position 15,537,469 of record NC_043710.1, on the reverse strand, counting down.
TTGTAACATATCCTACACTCAGATGCTGTAGTCACCCTTCCACTTTCTAATCCCGATTTTGCTGCTTGATAGCCAGTTAACTTGGGACAAATTGTTTAATTTCTTTACATCTGTTTCCTCACCTGGAAAATGGCTATAGTAACAGTATCTTACAAGGTGCTTGTTAGAATTAGAGGATTTATATATACATAAAGCATTTAGAACAGTGCCTGGCACACACAGAGTGCTCAATAAACGTTTGCTATTATTATTACTCCAGGCACTAAGGCTGGTGCCTTTGATGAGAAAAGAGAAGTCCCAAAAAGTTTTATTCTTTGACAAGATGATTTTATCTCTTCAAAATGGGAGTGCCTAAGATTCTACAGAAATAGGTCTTACTAAAAGGGGGTGAGGGTAGGGCACCTGGGTGGCTCAGTTGGTTGAGCATCCGGCTTCGGCTCAGGTCATGATCTCGCAGTTCGTGGGTTTGAGCCCTGCATCAGGCTCTATCTAGACAGCTAGCTCAGAGCCTGGAGCCTGTCTTCAGATTCTGTGTCTCCCTCTCTCTCTGACCCTCCCCTGTTCACACTGTCTCTCTCTCTCTCAAAAATAAATAAAACATTCTTAAAATTAAAAAAGGGGGGGTAGATAGAAGGTAATGACTGGCTGACTGATCTCCAACTTCCAACTGGGCCTGTGAGTATCCAGTGTAAGTGTAACCTTCATTAGGAAATACTGGACCACTTGTTCTAAGAGCATTCATTTATTTATTTATTTGTAAACACTTATTACCCCCATGATACCCAAAAAAATATTTTGTGGAAGCTTTCAAAATGCATATAATGAAAAAAATGTAAATAAAATTGATACCAGGGAAATTATATATGTATTTTTTAAAGATCAAAAACAAAGAGAAAGCTGGAATCGTGACGTGCTAGCCAGTGTCCTTTACTGAGGTTAAGCTGTAAAATCAAAGAGCTGCCACTAATTTTAATCTCCAATGACAGCCCCTACAGAGGGGGTACAGTGATTCATAGTATAAATGAGAAAACATTAGTAGGATGGTAAAATGAGATAGGCACTAAGAGCTGCCAAAAGGGGGAGGGTGAAACCAATTTAAAGCCATACTCGACAGAATTTTAGGAAGTCATTAAGCATGCAGGACCCACAAGAGACAGCTCCAGGCCCCACACTAAACAAACACATATACCCAAAGCCAACAATGGACAAGTCACCGAACAGATTCCTAAGTGACTAAAAGCCAGAATACATCAGCAAATGGTCACACAGAACTCTGCAACCATACCACAGAGCCACAGGAAGAAGTTGCCTCAGTGAACTGTGTGTCTCCAGCATTTAAAGTCCTTTTCTCTCTTCATTGTCCACAGTAACAAGTATGTGCAGAGAACTGTCTCATCCTTACTCAGCTGACAAGTTCTATTCCCAACTCTGCATGCTCATGACTCATTTGGGGGGGGGGGGAGGGGAATAAAAGGAAAGTGTAAAACCAAGAAACAAAACTTGAATTTAGACTTAAACTGATCAACAGTGAGGAATTCACTTTTGCCTAATTAGAATATTTCATAGAAACCAAGAAAACGATCCTTTAAAAATAGAATAACAAACCCAATACTCTTTGGAAATAGCCTGAAATCTGTCTACATGTCACATCCTCTACTCTTCCTTAAATAGACATGACACCAAAAAACATTACAAGCCCTCTGTAAAGCCAAACTTTATAAAGCACTCTGAATCAGCACAACATAGCATAGGACACTGTAAAGCTCAAAACAGGGCATTTCCCACAGTTCCTTTCCCAGCAAAGGACCAAGTCTCACTACACCCTCTTTCAAAAAGATGTGTACAAAGTCATTTCTTAAGGAGGTGGAGGTGTCTCAGTCTTTTCCACTCAAATTTTCTATCAGAAATTTGGGTGCCAGACAAGGAATTCATTTCCACCTCTAAGAACTGATCTTTGTAACTGGTAAAAAATGAAGGGGGAAAACACTGTTACTTTAAAAGATCAGTTTCTAAATGAACCCAGAGACCATTCCTGACACCATATTTACCACTTTGGCCTTCCTCTCGAAAACAAATTTTCTTAAATAATACAAATCTTGTCTCCTTGCCCCATCCCCAAGACTCTGAAACATTCTTCACCATTTATAATGACAAAACAGAAAGACAAACGGATCACCTCTTTCACCTGAAAACCTCAGTCCTCCACAGAAATGTACACAGACAGACAGATGGACGCACGTAAGAACACAAACTCCAAGCCCTGCTCAGGCCCGAGCCAATATGGTTGCACAGGGCAGCCACAGCGCCCAGCTAGTGGGCTGCTCCTGCTGCTGGACAAATATAGAAAGCTGAAAGTGGAACAGCAGCTTCAGCAGAACAGATTCCGCTCTACGCTCAGAAAGGGAGGAGCAGGGGCCTGCACAGCTTTACCCATACATGGTTGCTGAAAAGGGGGCCATTAGTGAAAACCCAATTATCTCACACACACGCATTCTGTTCACAAGCTCCAGACAAAAACCAGAAACACACAGGCTGGTACTCGAAGAAAGGTTTAAGAGATTCTATTTCAGTGAAGAAACTTCCCAATAATCTCGGTCACTTACACCAAGAATCCCCCAGCCATGGGAAACAGAAAAGACAGCGTGAAAACTTTACTAGGTCAGATTCTTACCAGATCAGCAGTAGCTGTGAGGCTTAATTTATCATTTAAATTATAGCATTTAACACAATAAAAAAAGGTTATTCCCATTTGTGCAAATGATCCTAACCTTCACTGCTCCTCTGCTGTTTTCAGAATCAAGATCTCATTCCAGGTCTCAGGTTATGTTTTGGGGTCTCTCCCTCCTTATTGTGTAGTGTTACAGTTAAAATAAATTCTGATGGTGATTTTAAAAATATAATTTCCGGGGCGCCTGGGTGGCTCAGTTGGTTAAGCCTCCGACTTCGGCTCAGGTCAGATCTCACGTTCGTGGGTTCGAGCCCCGCATCAGGCTCTGTGCTGACCGCTAGCTCAGAGCCTGGAGCCTGCTTCCGGTTCCGTGTCTCCTTCTCTCTCTGCCCCTCCCCCTCTCATGCTCTGTCTCTCTCTGTATCAAAAATAAATAAAATATTTAAAAAAATAAATAAATAAATAAAAATATAATTTCCGGGGCATCTGGGTGGCTCAGTCGGTTAAGCCTCCGACTTTGGCTCAGGTTCGAGCCCCGCGTCAGGCTCTGTGCTGACAGCTGGCTCAGAGCCTGGAGCCTGTTTCAGATTCTGTTTCCCTCTCTCTCTGACCCTCCCCCTCTCATGCTCTGTCTCTTCTATATCAAAAATAAATAAAACATTAAAAAAATTAAAATATATATATATATAATTTCTGAGGATGCTGGCTTATGTAATCAGAAGCCATATCTTATATTCCAAAAATTACTCTGCTTAGAACAATTCATTCAGATTCATTCAATAGGAAGTGTACAAAAAGCTCAATTTCTGGCCAGAGTGAGCTCTCCCAAGATTAAAAAAAAAAAAAAAGTGTGGTCTATATTCAGTACTGCAGGGGTTGCAGCACAAACATAAACTGTGTTGTCACTGCCTGCCAATAGTTAAAATTTAGTTCTAAGGTAAGATTAATATGAGATAATAAAGGCATTTGACTTGTGCTAAACTGTGGGGTAGCAATTATAAACACTATACAAATTAAGAAAAGACTGAAAACACGCACACCTCCATCTTCTTCCACAGGTCCCACCTACCAGCACTCAAAGGGCACCTGCCATTATTTTTAAATGTAAGGCTAAATTTTTGAACTAGATGATTTCTAAGGTCCCTTCATTTCTGAAATTCTTTGAGTCTGTAATTTAAAAATGTAAAGGTAAGGGGCACCTGGGTGGCTCTATCAATTCGGTGTCTGACTCTTGATTTTGGCTCAGGTCATGATCTCACAGTTTGTGGGACTGAGCCCCGGGTCAGACTCTGGGCTAATAGCACAGAGCCTGCTTGAGATTCCCCCTCTCTGTGCCGTTGTCCTGCGCACACGTGCGCACGTGGGTTCTCTCTCTCAAAATAAACTTTAAAAAAAAGGTGAAAAAAATGTATAGTTTTTGCCGACTTCAGAGAAAATATATTCTAAAAAAAGAAAAATGAATTCAGACCATAACTCAGCATCCACTCTAACTTCCCTCACATCACCCTTTCAGGAACATATCTGAGAAATCTCTGCCTAGCCTTTTGAGCAAATTTTACATCACCATTAAAAGGAAGGGTGGGGGGAGAACACCTGCCACAGGGAAACAATATGGTGGTGACTAGAAATGTTGAATTTGATATATTCTGAGATTTTTGATTACAAACACTACCAGTCATCCAACCATGAAGGAGAACTCTAGAGAACAGAGCCCTGTCCAGTTCCTTTCCATCACTAAATTGTCTGGTAGGTATGTGTGCATTAACTCAAGCTTATGGAGCATCAATACACAAATACACTAGGGAGCCATCCCTCCCCCAGCAACACACGGTCCCTGACACTTAAGAAAACTCTTTACATTATTAAGACATAACATATATACCATAATTAGTTGCTCCAATATATTTTATCAGCAAATTAGCCTTTTGGAATTTTGAATGCTCTTTGCCCATGGTAGGTAATATAGATAAGCAGAGAATGCTAAATAACAGCAAACTTGACCTCTCAATCCCACTGTGTAGATGTCCTGGTGCAAGGCAGAGCCTTGTCCACACTCTGTGTGATATACTGACAAGGAAAACAGCAGGATCCCAGCAGTAGAGGACGGTCACGTCCAATAAAACGCAGATATGCAAATGGTCAACACTTGCTTAAAAACCTGTTAATTGTATAGAGTGGCTTATATATTTAGTTTTTCTGAGCAGCCTGTTACAGCAACTTTGATTTGCCAATGAATAACTGGTTGTGGATAAATATGCTACTTTTTGGATTAATATCACAACTTGAATGATCTACTACATACTTTAACCAAGGTTACTATTCTGAAGGCAACTAAGTAAAAATAAAAAATACAGTTGAAAAGACCACAAACTGTATATAACAAGCACTGATTAAAAGTACAACCTCAAAATCAAAATGGCTATAAACAGCTATAGTATGGCCTTGGGCTAGTCATTTCTTTCTCATATCCCATTTCCTCAAAAACAGTACTGGACCAGAACAGGAGTCCCTATCTAGGGTCCACAGACCTACAGAATCCTATAAACTCCCTTCTATGATGTGCAAATTTTACACACATATATAAAATGCCTTCATACACAGCTGACCCTTGAACAACATGGATGTTGTTCACAGGTCCACTTGCAATTTTTTTTTAATAAATACAAATACAGTACTTTAAACATACTTTCCCTTCCTTAGGATGTTCTTAACACTTTCTTTAGTTTACTTTATTGTAAGAATTCAGTATATAATACACGTAACATACAAAATGTGTTGACTGTTTTATCGCTAAAGCTTCCTGGTCAACAGGCTATTAGTAAAGTTTGGAGGGCATCAAATGTTGTGAGTGGGTATTCTACTAATCTCTACACTGTTCAAGGGTCAACTATACTTAGTTCTCTTTATAGGAAGACAGGTCCATAACTTTTACCAGATTTACAAGGGGGGGGCCCATGAACCAAAACAGATTTAAGACTAAACAACATACAGTTTGTTCCACCTTTAACATCCTTTTACCTCCTCCTGTATTTCCTGGTACAAAAGGAGAGTCCTCATGACTAAACCCAGTCAAGAATAAACAAGTTACCCTGGCCAAGAAATTACTCAAAGTAACATATTCCAGGGGCGCCTGGGTGGCTCAGTGGGCTGAGTGTCTGATCGTTGATATTTGACTCAGGTCATGATCTCAACGGTTCTTGGAATCGAGACCCATGTTGGGCTCTGCACTGACAGGGGGGATCCTGCTTGGGATTCTCTCTCCCTTTCTCTCTGCCCCTCCCCATCTGACTCCCGTGCTCTCAAAATAAATTAATTTTTAAAAAATGTCTAGAGGTGCCTGGGTGGCTCAGCTGGCTAAGCATCGAAGTCTTTTGATTTTAGCTCATATCATGAACTCACAGTTAATGAATTCAAGCCCTGCATGGGACTCTGAACTGACAGTGCAGACAGGGTCTGCTTGGGATTCTCTCTCTCCCCCTTCATTGCTCATGGTCTCAAAATAAATAATTTTTTTTAAAAAGTCTAAAAAAAAGTATTCCAATTAAAACTGAACCTGAACTGTTTTTAGATAAAAAGCTAACATTACAATGCTCAAAAAAAAAGAAAGTTTCCAAGCAAATTTTAGCACTATAGCTCATCTCAAGAAGCTTACATGAAAACAGAGCTTCTTAGGCATATTAGGGATATCCCATATAGTTCCTCTCTTACCAGGTGCACTTTTTAAAAAAGTAAAGCTTTCAGTTTACTTTTTTTTTAATGTTTATTATTTTTGAGAGAGAAATAGAAAGTGAGCACATGCAGGGAAGAGGCAAAGAGCAAAAGAGAAACAGAGGATCAGAGGTGGGCTCTGCACTGACAGCAGAGAGCCCCATGCATGGCTCAAACCCACAAACTGTGAAATCATAACCTAAGCCAAAGATGGAGGCTTAGCCAACTGAGCCACCCAGCACTCCCCAGTTTCCTACTTCTAATCTTATTCTATAGCAAAGAAAGTAATAGGAGGTAAGTCAGAGGGAAAAAAACTAGAATATGGAAGATTGAAGTGAATAACAGTCCAACAAAGAAGCTACACATCCTGTTAGCAAGAGGCAATACATGAGGATGACCACTGCTTAGTATCTCAATTTGTAAAAAGTATATCAGACAAAAGAAAAAACTAGCCTCCCTCTAAGACAATAAGAGAAAAAATATGTGTCTGTTACTGAACAATTTAAGCCTAAAATTCTTAGGTTCTCATGGCAACCAAAGTCATCACACTGCACATACTGTATATAAAGCGCATATTTAGAGAGTTAACTAGTAAACTCAAAATGTGACATATGTGCAATGTGGGCGACAACATTATTCTGGGAACTTTAACTTTAAAATCTTCCAACTTTTATTCTGCAGCCCCAAAGATGATATAATAGTCAACTATGCAGAAGGCACAAGCTCAAGGAAGAGGTACAAAGAACATAAATAGAAGCAAAGAGATAAAAGACAAGAAAATTCAGGCTATCAGAAAAAGTTTCTGAACATGACTCTCCCCTACTGTGAATCAACCTGTAAATGGAGGCTTAAAAACCAAGACTGCTAGTGAGGACATATATCAAGATAGCATTTGGGACACTCTTTCATGTGGGCCCAGACAAAAGAGGACATGGTTACAGACCAGACAGACTGCTTGGCAAATGTGGCGCTGACTGAAAGGCCCCCTGGAGAGACGGGCGGGGCGGGGGGGGGGGGGTTCCTCCCTCTCTGTGGGGCATGGGAACTGGGAGAGAGGGATCAGACTTTAAGAAAGGGGTAGGGGGGAAATGACAGTCTCTTAGGTCACATCATGTCTCATTCTGGTATACTAGAACCAAATAAAGGTGTAACATCCAATTTTCTCATCTATTAAATGATCTGTGAGAGGGTTGCCTCCACCTACCTGCCAACATAAACTTCATTATGATCCATGCATTTGTTTTCAAAGACTTGAAGATGCCATGAATGCTACCTTAAAACCACATCTCCATGCCATTTGTTAAGGCTAAATTACTCCCACTTTTGATCGGAAAACAGGTAAGCAGTTTCAGTTAGGTACACAAAAGAGTATCTTAGAGTAGGGTAGTTATTTTTGTAACTCTCTCAAAGCTAAGAACTTCTAGAATAAGATACTGAATTAACATTACTAGTTCAATGGTTAACAATTACATTACTACATGAAAAGGAATGGCTACAAAAATAAATTATTTCATTACTGTTATGAGACTTGCTTCAAAAGCGAAAAGAAGGAAGGAAGGAAGGAAGGAAGGAAGGAAGGAAGGAAGGAAGGAAGGAAGAAAAAAAAAATACAGGAAAATAGCACAGCACTTGGACCAGTAGCCCAACCAAGTCCTACCACTTAACAGCTCGATGCCTCAAACAAGTTACTCACTGGCGTTCCTAACACCTCAAATTGCCTTGTCTACCAAATGGTTAAGAATGCAACCATTTCTCATTTCTCTTTTCTTCTACCCCACTCCTGTATCTGTCTCTCCTCCCTCTCCCATCAAATGTAGACTCTAACAATTTCTTTCATTACACTATAATGTGGCATATTTTCTAGTCAAAAACTTTGCACAATGAACTTTTACACAAAAATTCACTGGTCAAATTGAGAACCAAAAGAACTAAATAATAAATGTTTTATAGTAAAATGGAAAAGGGCACTTGAAATAAAGCTAGGAGTAGAGATTTCTTTCAGAGCCAGGCCACACAACTACTAATGACTAAAATATTTGATTACCTTAATTACCTTGGCTGCACAAGAAGTGCTGGTGGTCATGAAACTCCAGAATATTAAAAACTCAGCCACATTTTCATTATAGCATTCTCTACTGTGTTGAAGTCAAGACAGCAAAAGACTGCCAACTGCATTTTCACTTTAATTTTCTGGTAAGACAAAAAGAAAAATTAATCTTGGAGCCAAAATCTCCATTTTTAGGTATGGTAAATTCTTCGAGGAAAAAATATCTGTGTTATGAAAAACTGAAAACATTTCTGTATATCTTAGAAAATATGCATATATGCTTTTCTTAAAAGGTATAAAAAAATCTCAAGCTAATAATCTTTTTTGAGGGGGTGCAAAAGGTGATTTTATTAAGGCACAGGGACAGGACCCATATGCAGGAAGAGCTACCTAATAATCTTGAACTTGCCAACCCGAAATCAAGAGTCACATGCTCTACCAACTGAGCCAGCCAGGCACCCTCAAGCTAATATCTTAAATGTTTACTTATTACTACCTTTTAAGGAATTGTGAAAGAGGAAAGGTAAAATAAAAGCTGAAGCGCTTTCTGAAAAAGGCAACTGATGACTGGCATACTAAGCAACAGGACAGCCAAAAACTGGCCCAAGAAGTCCTTTTTTGGCATATATAATTAATAAGTGCCTAAATAGGGGCACCTGGGTGCCTCAGTTAGGCGTTGGACTTTTGATATTGGCTCGGGTCATGATCTCAAGTTCAGGAGATCGAGCCCTACATTGGCACTGACAGTGTAGAGCCTACTTGGGGTTCTCTTCTCCCCCCCACCAAAAAGAAATTTTTTAATTATTAAAAAATTTTTTAAATAAAAATACTTGCCTGAATAATAATAATGTTGATTTTGAACCCAAAACTCACTTTTATATAAATGAACCTACTCTATACAAAAACATTCATAAATGCACCACAAAAAATACAAAACAACTTGATTATTTGGCTTTGATTTTGTTTTTAAAATACTGTGAGGCTTCTTTAATATTCTAGCTTCCAATCAATTTCATCTTATTAAGCACACTATAAAGTATTTAAGCTGAGGGACGCCTGCATGGCTCAGTCAGTTGAGCATCCAGCTTTGGCTCAGGTCATGAATCCTGCAGTTTGTGGGTTCGAGCCCCGCGTCGGACTCTGCGCTGACAGCTAGCTCAGAGCCTGGAGCCTTCTGTGTCTCCCTCTCTCTCTGACCCCCCCCCCCGCCCCCGCTCACACTGTCTCTCTCTCAAAAATAAGTAAAACATTAGAAAAAAAAATTATTTTAAAGTATTTAAGCTGAATATGGCATTTATCATCTCTTCCCTCCCACCTATTAAAGGACTGGCTTGTTCCAAATACATTACCTTTTCAAAGTTCTAGGGTTTAGGCAGGACATAATTCTTTTAAAGAATTATCTGTCTTGTCATGACTAACAAGCATGACTGAAATGGCGATAAAGAGGCTAATGAAAAACATGTAGGTCTGATCTTCAACTGCTATTTTATTAGGAGAGAAAAGTAAAGTATATAGCTTTAAAATGGGAATTCCACATAAAACGATTTTCTCTTTGAATGCAGGCAGTGGAGTTCCTGCTAACTAGATAGATAACCCCCACTTGAGGGAAGAGGCAGAGGCCATCTGCCCAAGATGCTGCACAAGGGACACCTTTGCTAGAAACTTTCTCCGCATAACCTCTAAGGTCCTTTCCTAAATTCAGAAATTTGCGATTTCATTTATGAAAAATAGAGGGATGGTAAATGTAAGGTATGAGTGTAGACAGGACAATGTGCTGAAAAATCAGAAGGCCTGGGCTGGAACCCTGTTTCTGCTTCTATGTGAACCAAAGTAAAGCATTTCACTTTCCTCATTTGCAAAATGAAAAGATTAGAGAAGAAAAATCTCTGAAGATTCTTACCTTCTGAGCCTATGGCGTCTTCCTATGCCTGCCTTGGCCACCCACCACCTTCCTACTGCTGCACCTTACCATAATTAGGCAGCTTTTTAAAACACCTAATTAATATAACACAGAAAGTAAAACCTTTAACTTTCTATTTCTGGCTCGTTTCAAATATGCAACAGCATTTTATCAAGGAATAGTTAATGCCACACAGTTCTTGATATACTGGCTTTTCTCTGAACTCCAGTGACAGTTACACAGTGACAAGTTGTAAGCAAGGAGGCTGTTACCATGGGGACCCACTAGGATTCCTGGGGGTGGATCCAGAAGGCTTTTTTCTTTTTTCTTTTTCGGTCAAAGCATTTTTTGATGTTCTGGATCTGGCAATTCAGAAAGGCTGATTCAATTTTTCTTTAGCAAGCTATCTTCAGGAAATATTATCATATAGTATACAATGCTGAAGAAATATTAGATACTGTTTTAGAGACTCTTTCTTGCAAAAGAATGAAATATTCAAGACGTCCTTCACCTATTCATAAAAACAAATAAATACAGGGGCACCTGGGTGGCTCAGTTGGCTAAGTGCCCCACTCTTGGTTTCAGCTAAGGCCATGATCTCATGGTTCAGAGTTCAAGGCCCGCCTCAGGCTCTTCACTAACAATACAGAGCCTGCTTGGGATTCTCTGCCACCCTCTCTCTCTCTCTGCTCCTCCCCTGCTCCGTTGTTCTCCCTCTCTCTCAAAAATAAACATTAAAAAAAATTTTTGTTAATGTGTCAGACACACAAAATATAATAAAATGGACTATAAGTCAAACTGGACCAGAACAGAAAAGTGTATATTTAAATTCCAAGTCTACCTCCAAAACTGCTGTGTGTGGAAAGAGGAGATGTAGTTCAGGGAGATGAACTGCTACTCCCAGCTACCTGTGCTGCCACTCAATTTCCCCTGAGACCCATTCTGTCAGAAGATACCTTAGAAAACAGGGCATTTACAAACCTGATCTGATCCGGTTTGTTCACAGAAAAAGCTGGAGCAGCCACAATTCAAAAGAAAACATTTTTCTAAATTTTGCATGCTTCCTGGAACACAGTGAAGTCTTTCTTTGTCTAGGTCTAAACAGAGACCAGAGCAAAGTTATACCAGACAAATGAACATTAATAAATAAAAATAGCACTTGATTTCAGTAAAGAAGTTTGCAGGTTGTTTTTTTTTTTACTGCACTTGCAAATCTATCAAGAGGCTATTAAACAAAAATAGTATATGATAAAAGCAATAAATATATAAAAAACATGGCATCTTTCCATTATTATTTGCCATAAATCTTAAAGGGGAAATACAAAAACACAAGCCCAGAGCAGTTTTGTCACATTAGTTTAATGTCAGCCTAAAACCTTTAAAGACTCAAGACCACAGGACATAAGAGGAAGCAAACTCCTGGGTGCTTTACTCGTTTTTACTACTGATTTACAATCTCCTTGATTTTATTTTTAAATGCATGTCTTGGCCCAGAAAAGCAAGAGAGCACAGACTGCCAACACTATCAGATTCTCCTTTTCTAATTCTCTGGAGCTACAGAAAACACAGCCAGAAACAGGGTTGTCTAGGAGCCTTCTAATTTTGTCCAGGTAATATACAATATGAGATTTCAAGATCACAGAGGTACATAAAGTCTATTATAGTATAAATCTTAGCCAACTTAATGTCTTTTGTCTTTTCAGTTTATTTATTTTGAGAGTAAAGAGAGGGAAAGAGTGAGTCTCATGCAGGCTCCATGCCACCAGCATAGAGCCTGACTCAGGACTTGATCCCGGAAACTGTGGAATCATGACCTGAGCCATAATCAAGAGTCAGACACCCAACTGACGGAGCCACTCAGGGAGCCCCACGTTAATGTCGTTCAATGGAAGGCTGCTTACAATTTATTTCCCCCAGAAAACTCCTTGGAGTCCTGATTATTTCAAAAGACAATGATTTGAAAAAATAAATTCTAAAAAGTTCAGTTCCAAAACATTTTCTTCCTATTCCTCAGTCCCAAACTATCTCAAAACATAAAATTAAAGTGCCATTCGCAAGGGAAACAAAAGCAAAAATGAACTATTGGGACTTCATCAAGATAAAAAGCTTCTGCAATGCAAAGGAAACAATCAAGAAAACTAATAGGCAACTGACAAAATGGGAACAGATAGTGGCAAATGACATATCAGATAAAGGGCTAGTATCCAAAACCTACAAGGAACTCCCCAAACTCCACACTCGAAAAAC
>NC_043710.1:15518887-15524799 GCF_006229205.1 Suricata suricatta | reverse complement strand
ATCACGAGACTACAGATGCTGGTGAGGGTGTGGAGAGACGGGCACCCTCCTACACTGTTGGTGGCAATGTAAACTGGTGCAGCCGCTCTGGAAAACAGTGTGGAGGTTCATCAAAAAACTATCCGCAGAACTCCCCTATGACCCAGCAATAGCACTGCTAGGGATTTACCCAAGGGATACAGAAGTGCTGACGTATGGGGGCGCATGTACCCCAATGTTCATAGCAGCACTGTCAACAATAGCCAAAACATGGAAAGAGCCTAAATGTCTACCACCTGATGAATGGATCAAGAAGATGTGGTGTATATATATGCAATGGAGTATTACATGGCAATGAGAAACAATGAAATCTAGCCATTTTTAGCAAAGTAGATGGACCTCCAGGGTCTCATGCTAAGCGAAATGAGTCCGGTGAAGAAGGGCAGATACCATATGTTTGCACTCATAGGTCTAACAGGAGAACAGGAGAAACCTAATTGAAGACCATAGGGAGGGGAAGGGGGAAAGAGAGTTGGGGAGAGAGAGAGGGATGCAAAACCTGAGATTATTAAATACTGAAAATGAACCGAGTGCTCAAGGGGTGCGGGGAAGGGGGGGTAGTGGAATGGAGGAGGGCACTTGTGGGGAAGAGCACTGGGTGTTATATGGAAACCAATTTGACAATAAACTATTAGAAAAAAATAAAGTGCCATTCGACCAAACATGGAGTATTTAAAAAATATCTACCAAGTCTCTATTTTGTGCAAGGGGCCAGTACCATTGAGCACTATGCACAGGAAGACTTCCTATATGCAGAGCATTCAGCTCAATATCATATGTGCATTCCATGAAAGTGTAACACTGGTTATGTACATATTCACAACAATAAGGCCAGCCTCCAATCTGAAATGATGTCTTCCAGTTTTTCCTACCCTGCAAATCCATTCCTTCCTGATTGTATGAAAATCCACATTTCAAAGCTGGGTCTAGTCTCCTTTTAATTCATGTTCAATATTACAGGGAAATTCTACATTTTTCCAGAAAAAGAAGTCTTTCAACTTAACAAATACCAAATGATCACAGGAAGAAAAAAATTGGAAGCATTAAATTATCTTTCTCAGAGCTTCCCTCTCTCCCTCATTAACATTTCTCAAAGAGAAAAACACCACTGTGATGCTCCTATTACAGATCATTCATGAAGTTACTAACTGAGCCGAGATCAGACAGATTCCACCAACTGGGCACACAGCCACTCACCGTTACCCTTTGTTTAAAGTCTCAACTGCCATTCAACTCACATTATTGTACTGCATTCAAGTCCATCAACTTTCCTATAAGAGTAAACAGTCAAGAACTAAAACAAATGTGTTACTTAACTAGAAAAGAAGAACTTAATCCACAGATCTCACAAAAAATTCTTTTAAAATAATGGCTCACCATAAGTTTCCTATCTGAAATAGCAATATTATTGTTATGATCAGTCACATATGCTAAGAACAATCTAAGCAAGTAAACTAAACATTACACAAACTAAACAATCATTAAAAACATGTAAAAACAAAACCTCCATTTGATTTGGCAAAGCACCAGAGAGAAGTACTCTCTACATACCGAAAGTGACAACATAGGGGACTGTGTATACTACGGAGGAGCCAAGATGTCAAAGAAGCCTAAAGGGGGAGCTACCTGCTGGGGGAAAGGGGCAATCTTCCAAAAAGCCATGATTCTAGGCCTGACTTCTCAACTTCAAATATATTTAAGAAATATTAGAGCTTGTACTCTTCTCAAAGGTTTCAGTAATTAAGAGAAACCTTCAAACTAGCCTAAGCACACAACGGAATTAACTGAAAGGATACTGGAATATTTCAAAGAACTTCAAAAGCAGAAAGTACGAGAGAACCACACCTGGAAAGGCTTGAAGCGCCAGGTTTCTATTCTGCATGTGGACGGCCGCTTCTCTTTCCAGAGATGCATTTCTCACCCATACTTTTCTCAGGATGAATCTTTTTTTTTTTTCTTAAATGTTTTATTTATTATTTTTGATACAGAGAGAGACAGAGCATGAGAGGGGGAGGGGCAGAGAGAGAAGGAGACACAGAACCGGAAGCAGGCTCCAGGCTCTGAGCTAGCTGTTAGCACAGAGCCTGACGTGGGGCTCGAACCCATGAACGTGAGATCTGACCTGAGCTGAAGTCGGAGGCTTAACCGACTGAGCCTCCCAGGCGCCCCTAGGATGAATCTTAATTATCCCTCCCTGCAGACTGGCATCCTGATGTATGATGAGCCTAAATTTGACTGTGCATGTGGCTTCCTAGGTTTCAAGTTCTCTGAATTCAGGTGATAGATTTGTTCCCCAAAAACTTAAATCTCAGTTACAATCTCAAATTCCTAGGAGAAACTGATTTGCCCAACTTGGGTTAGGTGTCCATCTCTGGTCCAATAAGCTGTTACAAGAAGGAATAGGTCACAGAGTATAATTAGTGTAGAGACTGTGTGCCTTATTCCTCAAAAGTTATATAATTAATACATGGGGTGGCTGGCTGGCTTAGTCTGTAGAACACGTGACTCTTGATCTCCAGGTTGTAAGTAAGTTCAATCTCCATCTTGGCCCTAGAGCTCGCTGAAAGTAAAAAAAAAAAAAAAAAAGTTTTTAAGTTATATAATGCACAAAGGCATAAGTGGTCTCCATGTTCAAAAAAACTTAAAATCTTGCTGAAATGAAAAAATGAGTCTAATAAAACACTAATATCCTATAATATAGTACTGGAATGGATGAACAGTAAAAGCTTCATAAAAAAGGTTAGCTATGTATCAAATAACAAAACAGAAATTGAACTATGAGCAGGGAAGAGCTGACAAAAATTGCAATGCACACTGCTCTTGTTCTAGCCTCCTAAGAAATAGAGACCTAAGGAATAGTCCTTTACATGAACAGCCTCCAGTAAAACATCCTTACTGAAAATCTGTTGTAAGGTTTAAAATGGCTATACTGGCAGTACTGCTTCAATAGGCAGTAATAACCAGCTAGCTGATGATGTCAGTTACACAATGTCAAGTTGCTGCTCACCACCACCACCCTGACTTCCTTTCACTCCCTGGACTCCTAAGACTTTGCTTAGACAGCAGCATTCAGAAGCAGGCAGGCAGCCAAAAGGACAGCACAGGTGTTTCTTGCGAGTACTACCCCACCCAATCTAGTATGGTAAGTTGGCATCACCACACAGAAGTCATGTAGGAGAGACACATTAGCCAAGCTATGTGATGATGGGGGGGGGGGGCGCGCGGGGGAATTAGAGCAGAAAAGAGGAATGTTTTCCACACAAAAAAGCTACAAGCACAAAGAAACTGGTAAAAGCCTACAGTAAATGATCTGTACAAAACAGAAACTAGCAAAAACTTAACAGATGTCCAAATAATATTGGGTTAAAAAAAAAGTCTACTCACTGCAGACACTTAGTTACCCCACATTATCACCAAAATATCACATTCCCACAGTCTCTGCAAGAGCTTGCTTCAAACTCACAGGAAACAAAAAGGTAAAAGAGTAAGAAAGTGGTGACAGTTTCTAATTTAATGATTCTTTTGCTAAAGAGTAGCAGTGTTATGTAAATAGAAACTACTGACCTTCCAAAATTAAAAGTATAACACTACAAAATTAAACAGCTTTGAAACCAAAAAACTGCATTTTGTATAACCCCCAAACTAAAGGCATTTCCCAACTTGAAAATAATGTTTCAGTGAAGTTTCAACATAGGGAAAAAAGTGATGTTCAACTCCATTTTGTCAAAGCTGAACACAGCTGTTTAAAGAGTTAGCAGTCCGTGGAGGTCAGAAACTTGGTGAACAGTTCCTTCCAAAGCCACACTCTGCACCTATGAACATATCCCAAAAGTGGCATATTAAAATTAAATGAGATCCATCAGATCTCACTGCAATCTCCAAACTAGAACTCAGCATTTTTCTTTATATTTGCTTGCCATTATTTTCTAAATAGAGGAAAAAAGGAATCAAAATGTTACGATCCAAAAGCTGTTCTGAAAGTAGTCCGCTTTCTGTGAAATGGGGAGAAGGTCAACGGATAGAGGGTCACATCGGAACTTCACAAAGCTCTAAGAGCTAAAATGCTTTCTGACATTTTAGATGCTGAGGTGCGTGGGTGGCTCAGTCGGTTGGGCATCTGACTTCCTTCGGCTCAGGTCATGATCTCACAGTTTGTGGGTTTGAGCCCCGCATCAAGCTCTGTGCTGACAGCTCAGAACCTGGAGCCTGCTTCTGATTCTGTGTCTCCTTCTCTCTCTGCTCCTCCCCAACTTGTAATCTGTCTCTGTCTCTCAAAAATAAATAAATGTAAAAACAAAATTTTTTTTTACATTTTAGATGTTGAAATGCCTTATACGGTACTCTCACTGTCTTCCCCAACCAGGCTTTCTCATCCCTTAAGGGGAAAAAAAAATCTAATTTTAATGTTACTTTTCATAAATTCATGTGCTCTGTACAAAATTTTTTAAACAATGAGGGGCAGGGGCACCTGAGTGGCTCAGTTGGTTAAGTGCCTGACTTTTGCTCAGGTCATGACATTGCAGTTTTTGAGTTCAAGCCCCACGACAGGCTCTGTGCTGACAGCTCAGAGCCTAGAGCCTGCTTCAGATTCTTTGTCTCTCTCTCTCTCTGCCTCTCCCCTGCTCATTATTAGTCTCTCAAACATAAAAAGTAAAAAATAAAGTTAAAAAAACAAAACAAAACGAGGGACACCTGGCTGGTTCAGCTGGAGAGCATGTGACTCTTGATCCTGGGATTGTGAGTTCAAGCCCCACATCAGACACAGAGCTTACTTTAAAAAATTTTTTCTTTTGTTTTAAACAATGGTAATAAATATGAAGGAAAAAGACACATCCATGTCTCAATGCCTAAATTTTGATGTTTATCCCTCTGGCCCGAGATAAAATTTTTAGAAGAATTAAGTATTTCCTTAGCAGAAAGAATATGTTAATATGAATTTTCAGATATAAAACATTCTTGAAAAATGTTACAGTTGTGTAATTCAAAGAAATTTAAATAAGCAGATATATGCTCACTGCCTCCATAACATAGCAGAAGTTAAAAAATAACTATCAAGGGGTGCCTGGGAGGCTCAGTCAGTTAAGCGTCCAACTTCAACTCAGGTCATGATCTTGTGGTTTGAGCCCTGCATCAGGCTCTGTGCTGACAGCTCAGAGCCTGGAGCCTGCTTCAGATTATGTGTCTCCCTCTCTCTCTGCCCCTCCCTTGCTGGCACTTTGTCTCTCTCTCTCAAAAATAAACCTTATTGGTGTAGAGGAATGCAACCGATTTCTGTAAATTGATTTTGTACCCTGCAACTTTACTGAATACATGGATCAGTTCTAGAAGGCTTCTGGTGGAGTCGATTGGGTTTTCCATGTAGAGTATCATGTCATCTGCAAAAAGTCTAAGTTTGACTTCTTCTTTGCTAATTCTGATGCCTTTTATTTCCTTTTGTTGTCTGACTGCTGATGCTAGGACTTCCTGCACTAAGTTAAACAACAGTGGTGAGAGTGGACACCCCTGTCGTGTTCCTGATCTCAGGGGGAAAGCTCTCAGTTTTTCCCCATTGAGGATGGTATTAGCTGTAGGTTTTTCATAAACTGCTTTTATAATGCTTAGGTAAATTCCTTCTATTCCGACTTTCTCAAGGGACCTCATCAAGATAAAAAGCTTCTGCAATGCAAAGGAAACAATCAAGAAAACTAATAGGCAACTGACAAAATGGGAACAGATAGTGGCAAATGACATATCAGATAAAGGGCTAGTATCTAAAACCTACAAGGAACTCCCCAAACTCCACACTCGAAAAACAAATAACCCAGTGAAGAAATGAGCAGAAGACATAAACAGACACTTCTCCAAAGAGGACATCCAGATGGCCTACAGGCACA
>NC_043710.1:15491381-15518787 GCF_006229205.1 Suricata suricatta | reverse complement strand
TGGCCTACAGGCACATGAAACGATGCTCAGCATCACTCATCATCAGGGAAATACAAATCAAAACCCAACTGAGATACCACCTCAGGCCAGTCAGAGTGGCTAAAATGAACAAATCAAGAGACTACAGATGCTGGCGAGGGTGTGGAGAGACGGGCACCCTCCTACACTGTTGGTGGCAATGTAAACTGGTGCAGCCGCTCTGGAAAACAGTGTGGAGGTTCATCAAAAAACTATCCGCAGAACTCCCCTATGACCCAGCAATAGCACTGCTAGGGATTTACCCAAGGGATACAGAAGTGCTGACGTATAGGGGCGCATGTACCCCAATGTTCATAGCAGCACTGTCAACAATAGCCAAAACATGGAAAGAGCCTAAATGTCCATCACCTGATGAATGCAGCAAGAAGATGTGGTATATATACACAATGGAGTATTACATGGCAATGAAAAAGAATGAAATATGGCCAATTGTAGCAAAGTGGATGGACCTTGAGAGTCTCATGCTAAGCAAAGTAAGTCAGGCAAAGAAGGACAGATACCATATGTTTGCACTCATAAGTCTAACAAGAGAAAGCTAACAGAGGACCATAGGGAGGGTAAGGTGGAAAGAGTTGGGGAGAGACAGGGATGCAAAACCTGAGAAACTATTGAATACTGAAAACGAACCGAGGGTTGAGGGGGGAGAGGGGGAAAGAGGTGGTGGTGATGGAGGAGGGCACTGTGGGGAAGAGCACTGGGTGTTGTATGGAAACCAATTTGACAATAAACTATTTTTAAAAAAACAAAAAACACTGAAAAATTCACATAACTGAACTAAATAAATAAATTAATTAATTAAATAAGCCTTAAAAAAAACGAAAACTATAGGGTCGCCTGGGTGGCTCAGTAGGTTAAGCATCCGGCTTTGGCTCAGGTCATGATCTCACAGTTCATGGATTCGAGCCCCGCATCAGGCTCTGAGCTAACAGCTAGCTCAGAGCAGGGAGCTTGCTTCAGATTCTGTGTCTCCCTCTCTCTCTCTGACCCTCCCCTGCTCACATTCTCTCTGTCTCTCAAATATAAATTAAAAAAAAATTTTTTTACACAACTATAAAACAGTTCTGCTGATTAATTCTATAAGGAATCTACTTTAAGGACATTTTAACACCCAATATCATGACAAGGACAAACTTACAATTACAAAGAACTCATCACAGAAAGTGTCTTTAGCAAATTACAAAGCTCAGATAAGGATTCTTGCTACAATATAGTTTACAAAGCAAACACCTAAACTGATTATGATTAACTCTTTTATCTATGTTACAACTCTAAACAGAGACTGTTCTCTCTCTCTCCATCCCTAAGTTACCTAATTAGAAAGAGACCCAGGTTGATCCTATTACAAATCCAGTAATAAACTCATTTGTATTTTTCAGTTTTCTATGAACATACAAGAGTCCTATCTACAGACTCTCAAGTGAAATACACAGTGAAGATGAATCTAGGAAACCACATTACCCAAGTATTCCACAGGGAACAATGAGCTAAAAGGTTCTATGGAGAAGGATACCCTGTGTAGCAAAAGCATTTCTGATGCACAAACTGAGACTTAAGGAAACAATCTTACCCCTTAAGCCACTATAGACAAAGCAAAATGTGAAGCAAAATAAACCCAAAAGAGAAACAAAATGAGCACGAACTTACATAATGCTTATTTACTATGGCACTGCCAGGCATTTTAACTGATAATTTGGCTAACCTAGGTTACTGACTCATAAGTGTATGTCCATTTTTATAGATGAAAAAAGGAAATAAACTTATCAACACTTTATCAGGCACTGCTCAGTGACTAGCATTAGTAATCTCAATTAATTCTTCCATTACCATTCCAAGTTGGTATCTGTCTCCATTTTAAAGATGAGAAAGGCACCTGGGTGGGTTACTCAGTTACACATCTGACTCCTGATTTAAGCTGAGGTCATGATCTCACAGTTTGTGGGATAGAGCCCTGCATCAGACTCTGAACTGACAGCAGAGCCTGCTTGGGATTCTCTCCCCCTCTCTCTCTGCCCCTCCCCAG
Organism: Suricata suricatta; assembly: GCF_006229205.1. Classification (NCBI taxonomy): domain Eukaryota; kingdom Metazoa; phylum Chordata; class Mammalia; order Carnivora; family Herpestidae; genus Suricata; species Suricata suricatta. The sequence goes on along the minus strand of NC_043710.1, from coordinate 15,516,728 downwards.
CTCATGCACACATGTACCCTCAAAATAAACATTTTTCTAATTAAAAATAAATTTGGAGGCACCCGGGTGGTTCAGTCAGTCAAGCATCCGACTTCGGCTCAGGTCATGATCTTGTGGTCCCTGAATTTAGAGACCTGTGTTGAGCTCTGTGATTACAGCTCAGACACAGGGGCCTGCTTCGGATTCTGTGTCTCCCTCCTCACCCTCTTGCCCCTCCTCCACTTGCAGTCTCTCGAAAATAAATGAACATTAGGAAAAAAAATTTTTTTAATAAAGATAGATAAATAAATAAAAGAGGCACCTGGGTGGCTCAGTCGGTTATGCATCACACTTCAGCTCAGGTCATGATCACACGGCTTCTGAGTTCAAGCCCTGCATCTGGCTCTGTGCTGACAGCTCAGAGCCTAGAACCTGCATCGGATTCTGTCTCCCTCTCTCTGCCCCTTCCCCACTCGCACTCTATCTCCCAAAACTAAAATAAACATTAAAAAAATTTTTTTAGTAAAAACAAATAAATGGACCAGAAATGCTAAAGGTGACATAGAGCCCAATTTTTAAGCTCACTGACTGGAGCAGCCACACTTATCCCTCACAGGCTATGCTTATAAATCTCATTCTAATCACATCACTCTTTCAAGAATCAAAGAATCAACTCTCAATTATGGGAAGACATTCTCCAGGTTTTAACAAATTTCTTGCCTATATTTTACTTGCTCTGTGACCATTTCAGCATGCCATAGCACCTCTATGACAGAGTGTGCAGGTAAATACAGGAGTATATTAACAGCAACCAACCTTGAGCTTTGTTAGAAGTCCCATTCAGAAACACTACATAGATTTTAATTTCTGGTTCAAATTATATTTCTGAAATACTTAAACTTTTTTTTGATGCTTTTATTTTACGTTTGAGAGAGAGAGAGAGAGAGAGCGAGAGCGAGAGCGAGCGAGCGAGCGAGCGCGTGCAAGCGAGCGCACTAGCGGGAGAAGGGCAGAAAGAGAGGGAGACAGAATCTGAAGCAGACTCCAGGCTCCAAGCTGTCAGCAGAGAGCCTGATGCGGGACTCAAACTCACAGACCATGACCCGAACTGAAGACGGATGCTCAACTGAGCCACCAAGCACTCCATTAAACTTTCATTCATATAAACTTTTTAAATTAAAAATAACCAAGAATCAAGGAATAGTTTTAACAAAAGAATGGTTTCATGTTGCTTTAAGAAAAAGTACGAATGCCTTCCCTGGCACTGAATACTGTTCCATGTGTTAAGTACTATGAGGACCATAATCTCTCTTCAGAACAACTGTTGACTGAAAAAAACTTCCAGTTCATCCCATACTCCAAAGACTAATATCTCACAATTTGTGAGTTCAAGCCCCACACCAGGCTCTGTGCTGACAGCTCAGAGCCTGGAGCCTGCTTCGGATTCTGTGTCTTCCTTGCTCTCTGTTCCTTGCCCATTCACATTGTCTCTCTCTCTCTCAAACTTTAAAAAAAAATTTTTAATTATTAAAAAAAAAAAGGGAGGGGGGCCCTTAGGTGACTCAGTTAGCATCCAACTTCAGCTCTTGTAGTTTGTGGGTTTGAGCACCACATCAGGCTCTGAGCTGACAGTTCAGAGCCTGGAGCCTGCTTCAGATTCTGGGTCTCCCTCCCTTTCTTTGTCCCTCCCGCTCTCTCTCAAAAATAAATTCAAAAACATTGTAATTTAAAAAAAAAAGCCTTTCATGCATGAGAATACCCTGAATAGCTCTGTTCATACTGAAACAAACCAGGAGGTCTATGATTACCTTCGAAATATTCTTTCCCTATAAGTATTAGGTATTTATTCTAACTAGGTCATTAAATGCCATGTTTATTTAAAAAAACTTATCTCTATACAATACAATACTGGAGATCAGTCCACACCGCTAACAAAACCACTACATGGGGCGCCTGGGTGGCTCAGTCGGTTAAACCTCCGACTTCTCTTCTGTATCAAAAATAAATAAAGCATTAAAAAAAAAATTAAAAAAAAAAAACCACTACATAATTATGAAGCAAAGGCAAAAATTTGCCTATTGTTTATTCTTGTTCCCTTCAGGTGACACAAAACAGATTATTCTGAAAACACTGTACATTCAAAGATTGGAAATTATAATTAGATGATAAATTTACTGTTTACTGTTTACTATGATTTGGGTTACCGTTATGCACTTTTACACACACTCGTGTCTAACTTTTCAAGAGATCTGTGAAGGTCAGTGGACATGTCCTGTGATGGACAACCCACAAGAAGAGCACGAATTCGAATCAATTTATTAGCCTTTAAGGAACTCCAAAAGCGGGGGAAATACCAAGATGAAAAAAAATCCCTGACCTCAAAAAAGTAAAAGATTTCAGCCACAAAAAGGAATGACATCCTGATACATGCTACAACATGGGGGAACCTTTAAAGTAGCATAATAAGTGAAATAATCCAAACACAAAAGGGCAAATATTCTATGATTCCAGTTACGTGAAATACCTAAAACTGGCAAATCATAAAGAGAGAAGGCAGACTGGAGGTTACCAGCAGCTAGAAGGAAAAGGGAATGGGGAGTTACTGCTTAATGAGGACAAATTTTTATTTGGGATAAAGAAAACATTTTAGAAATACTGGTGATGATTGAATAAAATTGTGAATGTACTCAATGTCACAAAATTGTACTCATAAAAAAAGTTAAAATGACCTAAATCTAAAACCCAAAACTGTAACAACCTAAAACTATAAAACTCCTAGAAGAAAAAATTAAGGAAAAACTTCATGGCATTAGACTTGGCAGTGACTTCTTGACTGACACCAAAAGCATAAGCAACAAAGGAAAAACAGACAAAAGACAAAATCAACAGTAAAAAGACATGTTTGCAAATCATCTACCTGATAAAGATCACTATTCACAATATATAAACTACTTCAGCTCAATGAAAAAAATCACATAACCTGATTTAAAACATGAGCAAAATACTTGGATAGACATTTCTGCAAAGATGATATACAAATGGTCAACAAGCATATGAAAAGATGTTCAATTAACATCATTAGTGAGGAATGCAAATCAAAACCACAATGAAATAATGTATATAAATGTCCAATCACCATATTGTACACATGAAACTATAATATTGTACACCAACTATGCTTCAATTTAAAAAAAAATCACCTTACACTCCATCAGGATGGCTACTATTTAAACACTTACACGTATGTACACACACACGTACACACACACGTACACACACTCACACACTAACAAATTGGCAAGGATATGGAGATACTAGAACCCTTGTGAACTATTGGTGGGATTGTAAAATACTACAATCCAAAGTTCCTCAAAAAAATTGAAAATAGAACTACAATATGACCCAACAATCCCAATTCTGGCTATTATCTCAGTATTATAGTTTAGAGAAGGGTCTCGGAGATATGTGCACACCCATATTCATAGCAACACTGGTCACAATGGTCAAAAGGGAAACAGCTCATTCCCATATCAACAGATGAATAGATCAATAAAAGGTGGTATTTACATAAAATAGAGTATTAATCAGCTTTTTTTTTTTAAAGTAATCTTGGGCGCCTAGGTTGCTCAGTCAGTTAAGCGTCCCACTTCAGCTCAGGTCAGGATCTCACAGTTTGTGAGTTCGAGCCCCACATCGGGCTCTGTACTGCCAGCTCAGAGCCTGGAACTTGCTTTGGATTGTGTGTCTCCCCTTCTCTCTGACCCTCCCATGCTCATGTTCTGTCTCTCTCTCAATAATAAATGTTTTTTAAAAATAATAAATTTAACAAAATAAAAATAAATAAAAAAGTAATCTCTAAACCCAGCATTGGATTAAAACCCATGACCAAGATCAAGAGTTATGCTGGGGTGCCTGGGTGGCTCAGTCAGTAGGCTGAGTGGCCGACTTTGGCTCAGGTTATAATCTCACGGTTTCCGGGTTAGAGCTCCACATCAGGTTCTGTGCTGACAGCTAGCTCAGAGCCTGGAGCCTGCTTTGGATTCTGTGTTTACCTCTCTCTCTGTCTCTCAAAAATAAACAAACATTAAAAAAAATTTTTTTTTTAAAGTCATGCTCCTGGGGCGCCTGGGTGGCTCAGTAGGTTAAGCGTCTGACTTCAGCTCAGGTCATGATCTCACGGTTCGTGGGTTCAAGCCCCGCGTCAGGCTCTGTGCTGACTGCTAGCTCATTAAAAAAATTTTAAAAAAGAATATCTTGTAAAAAAGTCATGCTCCACCGAATGAGCCACCCAGGTGTCCCAGTATTACTTAGCATTTAAAAGGAAGGAAATCCTGTCATTAGCTACAATATGGATGAACCTCAAAGATATTATAGTAAGTGAAATAACCAGTCACAAAAAGCCAAGCCCACTTCCCTTATATGAGGTATCCAAAAGTAGTCAAATTCTTTTTTTTTTTTGCATTTCTTTTTTTTTTATGTTTTATTTAATTTTGATACAAAGAGAGACAGAGCATGAGAAGGGGGGGGCAGAGAGAGAAGGAGACACAGAACCGGAAGCAGGCTCCAGGCTCTGAGCTAGCTGTCAGCACAGAGCCTGACGTGGGGCTCGAACCCACAAGCGTGAGATCTGACCTGAACAGAAGTCGGAGGCTTAACCAATTGAGTCACCAGGCGCCCCAAAAGTAGTCAAATTCTTAGAAAAAGAGACTGGTGGTTACCAGAGGCTAAGCGGAGGAAGAAAAGGAGAGTTGTTTTTTAATCAGTATAAAATTTCAGATATCCCAGATGAAAAAGTTCTGGAGATAAGTTTCTTATCAATGGAAATGCACTTAATGCCACCGAACTACACATTCAAATATAGTTAAAGTGGTAAATTTTATGGGAGTTTTTTTACATTAAAAACATGGTAATATAAAAAATGGTTAAAATGGCAAAATTTTGTTACATATATTTTACCATAATTTAAAAAAATAATATAATAGACCAAAACCACTAAATGGTATGGTATGTGAGTTATATCTCAATAAAACCGTTTAAAAAGAAAAATCTGGGGCGCCTGGGTGGCTCAGTAAGTTAAGTGTCCAACTTCGGCTCCAGTCATGATCTCACAGTTAATGGGTTCAAGCCCCGCATTGGGCTCTGTGCTGACAGCTCAGAGCCTGGAGCCTGCTTCAGATTCTGTGTCTCTCTCTGCAATTTGTTGGAAATATCCTGAGCCTTGAGAGGAGACTATGCTCCTACTTCCTCCAGCTTGTTCACTGGGGCTTCCAAGTGGTAGGTCTTCTCTCCCTTTGCAAGGCACATGCCACCATCACCTTCTCTTCTTTTTTTTCTATTTTATTTTTGAGAGAGAGAGAGCATGAGCAGGGGAGGGCCAGAGAGAGGGAGACACAGAATCTGAAGACAGGCCCCATGCTCCAAGCTGTTAGCACAGAGCCTGACGCAGGGCTCAAACCCACAAACTGAGATCATGACCTGAGCTGAAGCTGGCGCTTAACCAACTGAGCCACCCAGGCGCCCTGCCACCATCACCTTCTAACTTCCCCCATCTTATTAGGTTCAGCCTCACAGAAAATTAAAGAAGCTGCAGTGATAGTCACAGGAAGGAGGACAAATTTCAGGATTCACTTTTTAAAAAAAAAAAAAGAGCAAAAAACTGGAGGCACCTGGGTGGCTCAGTCAGTTAAACATCCAACTTTGGCTCAGAGCATGATCCTGCAGTTTGTGGGTTCGAGTTCCGTGCGGGACTTTACACTGATCGTGCAAACGGAACCTGATTGGGCTTCCGTTTCTCACTGTCTCACTCTCTCAAAATAAATAAATAAATAAACTTTAAAAAAGGGGGGGGGTGCCTGGGTGGCTCAGTTTCATTAAGCATCCGACTCGATTTGGCTCAGCTCATCTCACCATCGGTGAGGTAGAGATGAAGCCCTGGGTGGGGGCTCTGCACTGACAGCACAGAGCCTGCTTGGGATTCTTTCTCTCTGGCCCTCCCAAGCATGTGCGAGTCTCTCTCTCTCTCTCTCTCTAAATCAACAAACTTAAAAAACAAAAAACAAGCAAAAAAAACCCCACTATTAAAAAAAACATACACACACACACACACTCACACAAAAAAACCACTATTTCTTTTACACAGTAGCCATACAACAGATGTTAGGTCTCTGCCCTTCCTTTGCATCCCTTCGTCCAGTCCAGCATTATGTTTAAAAGAGAAACTCCTCTGTGCCTATGCCGGGTATCCACTGGCCTCACGGGTGCTGGAGCTATTAAAGTGTGTTTAAAATGTTTGTTAAACCACAGCACAGTTTAAAATGTGTTTGTTAAACCATAACTATCATGTGTTATTAAGTCTTAAAAACACATCACAAAAAATATGAGCAGGATAAGCTTATTCTGGTAGAATAAACACTTCTCTAGTACATAAAAAAAGACAAGATAAAGACCAAGGACTAATCACCTCTGAGTGATGGGACTAAGGGTGAGTTTCTTCATTTCTTGCTTTTCTGTATTTTTTATAATGAATCTGTAGCTTCTGCAATAAAAAATTAGGTGGAAATCTTTAGAAAAATAAACATTCTGGCTCAAAGTCTCACTGTCTCTTATACCACAGGCACTTTCACACGTTACTGCACTGAAGCTGAATTAGCACCCTCGGAGAGGGGCACATTTCCTCCATTTTGCAGATGAGAATGAATAAACTGAGGCTCAGGACAGTTAAGTGACTTGGTCAAGGCTGTAAGGCTGTACAGCTAGCAACTAACAAAAGCAAGGTTCCCCGGGCCTTTTAACTTCCAGCCCAGAGGCCTTCCCATTCTGGCACATCTTAAAGGGCAGTTTGCATTATTGCTCATGATATTGTTGTTTTTAACCTACGCTGAGACTATTTTAAGAATACTCGCTATGTAACTTTGGCCAAGTAAGTCACTTAACCTTTGCAGGCCTCAGTTTCCTCATCCGAAAAGCAAAAGAGTCGGAAAAGATATTTTACCTCTAACAGCCCCACATGCTAATAGATTTTAAGTCTAGATGCCATCTTAGAACCAGAAAACCCCACGGGCAAGAATGAATGATTGGAGAAAAGCTATGCTCTGGGCCAGAAGCCATTCTTCCTGGAAACAGGTGGTGGACAGTCAAGAGGAAATAAACCAGTGGGGGGACCACAAACTTCCTGGTTAAATCAACAGCAGAAAGCTCCAGCTTTGAAAGCAGAGCAATGCTTCAATCTTGGATATTTCGTGACCAGAAACTACGCACAGTAAGTAAAGCTAGAAGAATATAAAAACTGGCATGGGGGGCCGTGGGGGGGGGGGCCTGGCAATGGTTTATGCACCCTATGGAAACGTCATGATTTTTCCAAGTAGACTCATTAATACTAAAGCCAAAGAACCCCGGGTGCTTCTAAGTGGAGAAGCCTTCTTCCTCACCAAGCATGTGAAGGAGAAACTGAACTTGCAGGGCTCTCTAAGAGATGCCACACCTGAGGGAAAGAGCCGACCCAACACTTGTGGAAAACGTGAAAGGATGCAGTTAAACTCTCTCCAATCTACAGAGAAGTCAAAGACAGCGAAAAGACCTTTAAAAAAGATGAAGTTCCTGTAAAGGATTCGCTGAGTGTGTGTAACCTCTTACACTGCAGACATTATAAAACACTGCCGCTATTTAGAATTGTTACACAGCCTTTTTACTCGAGGGTAATAAAAGTACAGCATTAAAACTCTGCTGGAGAGGAAAAAAGAGTCCATTTTGCTGAAACAGGCTCCAACCAAAATCTCACCACCTTCCCCTCACCTAGAAGGATGAGCCTGAACCAACAAGAAGCTCCTTAGGACCTGTGCTACAGTCTTAAAAAATTAAAACATCCTGCCCCGAAGACCGCGACCAAGACACCACCGGCTCTAAATCCAAAGCCAGGTCCCCAGGGGAAAAAAGCTCCTCAGTGTGCTCTCCGTGCTCCCGGGTGCGAGATTCCAGCCCAGCTACTAGGCCCCGACTGGGTGAGCACCTGATGTGGGGGGAGGGCGAGCCAAGGCCCTAGCGGATCTGGGGCGGGAAACCAGGGGCTCTCGAGGCTGTTAAGGAGAACAGCCTGCCTCCCCCAACGGCAGGGGTCCTGGCCCTCCCCAGGGGTGGGCACCAGGAACACGTGGGGCGACAGGAGCAAGGAAGGGGTGTCCCGGGCAGACAGCCTGGGTCTGGCACGGCGGCCGGAAAAAAAGAGGACGGAGCTATCCCTGGGCGGGGAACGAAGCCCTCGGGGCCCGAAGGGTGAAGGCAAAGGGCGCGGGGAAGAGGGGACAAGGCCACGAGGAGGGCGGGTCTCCCTTGGCGCCGGGGCACGCGCCGGACAAGCGCGCGGACTCCCGGGAACGGAGGACCCCGACGCGCGGGAACAGATCTCCGACCTGCCCCGGGGTGCGGGGAAACAGGAGCGGCCGCGCCCGAAGGGCCCTGTGACCCGCGGCAGCCAGGACCGGACCCGCCCCGCGGCGCCTCCCTCCAGCCTCCTTTCCCTCCCTCCCTCCCACCCGCGGCCCGTTAACCCGTGGCCGCCACACTCACCAGCGGCTGCACCTGAGCCCGCCGCTGCCTCAGCTGCTGCCTGCGCCTCCGCAGCCGCCGCCGCCGCCGCCGCCTCGCTGCTGAGGCCGAGTCCCAGGGGAGCCTCCGCGTCCCGCCGCCGCTGCCGCTGCCGCCGGAGCAGAACACCCCAAAATGGCGGCACTTCCGGCACCTACCACCGGCGGGGAGGGCAGAGGAGGAGGGGGAGGGCAGTGAGAGGGAACGTACCACCGCGCTGCCGCCCGCAGAGCAGATCCGAGCGGTGCGCGGCGCATGGGCGAGCAGAGCGCGTGGCGCTGCAGCGCCCCCTCGGGCTGGGGAGTGGAGAAGCAGGCGCGCCGAATCCCCCGGGGGGCTGCGGGCGGAACCGTCAGCCCGGGGAACCGCCGGGGCGCATCTCTTTGTCTCAGAGCTCTACCGAAGGGAAGGGTGGCAAGACCTGGCCTAAGACTCTGAAGCTCTCGGCTCTACGCATCATACCCACAGGAGTTCTGGATGACCTGGTGGGCGAGGACCTCAGCTTGGCCCTGAATATGCCCATAATAAAATATTTGATGAATGAATGAATGAGGGAATGGAATGGTGCCTGGCCAGCGTTGGGCACAGGACACACCTGCTTCTGTTGGAGCAGACAAGCAACAGGATCCAGGCCTTCTTCCTTCTTTTCTAAGGTGTGGAATGTGAGTGTGTTGCAAGCTTTCAGAATTAGGGGAGTGCTCTCTAGCAGGATGAACCGCTGTGTGACCGCACAACTTTGCAAAAATCCCTGCAGTGCCATGAAGCTCATAATGGTCCTTACTAAGTGACTGATTGCTTGTGGGGCACGTGGGTGGCTAGATTAGTTAGGCGTACTATGCTTGATTTCGGCTCAGGTCTTTATCCCATAGTTGTGAGATGGAGCCCGGTAGTGCTGAGCCCAGAAGCTGCTGAAGAGTCTCTCTCCCCCTCTCTCTGTCCCTCCTCTGCTTGAGCACTCTCTCTCTCTTTCTCGCTCTTGCAAAATAAGTTAACTATTAAAAAATTAATTAAATTAAATTTTTACAAAATTACACACATATGGGGCACCTGGTGATTCAGTTTGTTAAGCATTCAACACGATTTCAGCTTTTTTTCTATGTTATTTCCTTCCTCTCTCTCTCTCTCTCTCTTTTCTTTCTTTCTTTCTTCTTTCTTTCTTTCTTTCTTTCTTTCTTTCTCTCTCTCTCTCTCTCTCTCTCTCTCTCTCTCTCTCTTTCTTTCTTAGAGAGAGAGAGAAAGAAAGCCTAAGTCAGGGAGGGCAGAGAGAGAGAGAGAGAGACTCCCAAACAGGTTCTGCACTGTCCATGGAAACCCAGTGTAGGCCTGGAACCCACAAAACTGTGAAATCATGACCTGAGCCAAAGTTGGTCGTTTAACCGACTGACAGCTTAGGTCTTGATCTCAGGGTTGTGAGTTCAAGCCCAGTGTCGGGCTCCACACTGGGCGTGAGGCCGACTTAAAGAAAAAAAAAATCTCACACACACACACACACACACAGAAGACAGTAAAAATAAAGTAAAACTACACACACACCCATCCTTCCAATCCCACTTTCCTGCTTTGTCTTTATCTAAAGCACTAATCACCGTCTGACATAGCATATTTTATGCCTCATATTTTACTTATTTTATTTGTAGTCCTCCCCAACCAGAAGGTAAATTCTGAAAGGACACAGGTCTGAACCAAACTGACTCCATGACAGGCTTCAAATTTCCCCTCTGACCTTGGAGGCCTAGGTGTCGGTTTCTCAGACTCATTAGACAATAAAAGGGCACAGATTGCTCAGCCAGGGACCCCCCTAGTAACACTCAATCAGAAGTGGGCAGCTAAAATGCTTAACATTCCTAAGAGCAGGCCTAGAGATAGAAGTTATAGATGATCACTTATTGCTTAAGGCTAGTTAGACCCTACGTGGGGGTCCTTAGCCGACTCTGTAATTGGTTAATTTCAAAGATACTCTAAATGTTGTGATTGGGTCCCGCCAAAAGTAACGAACACTCTAAACAATATGTATGGTTAAATTCGCTGCCAATGCTGTTACCCGATAATGATTGGATTACTGTACTTATGTCACAATTTCCTGTAACTTCCCTTCCCCAAAACCCATAAAAACCCTGCTCAGCCCTTGTTCGGGGCTCTCAGCACAGATCCGCTGCCCTGGTGAGGTCTGTGAGCCCGAGCTTGAGCTAAGCCCAGCGAACTTAAGCCCGTAATAAAAAGCCCTTTGCTTTTGCATGTATGACTCGGTCTCCCTGGTGGTCTCTGGTTTTTGGGGACGATATTGCAATCTGGGCATAACAATTCTACAGGGTTAGGGATTCTGTCTGTTTTATATCCTTAAGGCCTGGAATAATAATGCTCAATAAATATTGGTTTTCTTAATTTGACATACATATATTGTAAAATTGTTACCATAATAAATTAATACTTATCATCTCGAGTAGATTAAAAAAAAGTTTTCTTCCTTGTGATGAGAATTCTTAGGATCAACTCTTTTAACTTTCCCATATACCATATCACAGTGTTAACTATGGTCATCCTGTTGTACATTACATCAGTAGTACTTAATTTACCTTCTAACCAAAAGTTTGTACCTTTTGACCATCTACCTCCAATTCACCTTCCCCATCAATAAATACTGCTGAATTCATGAATAAGCATATCTATATCTAGGTGCTGGATATGAAAAAAAAAAGAATTGTTTAGCCTTCAGAAGCTTCCTAGAACCTGCCCATAAGTTAAATCAAAGTAGGGATTAGGGATCACACCCATTTTCTTATTCTCTTATCTCTCTAGGGTTTTGTTTGTTTGTGTGTTTGTTTCAATAGGTATTTTGTGAAGGGCAACCAGAAACTTTTCCCTATTTTATCTCGACTTACTGCCGTTGGCACAGAGGAAGTACCACTCATTGCAAGGTACTAGCGTAACCCTTGCATCTAGTTGCCAAGGAAGACCACATCCTATCAGCCCAAAGCGGTGGGTGGGTGCCGAGGGGGGTGACAATTACATGAAAAACACAAATGGGGGTGCCTGGCTGGCTCAATTGGAAAAGCATGGGACTCTTGGCCTCAGGGAATGAGTTCCAGTCCCACATTGGGGGTAGAGATTACTTAAAAGAATAAACTTTAAAACAAACAAACAACACATAGTCTCTTATAACTTCAAAGGGCTTCACAGCACAGACAAAATACGAGACTGTACAAATAAAAAAGCTTGAGATACGAACGAGTATGAAAACCTTCCTATTTTATTTAAAGATTTTATTTTATATTTTTAAGATCTAATTAAAATGATTCACCAATCCAGCATCACTCCATTTAGCAAAGAGAGGGGTGTTCCTTATGCCACATCCTTATCCATTCATCCACTGATGGGCACTTAAGTTATTTCCATATCTTGGCTAGTGTGAATAATGTTACAATAAACATGAAAGTGCATATATCTCTCCCATATCCTCTTTTCTTTTTTTTTTTTTAATTTAAATTCAAGTTCGTTAAAATACAGTGTAGTATTGGTTTCAGGAGTAGAACCCAGTGATTCATCACTTCCATACAACACCCAGTGCTCATCCCCAACAAATACTCTCCTTAATGCCCAACACCCATGGACCCATCCCGCCACCCAACACCCCTCCAGCAACCCTCAGTCTGTTCTCTGTATCCTCTGCCTCCCTCTCTGTTTTTTATCTTCTTTTTCCTTCCCTTCCTCTATGCTCCTCTCTTGTGTTTCTTAAATTCCACATATGAATGGAATCATGTATTTGTCTATGACTGACTTATTTCACTTAGCATAATAATAATAGTTCAATCCATGTTGTTGCAAATCAAATGGCAAGGCTTCATTCATGTTGATTGCTGAGTAATATTCCTGTGTGTGTGTGTGTGTGTGTGTGTGTACCATCATCTTATCCATTCATCAGTCAATAAACATTTGGGCTCTTTCCATAATTTAGCTACTGTTGATTGCACTGTATAAACACTGGGATGCATGTGCCCCTTCGAATCAGCATTTTTGTATCCTTTGGATAAATACCTAGTAGGGCAATTGCTGGGTTGTAGGATAGTTCTAGTTTAAAGATTTTATTTTGAAGCAATCTCTATATCCATTGAGGGGCTCAAACTCACAGCCCCGAGATCAAGACTCACAGACTCCACCGAATGATACAATCAGGCACCCCTATTTCATTTTTTGACTTCCAAATTAATTAACATTTGTTTAAAAATAAATGAATGAGGGGTGCCTGGGTGGCTCAGTCAGTTAAGCATCCAACTTCGGCTCAGGTCAAGATCTCACGGTTCCCGAGTTTGAGCCCTGCACTGTTGGTGCAAAGCCTACTTGGGATTCTCTCTCTCCCTCTCTCTCTGCATTCCCCTGCTCTCTTACTCTCTCTCACAAAATAAATAAATAAACTTGAAACTTTTTTGAAAATCTTTAAAGAAAAAAAAAGATGCACATATCCTTTAATATAGAAATACAATAGGGACACCTGAGTGGCACGGTTGGTTAAGTGTTCCACTTTGGCTCAGGTCATGATCTCGAGGTTCATGGGTTCGAGCCCCAGGTTGGGCTCTGTGCTGACAGCTCAGAGTCTAGAGACTGCTTCACATTCTGTGTCTCCTTCTATCTCTGCCTCTTTCCTGCTTGTGCTCTCTCTCTCTCTCTCTCTCTCTCTCAAAAATAAATAAAAACATTAAAAAAATAAAAATAAATACAATCTCCATTGTATTTCTAGGAATGTTTCCTTAAGCAACATTAGTGAGCAAAGCATACACAAGGGCATTTTCTACAGAATTCTTTGATTCAGCCAACTAGTATTTATTGAATGCCAACTATGTCACTGGCCTAGACAATGGGGTTCGAGGCATGAATAAAATAGATAAGGTCTCTGCCCTCATGGAACTGACTGTATTTGTTACTGGTTAAAAAAAAATGGGGCACCTGGGTGGCTCAGTCAGTTAAGTGTCTGACTTCAGCTCGGGTCATGATCTCATGGTTCGTGAATTTGAGCCCCGTGTTGGGCTCTGTGCTGACGGCTCAAAGCCTGGAGCCTGCTTCAGATTCTTTGTCTCCCTCTCTCTGCCCCTCCCACCCCATGCTCTGTCTCTCTCTCAAAAATAAATAAACATTAAAAAAATAATAAAAGACCTACCCAGTTGGGTTCCCTATCCATCAATACTGAAATGGTTATAGAAATGATGGTACCAATAGTGTCATTTGAACCAGAGCAACCGGGGTGGCGGGCAGGAGCAGCAAGCACTTGGGGCACTGCCAGTGTGGCCTCCTTAGAACGCCCTTCCCTGCTAAGGTAGTGTATACTCTGCAGCCCCCTCAGTGCTCAGCAGCAACCCCCCCTCCTAAATCTGAACCACTTCTAGGACCTATTACCTGGTAAGTCCAAAGAAGTGTATGTTTCCAGACTTCTTCGTTAAAGAGGTTCCAAGTATGATGGTACAGAAATCATCAACCGGAGACGAGAGAATGGGCAGATGGAGCTGCAGACACTGCCATCCAAAGAAACATCTGGAAGAGCCGCAAACCACTGAGTAAGCAGAAGGAGAGGGTGAGAACGAGCTCCCGCAGCGCCTGGATGGCTCAGTCCGCTAAGCATCCGACTTTGGCTGGCATCATGCTCTCACGGTTCATGAGTTCAAGCCCTGCAGCGGGCTTTCTGCTGTCAGTGCAGAACCCACTTCGAATCATCTGTCTCCCTCTCCCTGCTCTCTCTCTCAAAAATAAATAAACATTAAAAAATTAAACAAAATATATATTTAAAAAAAAAAGAAGAACCAGCTCCTAGAGACCATCACCAAGCACTTGCACCAGAAGTCCACTGAAAATCAGGGAAGAACTGAAGGGCCTGACCCAATAGTGGAACCACTGGAGGTGTTTCAGGGCAGCAGTTGGGCAAAGGCCTCAACCCAGGTTTAGGCGGTGAGACCCTGGCATCACAGGGATCACATGGGCTCCGCATTGCTGGTAGAAAGATTGCAAGATGAGCTGTGTCTTCATAAAGAAATAGCCAAAACCAAAACAAAACAAAAAACCAGACGGAGGAGTTCCAGACCTTAAACATAGAGTTGAAGATGAAAGAATAAGAGAGGGCCTGGTCCCGAGATCAGCAGGCTTTCAGTAACAGCCAAGAAGATGATTTTTACAACAGCCCTTGAGGAGATGGAGCAGCTATTAGAAAGGGGATAAAAAGCAAGTGACCAGATGGCTCCCTCTTGGGGATAAAGTCTCAGACAAAGCCATTTTGAACATCTGCTTGTTGGCCATGATCTAGGATTCACCATCCCCAGAAAGAAAACAGTTTTGCAGTAGGATTCAGGACAGTTTATGCTGGAACGAAGCTTCCTCCTTTTTAATTTTTTTAATGTTTATTATTTTTGAGACAGAGAGAGAGAGAGAGACAGAGCATGAGAGGGTAATGGGCAGAGATAAAGAGGGAGACACAGAATCTGAACCAGGCTCTACATGGGGCTCGACCCCACGAAATATGAGATCATGAAGTTTGATGCTTAACTGATTTGAGCCACCCAGGAGCCCCTGAAGTTCTTCCTTTAAGCAAATTTCCCCAACCTTCCGACTGGTCAGTTATCCTGAATCTCACATGCACATAGGCCCCTGGAAGGGGCCTACAGGAGAGGGGCCAGGGATCTTGGGTCAAGGTCCTAAGCAACAGAGTGGCATGCTGTTAGAATAAGGAGACAAAACCAGCAACAACCAGGGGCTCGAAAGGTCACATTCAAGTACTGGGAAGAAAACCTTAATGGTACAATGGAGCACTGGTGCTCTACAGGAAGACATCACTGGGGAGCCTGAGGGGCTCACTTGGTTGACTGGTCCACTCCTGATTTTGACTCAATCATGATCCCAGGGTCGTGGGGTCAAGCTCCTCGTCAAGCTCCATGCTCTGCATGGAGCCTGCTTAAGCAAGATTGTTCCTCTACCCCTCTCCCCTACTTTCTCTCTTTCTCTCTCTCTCTCAAATTAAAAAAAAAAAAAGAAGAATGAAATCTACAGGAGACATTACTGAGGAGCCATACAGTCCCCTTCTAACTTGGGAAATGTTCTGTCTCATCCTGGTTGGGCTCTATACCTCATTGTAAATTTATAAACTTGAAGTTACTTGAAGTGACTAAATGAATGGAATGAAGATATAGATAACAATAACATCTACCTGAAACAATGCACGTTGGAGCTTTTAGTTTAAATCATTCCTATCTATCTTGTATTTACATGTATATAATATAAATTATGCTAGGTTTTTAAAAGTTGTTTTAAGTTTTTATTTATTCATTTAAGGACTCTCTACACCCAGCATGAGGCCCGAACACACATGCTCTTCCAACTGAGCCAGCCAGGTAACCCTAAAATGCTAAATTTTTTAATGTTTATTTAATTTTGAGAAAGAGAGCTAGAGCCTGAGCAGGGGAGGGGCAGAGAGAGAGAGGGAGATACAGAATCCAGAGCAGACTCCAGCCTATCAGCACAGAGCCCAGTGTGGGGCCAAATTCACAGGATGTGAGATAGTGACCTGAGCTGAAGTCAGATACTCAACTGACTATGCCACCCAGGCACCCCTAACATGCCGTTTTTAAAGTAAATATTCTATAACTATTCAGATTATAACATTGAGAAATGAAAACAAAATGATGGTATAATTAAACATTGGTATATCAAAAGCTATTTGAAAAAAAAAATATATATATATATAAAGGGGCACCTGGCTGGCTCAGTCCAGTGAAACCTGTGACTCTTGAGATCTCTGGATTGTGAATCAGAGCTCCAGGTTGGGTGTAGGGATTACTTAAAATCTCAAAAAAAAAAATATATATATATATATGTATACACACACACACACACACAGAGACTGACATGGAAAGATGTTATAAATACACAACTAAGGGGTATCTGGGTGGCTCAGGCTGTTAAGCATCTGACTCTTGATATCCACTCATGTCATGGCCTTGAGATTCTTGAGTTTGAGCCCTGCATCAGGGGCTCACTCTCTCTCTCTCTCAAAAATAAATAAATCTCAAAAAAAAAAAAAAAAGACACGATTAACTGCTAAGAAGTAAGTTATAAAATCCCCATTTATCTCTTTTTAATGTTTATTTATTTTTGAGGTGGGGGAGGGGCAGAGGGAGAGGGGAACATGGATCTGACATGGGCTCTGAGGGCCCTATTCCGGGCTAGAACTTAGGAACTGTGAGAGCCAACGTCAGATGCTTAAGCAACTAGCTACCCAGGTGTTCCCCAATTATGTTTTAAAGAAATATGCATATATATTCAATTATTCCATGTTGTTAACAGCTAAGGGAAAGGAGGTCGTTTCTGGTAGGAGGTAAGTATGGGGACATGTGGGCCTGGGAAGGATAGAGAGAGACAAAGAGTCCTGACGGCATTTGCATCCCTGGATCCCCTAGTGTCTGCTGTTGTTTGCTCAGTTCCCCTTTCTGAGGTTTGTTATATGAGTCAGTAGATTATCTGTGTTGCCCAAACTAGTTAAGAATTGGGCATCAAAGGGTGCCTGGATGGTTCAGTCAGAGGAATATGCAACTATTCATTTTAGAGTTATGAGTTCGAGCCCCAAATAGGATATAGAGATTATGTAAAAATAAATCTTAGGCGCCTGGGTGGCTCAGTCAGTTAAGCATCTGACTTCAGCTCAGGTTGTGATCTGGTCTGTGAGTTCTAGCCCCATGTTGGGCTCTGTGCTGACAGCCCAGAGCCCAGAGCCTGGAGTCTGGAGCCTGGAGCCTGCTTTGGATTCTGTGTCTCCCTCTTTCTCTGCCCCTCCTCAGTTTGCACTCTGTCTCTCTCTCTAAAACAACCATTACAAAAAAAATCTTTAAAAATTTTTTATGTTTATTTATTTCTGAGAGAGAGAGAGAAAGAGACCAGGGGAGGAGCAGAAAGGGAGACACAGAATCCAAAGCAGGCTCCAGGCTTTAAACTGTCAACACAAACCTCATGCGAGGCTCAAACCCACAAACCTCAAGATCATGACCTGAGCCGAAGTAGGATGCCCAACCGACTGAGTCACCCAGGCGCCCCCACCAGAAAATTAAACCTTAGCAAAAAATAGTACCACTTATGACCAGCACCAAGTATTATATTGTATAGAATTGTTTAATAATTGTATTGTACACTTGAAATCAATAGAACACTGTATGTTGATCTTTGCACCCCCCCCCGCTTTTGCTCCTGCTTTCTCCTGCGAACATACACACACTCTCTCTCTCCCCCAAAATAAATAATTAAACTTGAGAAAGAGAGAGAGGAGGAAGAAAAAAAAAGTAGAATGGTGGCTGCCAGAGGCTGGAAGGAGGGTGCTATGGGGAATTTTTTAGTTTTTAGTTAAATTACTTTTTAATAATCTCTATGTCCAAGGTGGGGCTTGAACTCACCACCCCAAGATCAAGAGTAACTCTAAGGACGGAACCAGCCAGACGCCCCTGGGGAGCTGTTTTATAGGCACAGAGTTGCAGTCTGGGAAGATGAAAAAAGTTTTAGAGATATACTTCAGTGATGGTTGCACAACAATGTCAATGTACTTCATGCCAATGAACGGTATACTTAAAAATGGTTTCAGGGCACCTGGGTGGCTCAGTTGGCCAGACGTCCGGCTTTTGCTCATGGTTAACGAATTCGGGCCCCACATCATGCTCTATGCTGACTGCTCAGAGACTGAGACTGGAGCCTGCTTCGGACTCTGTGTCTCCCTCTCTCTGCCCCTCCCCAGCTCGTGCTCTGTCTGTCTCTCTCAAAAATGAATAAACATTAAAACAATTTTTATAACCTAAATGGTTAGGATTGCATATTTTATAGCACGTATATTTTGATAAAATTTTTAAAAAGATTTGAAGGGAGCCTGGGTGGCTCAGTCAGTGGAGCATCCAACTCTTAATTTCGGCTCAGATCATGATCCCAGGGTCATGGGATCAAGCCCCTCGTGGGGCTCAAGCTTGCTTAAGATTCTCTCTATCTCTCCCTCTGCCCCTCTCCCCTGCTCACCTGTGCCCTCTCTCTCTCAAAAGAAAAGATTTGGTTTTCACATTACAACTGACTAATGCACATATATTAGCTAGGATAAGTCAGACCGCTATCACAATTAGACCTCAAGTAAGTAGCCAAAACAAAATAGAAGCTTATTCCCCTCTCCCTCAACAGATTAGGGAAGATGTTCGCAGTCGGTGGAAGGTTAAAGAGAGGTGGCTTCTCCTTGGAGTAATTATTTAGGGACCCAGGTTAACGGAGACTCTGCTGCATAGAACTCGTTCCTGCCGGGATGATTCCAGCCGTCCTCAACACGACTCCAGCCCACGAGAGGAGAAAAACAGCTGGAGGAGTTACGGACCAGGCCCTGCTGCTCCTCATGCTGGCACACATCACCTCCTCTCACACTCCACTGGAGGCACTGAGTCCTGTATCACTTCTTACCTTGAGGGATATTGAG
Source organism: Suricata suricatta (assembly GCF_006229205.1). Taxonomy (NCBI): domain Eukaryota; kingdom Metazoa; phylum Chordata; class Mammalia; order Carnivora; family Herpestidae; genus Suricata; species Suricata suricatta. Next base: position 15,497,707 of record NC_043710.1, on the reverse strand, counting down.
CACATGACAGTTCAGATATTGTGAGAGAGGTAGACAAAGAATTTTGGTGGACAGTCAGTCTCTAAAAAGAAAAACAAAAATCCCTGGGGGGGAATATGCATCTAACTGAAATAGTAATTTTCTCCAGAGGTTAAAACTACAGGAAACTCTCACTTTTTATATATAATTTTGAAGTACTATTATAATCAGAAACTATAAAGCAAAACAAGGATAGAGGGAATGACAATAAAATGTTTGCAAAAACAAAAAACATACAAAAAACACACTAAACTCCTTGTTTATTAAAAAGATTTTTTAATGTTTTATTTATTTTTGAGAGAGAGAGAGAGAGAGAGAGAGAGAGAGGAGGAGGGAGGGGCAGAGAGAGAGGGAGACACAGAATCTGAAGCAGACTCCAGGCTCTGAGCTGTCAGCACAGAAACTGACATGGGGCTTGGACTTGTGAACCTCAAAATCATGACCTGAGCCGAAGTTAGACGTTCAATCAACTGAGTCACTCAAGTGCCCCTAAACTCCTTGTTTAAAAAAAAAAACAAACCTGAAGCCAGGGCCCCTCTTCTGTTGGTTGAGAGTCTGGTTCTTAGTTTCCTTCAAGTGGGATTGAGCCCTGAGTTTGACTTCATGCTGACAGCACAGAGCCTGCCTTGGAAACTCTCCCTCTCTGTTCCTCATAGGCACAAGCTCTCTCTCGCTCTCTCTCTCAAAATAAATAAATAAACTTTATTAAAAGAAAAAAACTGAAACCACTTCATCAGTAAAATGGAAACCAACCTGTTTCCAACACAGGAGAATGGTAAATAAATGATGGTATAATCATATAAGGGATTATTATTACTAGAGTAGTAAAAAATAATGAACAATATCTACACACAATGTGATAGAACCTTTTTATTTATTTATTTTAAAAATTATTGTTTACTCTTGAGAGAGAGAGAGAGACAGAGACAGAGTGTGAGCAAGGAGGGTCAGAGGGAGAGGGAGACACAGAATCCGAAGCAGGCTCCCAGCTCTGAGCTGTCAGCACAGAGCCCGACGCAGGGCTAAACTTGTGAACTGCGAGATCATGACCTGAGCAGAAGTGGGATAATTAACAGATTGAGTCATCTAGGTGCCCCTTGTGTGGTTGAAACTTTATTGAAAAAGTCATGAAAGACTAGTTGCTGTATTAACAATTTTATTAAGCATACACTTACGTGTATGCCCACATGTAACAATATATGTATTGTTTTTACATATATATATTGTTTTTTAATTTCTATTATGAAACATTTTAAAAAATTTTTTAACATTTATTTATTTTGAGAGACAGAGACAGATCATGAGCAGGGGAGGGGCAGAGAGAGAGGGACGCACAGAATCGGATGCATGCTCCAGGCTCCGAGCTGTCAACAGAGAGCCCCATGCGGTGCTCGAACCCACGAACTGTGAGATCATGACCTGAGCTGAAGCCGGACTCTCAACCGACTGAGCCACCCAGGCACCCCAAAATATTTTTAAAAATTAAGAAGAAGGACATAATGAGTCCCCATAAAACATAACTTGGATTAAATAATGATTTATGTTTTGCCATATTTGTCTAATCTGGTTTTCTTCTTGGTACAGTATTTTGATGCAAATCCATAAATGTCATGTAAGTCTACATACCCTAGTAAGCATGTAATAAATAAATTTTCTTACACAGCAACAATGCCATGACCAAATTAACAAAATGAACAATAATTCCTTGGTATTATCTCCATCCATAATCAAAGGTCTCTAATTATTTCCAAAACATGACTTTTAAAAAAAGCTTTATTTTTATTTAAGTAATCTATACCCCTGCGGTTCCTGAGTGGCTCAGTGGGTTGAGTGTCCAACTTTGGCTCAGGTTATGATCTTGTGGTCTGTGAGTTCGAGCCCCACATCGGGCTTGCTGGTGTCGGTGCAGAGCCTGTTGGATCCTCTGTTCTCCTTCTCTCTGCCCTTCCCCTGCTTGCTCTCTATCTCTCAAAAATGAACATTTTTTTGTAAAAAAAAAAAAAAGAAAAAGAAAAAGAGAAAGAAAATTAAAATTTAAAAACTTAAGTAATCTATATACCGAACGTGGGGCTCAAACTCACCAGCAAGAGTAGCACGCTGTTTGGAGCCCACCAGGCGTCCCCAAAACCATGTTTTTTAATAGCTGATTCATTTCAGTTAGGATCCAGACTATCTACACATTACCTTCAATTGCCATGTCTCTAGGACTCCTGGGATCCGAGGCAGTTGACCTCCCATTCCCCCCCCCCCCCCGTGTTTTTGCCTTGCAGAAGCAAACTCAACTGCTCCTGTAGAAAATCTATGCTCTGGATTTGTCTGCTGTTCCAAGTGATGACATTTATCTATCACCTACACTTGCTGTAAATGAAAGTTAGCTCCTTAAAATACTATATGTTAACTACAATGGAATTAAAAATTTTTAAAAAAGGGGGGGCATGAAGAAAAGATTTTGGTTTCACTACATAAACAACATAAGCCAAAGTGTGTGTACATATGATTAAACTACGAAGTACAAAATAGTATATAAATGCACATAAAAAAATGAAAAAAAAATCAGTTAAAAAAAACTTCTTACATAGACTTGTGTATAAAAATAAAAGATATTCAATCTATTAAGTAGTTAGTGAAATTAGAATAAAAATAAAGAGCTGTCATTAAAAAAAAAAAGAGGGGCAGCTGGGTGACTCAGTCAGTCAAAGCGTCGGACTCTTTCTTGATTTCAGTTGGAGCCCCACATCGGGCTCTGTGCTGTTAGTGCAGAGCCCACTTTTGAGATTTTCTCTCTCTGCCTCTCTTTCTGCCCCTCCCATGTTTATACACTCTCTCTCGAAATAAAATGAGTAAACTTTAAAAAAAAACACACACATATATATATATAAAGAAAAGTCAGCTCTTAAGGCCCGTTTAAATTCAGGTTCAAATGGGTTGAGGCTGAGGCTGTGGACATCTGGAGGCATCTGGAGATGTATGACGTCAGGTCGTCCTGCCTTTAGCAATGTAGGGATCAATCAGTGAGCGGTTCCTGAGGCAAGAGCCTGATCCCTCCAGGTAAAGTTTCTGATCAGCGTTTCATCTGTTTTTGTCCATTGACGACCATTGACAGGATCAATTATTTTACGAGGGATTGCAAAATGCTGAGTTTCTATCACTCCTTCCACTTTAAGTTTATTTATTGAGAGAGAGAGAGAGAGAGAGAGAGAGAGAGCGAGCGAGCACGTGAGTATGTGTGCAAGTGGTGGAGGGGCAGAGAGAAAGGGAGAGAGAGAATCCCAAGCAGGCTGGCACTGCTCTGGGCTGCTAGCAAAGGGCCTGCTTGGGATTCTCTCTCTCACTCTGTGACTCTCTCAAAATAAATAAATAAAAACTTTAAAAAATAAAATCTTACAAAAAAATAGAACAGATTAATGGAATATGTGATAAGACAAAGTGTTAATTGTTGAATTTAGATGGTGGTTATACGGGTTTTTCCTGCTCAATTTATTCATTTTTCAGTTTTTATCATGAAACGTTCATTACATTTCAGTTTTTATCATGAAACGTTCATTACAAAATGTTGGAAAATATGTGTATAAAAATCTCCATTTCTGATGAGTAGGTTTCAGGGTAAGGATGGAACTGCTTAGGCTATGTACTTTATATAAAGCAAAAATTAACGATCCTTTGAAATAGTAATTCCACTTTAGGAACCTATCCTAACAATTTTTTAAAGCTTATTTATTTTGAGAGAGTGAAAGCAAGCAAGCAAGCAGGGGAGAGGCAGAGAGAGAGAGAGAGAGAATCTTAAGCAGGCTCTGGACTGTCTGCGTGGAGCCTGATGCAGGGCTTGAATCCATGAAACACAAGGTTATGACCTGAGCTGTAACCAAGAGTTGGCCACTCCACCAGTATTGAGTGGCCACCCAGGTGCCCTGCTAATATAGTAATTCTAAGTATGGAAAATATAGAAATATAGAAACAAATCCATGCTGGAATTATAAAAAAATATTTGGAAATACCCTGAATGTCCAATAATAGAATGATCACACGGTATAGTAATTAGGTTCATTCTAAATGGTAATGACAGTGTAATAATCCGGTAAATGCTTATGGTACATTTCATTAAAAAAATTCTGATATAAAATTTTATCAACAAGATTACAATTATTTTTTTAAACATGTTCCTAAATTTTTTTATGTTTATTTCATTTTTTGAGAGAGAGATAGAGTACGAGTGGGGGAAGGGCATAGAGAGAAGGAAACAGAATCTGAAGCAGGCTCCAGGCTCAGAGAGGTCAGCACAGAGCCTGACACGGGGCTGGAACCCATGAACCGTGAGATCATGACCTGAGTAGAAGTCAGACTCAACCAAATGAGCCACCCAGGCGCCCCACAACGATTTTTTAAAAATGGTATACATACACCACACAGTGTTATCATATGACCAACAATTCTACTCGTAGGTAGATATTCCAGAGAAATGAAAACGTATGTCCACACAAAAACCTGTTCATAGCAGCGTTATTCAAAATGACCAAAAAGTGGAAACAGTCTAATGTCTGTCTACTAACAAATGAGGAAACAAAACGTGGTACATACATATGATGGAATATTACCAGCAATAAATACAGTACTGAGCCTGCTACAGCAGGGATGAATCGTGAAAACAGTATGCTGAGAGAAGCCAGACACAAAGGACACACATCGTAGGAGTCCGTTTATTTGAGATGTCCAGAAGAGGCAAATCTATAAGATAGAACGGATATCAGGAGTTACCTAAGGCTGGGGAGGTCGGGGAATATGGGATTTTGGGGGGTAATAATGAATATGTTCTAAAATTGACTGTGGTGATGATTGCACAACTCTGTGAATATACTAAAAACCAGTGAATTGTACACTATAAACGGGTAAGTCGTATACGAATTATATCTCAGCAAAGCTGTTACAAAAAAGTTTTTTCCTAGTGATACACATAGACAATTTGAAGAAAACATGTATTTGAGGTAGTGGAATTATAGGTAGTTAAAATAAATTAGACTTCCTTGTATTTCCCTGTTGTTGTGAGTATATATTATTCTTTAATTTTTTAAAAAGTAGATTCTACCCCTAAAGTGGGACTCGAATTCAGACTCGAGATCAAGAGTCTCACACTCCACTAAGCCAGACAGACTCCCCGAATATGCATCATTTTTACAAGGAGCAAAGAAACGTTATTAAAACGCATCAGTGCCATATTCCATTGAAATGTAAATAAACCAGCATTAGAACCATTCCTCTTACCTCTGAAGTTTGCAGTTTTTACATACAAGCTTACCACAATATTTTAATATATTTTCAAATTTTATTGCAGATATTATGTTTATGTATTTTTTCTGTATACATATACACGCATACACACTGCGGTTTGGGCAGGAGGGAGCAACGGGTTGAGGCCGATCGGGAGGGTGGAGGATGGGGGAAGGGCCATATCAACCCAGGTGCTCTTCTAAGCCCCCTCGACCATGGTAGCTCCCCCGCCTAAAAGTCCAAAGCCTCTTCTTCCACTCTCCCCTTCAGCCCCCTACCACAGTCTCCTCCCGGTCTGGTCTCACCCTTACCTGGGGTCGCAGCCCCTTCCGTCTGGCCCAGGATTGGGAAGAGTGGCCAGGGCCCGCCCTTCCTCCGCCCGCGGCACGGTCGCACACGCGGAGGGGCAGAGCTCCCCTCGCCTGGGGTCCCAGCCCCCTCCCTCGGGAAGGGGGACCACCGGCCACCGGGGACGGTCCGTGTTTCACCAGCGGTGGAGTCGCAGGCCTCGGGCCCAAGACGCGTCCTCCCACGGCCGGGGTCCCACTGGCCGGCCAGGAAACCCTGGTCCCTCCCCCAGGCCGGCGGCCCCTCCTCCGGAGCCATGGCGCAGGGCCCAGGGGCCCCGGGCTCTCCCGCGGGACACCCAGAGGCCAGGCCCGAAGTCTCCGCGTCCAGGGCGCCCACGCCGACCGCGTCGCCTTCGCAGGAGGCGGCGGACGACGCTCCGCCCTCGTCCTCGTCGCCCTGGGGGCTCTCCTCGCGGCCGCCCACCGCGAGCCCGGCCGTGGACAGGTCGCCTTCTTGCCAGGCCGTGCGGGGAGGGATGGCGGCCGGCACGTTGCTGGAGGCCGGCCTGGCCCGGGTGCTCTTCTATCCCACGCTGCTGTACACCGTGTTCCGCGGGAAGGTGCCGGGCCGGGCGCACCGCGACTGGTACCACCGCATCGACCCCACGGTGCTGCTGGGCGCGCTGCCGCTGCGGAGCATGACGCGCCGGGTGAGCCGGGACGGGAGGCCCGGCCGCCGCCGGGCCTGGGAGCCGG
>NC_043710.1:15466904-15491281 GCF_006229205.1 Suricata suricatta | reverse complement strand
TGAGCCGGGACGGGAGGCCCGGCCGCCGCCGGGCCTGGGAGCCGGCGAGCGCCGCCCGCGCCTCGGCGGCCCTTTCTGAGCCCTGTCTTTGCCTCGGCAGCTGGTACAGGACGAGAACGTGCGCGGGGTGATCACCATGAACGAGGAGTATGAGACGCGCTTCCTGTGTAACTCCTCAAAGGTGAGGGGCCAGGAGCGGGGTTCGGGTCTGGGAGAGCGGGCGGAGGTTGGGGGAGAGGGAGCAGAGGGTGCTCGCACCCCAGAGAGACGCGCCCCACGCTCTTTCGCCGCTTAAGGAGGAGGGTCTGGTCCTCTAAGCTTTAATGACTGCGGCCATGGATAGAAACTCATTGTGAAAAAGAAACTGATATGAAAGGCATTTAAAAGTGGAATTGAGGGGCGTCTGGGTGGCTCAATCGGTAAGTCCCCACCTTTCGGCTCAAGTCACGATCTTGGGTGAGTTGGAGCCCTGAGAAGTGAGATTATTTCTTTTCAGAAATATCAAATAAAAGCTGTGCTGTCTAATTAACAGTAGGTTTACAACCTATTGGTAATAAATACCCTTCCCCCTTAAAGAAATCTCCTTACAGCTTGCTGCCCATTGACAGACCCCTGAAACGCGGAACATGACCTTCCTCGAACTCATGGCTGCCTTAATGTTTTTATTACCTAGGTTTACTAAAAGTCAAGTAAGCTTATGTTATCTCTGCTGCAACTTGTTGGCAAAAAGACACGTAAAATGATGGTCAATTTTCACTGCAGGCTAAGATTTCTAAAAGTTAAAAGTCTGCTAAATGCAGTGAAGACTGATGGTAATCAGGAAAGCAACTTTGTAAAAGTAGATATGTTTAAAAAAAAAAAAAGAAAATCTATTTTTGTTGGAGGTAAAAATAAAAAAAAATAATAATTTGGCCCTGAATGAGACTAGTAGTTTGGAGAGGAATGACTTTGGACAAAATCTAAATGCAAAGGAGGGGCACCTGGGTGGCTCAGTTGGCTAAGGATCTGGCTTTGGCTCAGGTCATGATCTCACGGTTTGTGGGTTTGAGCCCCATGTCGGGCTCTGTGCTGACAGCTAGCTCAGAGCCTGGAGCCTGTCTTTGGATTCTGTGTCTCTGTCTCTCTCTGACCCTTCCCTGCTCGTGCTGCCTCTCTGTCTCTCAAAAATAAAATAAAAAACATTAAATGCCAAGAAAAGTTGTAGCAGGTTTCTGAAAGGAAATTTTTGGAAAGGAATATTGTGTGATCAGGACAGACTAAAGTTAAAATGAATGGATTTTAAAAGTACACTTGTGGAAAATTAAAATTGCCCCTCCTCTGATCTAAACGTTGGGAAGGGGCGCCTGGGCGGGGACCCTTTGAGCCCTTCATCCGGCTCTGTGCTGACACCCTGAAGCCTGCTTGGGATTCTGTGTCTCCCTTTCTCTCTCTGCCTCTCCCCCACTCACTCTGTCAAAAATAAAAATAAACGTTAAAAAATTAAAAGCTGGGGAAATGGTGGCAATACCCTTGCTGCCAGCTTCTAAATGCTCCATATTTATGTTGTTTCTGCAAGGCATACGAGGTGTGGATGACTATAATACACGAAGGGCTTTTACTGGGATACGTGGGAGGCATTTTGCTACACTTTGCCCAGTGTGTGCTGACTTGTACCTGAAAACATGCACTTCTATGGGCGCCTGGTTGGCTCAGTTAATTTATTTTAATCTTTTTTATTTTTGAGAGACAGAGAGAGACAGTGCGAGCAGAGGAGGGCCAGAGAGAGAGGGAGACACAGAATCTGAAGCAGACTCCAGGCTCTGAGCTAGCTATCAACACAGGTCACACGACTTGAGCCAAAGCTGGATGCTTACCAACTGAGCCACCCAGGCGCCCCGGCTCAGTTAACTGTCTGACTTTGGCTCAGGCCATGATCTCACAGTTTGTGAGTTCAAACCCCACTGTGCTGTCAGCACAGAGCCTGGAGCCTGCTTTGGATTCTGTGTCTCCCTCTCTCTCTGCCCCTCTCCTGCTCATGCACTCCCTCAAAAATAAACATTAAGGGGTGCCTCGGTGGCTCAATCAGTTAAGCATTCGACTTTGGCTTAGGTCATGATCTCACGTTTTGTGAGTTTGAGCCCCGCATCAGGCTCTGTGCTGACAGCTCAGAGCCTGGAGCCTGCTTCAGATTCTGTGTCTCCCTCTCTCTCTTCCCCTCCCCCTCTCATGCTCTGTCTTTGTCTCAAAAATAAAACATTTAAAAGAGGTGCCTGGGTGGCTCAGTCAGTTGAGCGTCCGACTTCCACTCAGGTCATGATCTCATGGTTTGTGGGTTCGAGCCCCACATCGGGCTCTGTGCTGACAGCTAGCTCAGAGCCTGCAGCCTGTTTCAGATTCTGTGTCTCCCTCACTCTCTGACCCTCCCCTGCTCAAGCTGTCTCTCTCTCTCTCAAAAATAAATAAAAAACATTTTTTAAAAAATTAAAAAAAAAAAACATTAAAAAAAAACACATGCACTTCTGCTCCCTTGCTGCCCACTTTATCCAGGCCCTCCCAAAACAGAGGGAGGCACCAGCATGATAAGATTATAAGTACCTTTTTCATTGCAAGATTTTTTTTAAATTTTTTTTAATGTTTTTTATTTATTTTTGAGAGACAGAGAGAGACAGCATGAGCAGGGGAGTGTCAGAGAGAGAAGGAGACACAGAATCCAAAGCAGGCTCCAGGCTCTAAGCTAAATGTCAGCACAGAGCCCGATGCGGGGCTCAAACCCACGAATCATGAGATCATGACCTGAGCCAAAGCTGGAAGCCGAAGGCTTAACTGATTAAGCCACCCAGGTGCCCCTTCATTGCAAGATTTAACACAGGTAAAAGGATAGGTAAAATTTCTGATGATCTGGATAGTATATAGAGGCTTTTCAGAATATTAGGTATGTTTTCTTTTTTTTTTGCATTGACCTGGAAAGAAATAATGCTTTTGTTGAATCAGACTCTTAATGAGAGAGAGAAGCGTGATGTTTTGGCAGTGGCTGAGAGATGTGGGGATGATCGACTCCTTAATTATCGCGGGACTGGAGGTCCTTTAGTTCCCTACAGAGGTTTAGGCAGTTCCTCCCCAGGATCCTAACTGGGACTATGATAATCCCATTGGCGAATGGTATCGCTACCACTTCCAAGCAATCAAAGGAGGTTGAAGGTTAAAATTTTAAATTATGCTAAATTAGGCACTATTTTACAGACACAGGGTAAGAGCCTGGTGGCCTTCCTAGAAAGGTTAAAGTTAAATATACAGCTGTCTCCCCTGTTACTCCCCAAAGCTGAGATGATTGTAAAGGACAGATTTGTCACTCAATCGGCTTCCCGAGATCCTGGCACCAGGTGCCAATTATGTGGCTATTCAGGGAAGTAGAAACAAGAATATCCTCAGAGGGGGCAGCAGAATTTGAAACCCCGTGTGGAGACAGTCACTAGGAAATCTGACTGCCCTTGGGGACCTGAAGGGCTCAGATAACCAGTGACCCTGACAGGAACTGATGGGACCTGAGGTTCTTCACAGTGGCCCCCCTGTACCACTGTCTTGGAAACCCAGAGCCTCAGGCAACTCTGGAAATAGAAGGAAAGCCAATTGATTCCCTTCTTGACACTGGAGCCACCCTTTCTGTCCTTTCCACTCCTGGCCAACCATCCAGAGGCAGCGTAACAATTAGAGGCGTCTCTAGAAAACTTAGGACTAAATTTTTTTCTCAGCCACCGGGGTGCTTACGGGGAGACTTTTTTTTTTTTGATGATGCCAGAGAGCCCCACTCCGTTGCTAGAAAAAGACGTTATGACTGAACTAGGGATTATAGTGCTACTACCTCCAAGACAGATAAACAATTGCCTAAACTTATAGTAATCTGGATATCGAAGATCAATCTTTCCTTGAGGTAAAATTAAATACACCTCGGAGAGTTGTTCCTATGGAAACTTGATGGCCAAAGGAAGATTTTGAGGACTGAGAACCAAAAACCAGTTCAAAAGCTTAATTATTCTAAGCAACAATATCACAAGATCCAAGTAAATATGGAAGAGGGAGGAAAAGCTAGAGTTAAAAAAAATTTTTATTTTTGACCAGACAGGTAAAGGACTTTTTGGATGGCTACAGTGCATCTTTACTTCTGTGGTGTGACCTCCTCCCTAGGAGGCATTGCATTTGGAATATTAATGCTTTGTTGACCTAATATTCTTTTTGTATGTCTTTGTAGAAGCCGTTGCATGTATGGCAGAAAAATAAAATTTTGCTAGGCCAGGCGTTACCGTTATTTTGGATCTGGATTGACCTCTGAACCCTGCTCTGACTGCCATACCCTTTCAGCAGAAAGCAGTAAAGACCAGTCATCATCCCAGTTCCTGATGGGAGTTAGGAGTCATGTGTTCAAAGCGGGGGAATATGATAGGAAAAGATGGGATTCAGTAGGTCGAGAGGGAAAGCTTAGGACCTGAGGTCTCTGGGTGGAAACACACACACACACACACACACACACACACACACACACACACACACATTTTGGAAAAATGCTGGGAGCATCCAACTTAACCCTCAGGGGTTAAGATTCCTCTTAAGAAACAAATGTCTGTGCCTTATGCCCAAAATAACCAAAAAATGAGAACAGCATCAATTTAGGAAGAAAAAGGAGCGGATTATGAGAAATAAGTGAGAGGATTTATTTTCAGAAATACCAAATAAAATCTGTGCTAATTAACAATACATTTACAACCTATTTGGAATCTGTATGACCCCTCACCCCGGCACAATGGAGTCCCAATCCCTTAGGCCCTTCACTTCCTGCTTCTTCTTCCCCTCTCCATTTCGTGGGCTTATTTTTTGCGGGCTTTGCAGTGAGCATGTGCCAAAGAACTGAAGTCTCTGCATCACCTCAAGGAACGTATGTTTGTTCCAGTCAGTCTACTTTTTGGCCTTACATGGGCATAGGTGACTTCCAGGTAAGGCTGTAACCTCTGCAGTACTCAGCCAATGAGGAATCAGGGGAGGGGCTTCATTAAGTTGTCTGCTCTAACTACCCCAAGCAGACACCTGCTCTTGGAAGAATGTTGATTTTAAAGCCTTGCTTCACTGTGCTCTGAGTCTGTACATCCTTCCTTTGATTAGATCAGTTGGCTTATTTCTCTCTGCTCTGATGGTGCAGAGTTGGCCTAGGATTCTCTCTCGAAATAAAGAAGTAAACATATATGTTTATATATACATGTAACATATATGTTTATACACATATAAAGTAGAATTGACAAAGTCTGACTTACTCCTTTGTACACAGAGGTATTTTTAATTTCAAGTCCGTAACCAAACCGAAGGCAACTTCTCTGTGGCTTGCTGGTTTCATTCATTCAACACTTACTCAGCACTAAGGTCAGGCATTGTCTTAGGCATTCAAGATGAAGGCCCTATGAACTGTAAGAAGAAAAGCCACCCCAACAACCCATTGAAAAATTGCATAAGGTTTATTTGGCATTGATGGAATTTTTATACATATGTTAGCGATATAGTGGAACTCCAAAGAATTGTTGTAAAAAAGAGTGCAGACCTAAAACATAATTTTCATTGTTTGAATGCTTGTTTGTGGAACTCTCCATAAAGGTTACTTGACACTGTCCTGGCTTTATATAAAGATGCTGCCTTGTCTTTATAGTGTTTGCCATTTATTAGCACTTTTTTTTGTCCTTGTTTATTGTACTGATACAGCCTGATGAAGATGCTATTATTTCAACTGGTAGGGTTTTTTTGGTAACCTTAAAAATGGACTCGCATTTAAAATATATTGATTGGGGGGAATAAAGTAAAATATATTGATTAGTGATGACATACTTTTTTTTAAAGTTTATTTTGAGAGCGCACAGGAAGGTCAGAGAGAGACAGAGAATCCCAAGTGGGATCCACACTGTGAGTGCATAGGTCATCGTGGGCTCAGCTCACCAACTGAGAAATCATGACCCGAGCAGAAATCAAGAGCCCAACACTTAACTGACAGCCACCCAAGCACCCCGATGACATACGTTTTTAAGAAATGGACAACAGATCCTTGTATTTCCTAAAGTACTTTGCTACAAGACCTCAGGAATTATTAGCCAAAATGGTGAATGTTCCTTAGTGTGATCAATTCCCGTGGAACAAAAGTCACAAACAGTGCTTGGTCTCTGGGTGTGAGGCATTGACACTTGTCTGACACAGCTACGTTATCCAACTAGCCTAGAGGGAAAAGATCTCCAAGGCAGTGGTTCTGGCGTTTTAATAAGCCTAACTATTATCTGGCAATCTTGTTAAAAGAGTAGACTCCTAGGTACAACCCACCAGAAATGGGGCTCGGGAACTTCAGGGTGGGGTCCAGGAATGTGAATGTTTCCCAGGCTCCCCGGTGTAACTGATGCAAAACCACATGCTGCACAACCGGTTTTTCTTAATTTCACGAGCAGTATAAAATATTGACCTTCACTCAGTCATAGTCTTTGGTTTCTGCTAGAAGATTAATAACCATTTGCTGTTGTTGGAGCCTATCTGGACTCTTTTCTTTTTTTAAGATTTTATTTTTTTAAGTAATCTCTATGCCTAAGGTGGGGCTAGAGATCAAGTGTCACATGCTCTACTGAGTCACATGCTTAACCTAGAGATCAAGTGTCACATGCTCTACTGAGTCACATGCTTAACCTAGAGATCCAGAGTCACATGCTCTACTTACTGAGCCAGTGGGGCGTCTCCCTATCTGGAGTCTTAAAGCAAAAATTAAAAGAAATAAATTCAAAAGCCTGATAATGCCAGTGGGCGTATTTCCCCTATTGCGTATTCTTCTTCTGAAGTGATAATACCACACTAATAAAGGCAGGTGCATTATTTTAATTTTAAGATGGTAACTCTATTTTATGCCATGTAATCTCAAAAAAAAAAAAGTGGTAAAAAGACGACTTCCAGAGAAATAGAAAGCTCTTGCAAAATACAGTAGCCCAATCCTGCAGCTAGGTCACTGTACAGGTGCCAAGATTATGCAAAAAGTTACACAACTTTTGTAGATGAATTTTATACAGCTAATACTTTGCAGCTAAGGACTCAAGTACCCAACAGGTACTTTAAGAGCATTTTAAGGGGCGCCTAGGTGGCTCAATTGGTTGTGTCCAGCTTCGGCTCAGGTCATGATCTCACCGTTTGTGGGTTCGAGCCCTGCGTTGGGGCTCTGTGCTGACAGCTAGCTCAGAGCCTGGAGCCTGTCTTCAGATTCTGTGACTCCTCTCTCTCTGACCCTCCCCTGCTCACGCTGTCTCTCTCTCTCTCTCTCACTCTCAAAAATAAATAAATAAAAACATTAAAAAAAAAAAACATTTTAGGGGCCTGGGTGGCTCACTAGGGTAAGCATCTGACTCTTAATTTCAGCTCAGGTCATGACTCATGGTTTTGTGAGTTCAAGCCCTAGGCACTGACCACTGAGTGGACCCTGCTTGGGATTCTCCCTCTCGCTTTCTCTCTGCCCCTCCCCTGCTCATGCTCTTGTTTCAAAAGAAATAAACTTAAAAAAAATTTTTTTTAAATCTTGGACATAATTCTAACTCAGTAGCACAGGTGTTGTTTGATGAAAGACCAACCATACAGGTCAGCCATTTTAAAGGCATCACTGTAAGAAGTTTGTTTAAAAAAGTGTATTCACACTGTTCTAAACTCTGAAGCTTCCTTATTGTTTTGCTGCTTCTTAGGAGCCCTTATTCATAGCACTCACGCCAGACTTTTCATGCTCTTTTTTATTGCTGGCGGACCTGGTCCCAGGAGTGGAAGAATGTGGGAGTGGAGCAGCTGCGACTCAGCACAATAGACATGACTGGAGTCCCAACCTTGGCGAACCTCCAGAAAGGAGTCCAGTTTGCTCTCAAGTACCGGTCGCTGGGCCAGTGTGTCTACGTGCATTGTAAGGCTGGGCGCTCCAGAAGTGCCACTATGGTCGCAGCATATCTAATTCAGGTAGGAAAGGTCTTTCTTGGCTCGTCTGTTTTACAGCATATTTCTAGAATGTAACATGGCAGGCCTTCTAGAAGGAGCCATGTCCCCAATTTCAGGCTGTTGCGAGGTGGAAAGCACCTGAATTTTTCAGATAGGCTGACCTCTGGCTTTGCCACCTTCCAGATGTGTGACCATAGGCAAAAGTGTCTTCCCTTCTCTGATGCAGTTTCCTCAAACTAGATGTGTTATGAAGTTTGAACCAGAAAGTATGTCAAGCCCTGACCTACAGCAGGCACTCAGAAAATGGAATTGCAAAGGATGTTAACACCAGTAAAAGGCTAAAGCACTTTTTATAAATAGCGTCCAGGAAATCCAGTACTGTAGATAGTGGTGCTGATCACTTACAGCTCTGTAGTACTCAAGATTTCTTAAAGTATTTCTGAATAAAGTTCTGGACATTTGTTTCTAGAAACAGAAGATCCAGTGGAATTTTGTCTGTCACTCTATGATTGGCAGGTGTGATACTTTCAAGAGTATTTATAAGAGTATCTTTAGTCCATTACTACCTGTTATACACCCCCCAGCTTGACTCATTTTTGTTACCTCTCTGGCCCCTGTAGAGCATTAGGTTACATGGCTAATTTAAGGAAAAAGGAAATGTACAGGTGACAGGCCTGGCTTTGAGTTACTGTGGACCTGTAAGTACATGATGTAACAGTATTAAAGCTTTGATCATTCGGACTCCGTTTACTGGAAATGGGTTCTCAGGAGGATATTTTGGGCTGAGTGAGAATTGACCCAGAGGGCTTGAAATCTGTTTCTTTCTTCTGTTGAGTTCTAAACCAATATGTACCCTTAGGACACAAAGATAACCCTCTTAGTAAATTTAAAAATTGCTGTTTTCCCAGCCATGATGACAAGTTACATAAAAACATCTACCATCTACTCTCTCCAGGAAACTTATAACCAACAGCCCAGCTCCCAGAGGACATCTAATAGGCCTATGCCAGCTTGAAATAGGATCTCAGCTTTGCATGTTCAGTCTTCTTTTTTCAGGGTTTGGCAGAGCAAGAATTGGGTAGAAAGGCTGACTTGACCTCCCAGCCTATTGCAAGGATTGTGGGACTAGTTGGCTGAGGGGGTAAAAGTGCTCCCCTCCATTTATAATAAATGGGGCATGGTTTTTAACTCTCTTCAAAATGGAGTTTTTAAAATAATAAAATTCTAAGAGCCCTTTAGCATCTGTTATTAGCTCAAGAACACCTTAACACTTCCTCCTCTCTTTCTCTGATTTCCCAATCTTGTACTTCAGGTGTACAACTGGAGTCCAGAGGAGGCTATAAGAGCCATCAGCAAGATCCGGTCACACATCCACATCAGATCTGGCCAGCTGGAAGTTCTCAAAGAGTTCCACAGGGACATGACTGCAGGGGCAGCAAACAAGGAGACTTACCACACATCACAGACGTGAAATACACAGATTAGAAAGAACTCAAGACGCCCCTGCTCGCTACAGAGTCAAACAGTTTTAACAGGACCAAGGGGACTAAAGCCCAGACTTGACAAAGCAGAAATGTGCTAAGTAATGGATAATTTTAATCCCTTCCTGAAGTAACACTGTTGTGTGCTGAGAGAGACTTAGTGTGGCTTCAATTCACTGGCTAAGGGGATATGGGAGGAGGGTCTTTGTTTTCTTGAATAGGGTCAAATCACTCTACTGTGTATCTAAAGCTGTGACTAATGATACTTAGCCCAACTGACAGACATTTAACACTAGGAAAAGAGCAGAGAAATACTCAACTCAGGCTCTTTGCCCCGTCAGATCCCAATTCATTGGCTCCACGGGGCTCCCTTCCCCTTTGGAGCAGTGATCCTGGAAGTAGAAAAGGAAGTATGGAATCCAATCAGTGCTGCAGCTTAGAAATGTGTGGGTATGCAATCAGTTTTCTTTAGGAAGTCAATCCTTCAGAATTCAAAACAGACACACATATCCCTTCAAAAACTTTTATTGTACGAACAGTTCCTAGCTCTTAGCTTATCTTAGAGCTTTTAAAAGAGTAGAGACCTTATATATTTAAGTTTGAAAAAAGTTTCTGCTATTAATCAGAAATAATCCTTTCTACTTCTTTCTGGCTTACCCCTTGGAATAAGCCAAAAATAAAACCATATTGTATGTTTCCTGACAGAGAGATGAGAAAACAATAGACACAAGTCCTGAATTCTAGAGTTGACTCTTGCTGGTGAAGGACACCTTCAGCTTAGAGCATTCTCCCAACCAAAGCCTGAAGGAAAACTCTAAGACCTAATTCTTTGCGGAAAAATTACCAACTACCCACATTGCAAGCTATAGAAAAAAGGAAGATGGGGGCACCTTTCCTTCTGTCCTGGGATCAGAGGTGCTTCTACTTAACACTGATCAGGTAAAGAGGGGAGGCTGTGCCTATAATCTGAGAAAAGGCTTGCTCTGTGAGGCACAGGATTACCAGGAGACAGCAGAGGACAGGTTGGCCTACCCTCAGTTAATGCAGTCAGCTCAACAGCAGCGGTCTAAAAAGCTCCAAATGGAAATCCCTTGTGGGTTCAGGAGGAACTGAGGGGCCGCCCTTCCTAACACGTGCCAAAAAATAACGTAGTACTCTGACTGGGGCCCCAGAGACTTTGAACTGGGATGGTAGGGGCTAGAAAAGGAGAAGGCAAGTCAGCTGCTCTTCCCCACTACAGCCTTAGGCCAACACAAACTGCAGATTAGTAAGCAGCACCTTAACGCCTCTGGTGACAGTTATAGCTGAAGTGGCAGGGTCAAGCTTGTAGGTGTTGGCATCCCCCTTTTTATATCGATCCCGGAAAACATAGATGCTCCCATTACAGCTGGCGATCTTCCAGAGGGATGGGGCAGAGCTCCAGGCCTCAGGAAGGCAAAGCCGGGTAAAGCTGTCGAGCAAGGGATTGTAGCACACCAGGGAGTCCCCTTCAGCCACAATGAACACCAGATCCTTATGCACAGCTGCGTGCATGCGGCCTGCGAAGGGCAGAACATAGGGCTTCACGTGGCATTTGTCTGTCTCTGTGTCAAAGCACTGGATGAGTCGGGAAGGTTTGGTAAAGAAGTCCAGGTCATTCTCCTCCCCCCCTAGTAAATAGATGATCCCGTTAAGGTTGGCACCCGCGGCCCCTGACACAGCCACCTCTAGCTGGGTTGTCTCTGTCCAGACATTATCACCTACCCGATAATAGATAACTGCATTGGAGAGGGTATCCTGCAGTGTCTTGCCACCCAATGAATATATGGCATCTTTCCCGGGCACAGACACCAGAGTGTGCTGGAGCCGGTCCCGGGGCAAAGGCGCACACCATTCCCAGTCCACAGTGGCATTGTTGCACTTCCACATGCGCCGTGGGATGGACCCTCCCACCACGTATAAGTCTCCACCATGCTTGCAGGCTGCAGTGATCTGGTGGCACAAGCTGTTTTGGCCACTTACACTGATTGAGTCATCTTCCGCACAGTGTAAGGACACAGCCAACGAGTGGGTACGAGATGACTCTTTCCCGATCAGGTAAATGTGCACATTCTCCCCGATCTCCTATTGGCAAAATTAAAATTATAGATGACATCTATCAGTTCTAGGCCAAGGCTCAGCTGAGACACAGATCTAAAGGCTCTGGACCACACACTTGTATCCTGCTCTAACCCACTACTTCCCTCTTGTTACTGTGTGCCATCCTGACTGTCATCTTTCAGGCATTTTATGCTGGGGTAGAGAATCTGTTGCTCTCATCCTGAGCTGGTGCTTTAGAAAAAAGGTGCTTAGGATTAACGCAATGGTGGAAGCGGTTCTCTAAAGGAACTTGTGGAGCTCAGAGGCTGGTGGTTTCTAGGCACAGGCACTCATCCTCCTCCCCGGTTTGTAACTTTAAGCCAGAGATCACGTAATCGCCAGGTATCCAAGAAGCCAGAGCAGTCGATGGCTGGAATGTATGTATATTATGGTGTCTCAACCCTAATGTGAAATCTGCCTTACCTTCAAGCTAGTTCTGAGTGACTCTGCAAAAGCCTCTCGCTCTTCTTTATTAAAATTGATCCAGGCTTCTATTGCCTCTGTCGGGTTCTGAGAACATGGAACTCCATCTGTGAGAGCCAGAGAAAAGGCATGGTCAATGGCAAGCCAACCATTCAAGATGGAAATTTAGAGCCAGTGGCTTTAAAGATACAAAGCACTTTGTTAGACTACCACCATGTATGTGGGTGTGGGTGTGGGGGCGTGTATATAAGAAATTAACCTACATTGCACTGTTTCTTTTAATCAGAATGTATGGCTCGATACGTTCACGTTTGCCATAGAAGCAGGCTACAGGCTGCAAAGTTCACACCTAGAGTATAGCATACCTCACCAGCAGGGTCAGGATTGTGTGCCTGGAGTTGGCGCGTCACTTAAAAAGTTTCTCATGTAAGGGCACCTGGTGGCTCAGTTGGCTAAGCCTCTGATTCTTGGTTTTGGCTCAGGTCGTGATCTCAGTTTCTGGGATCAAGCCCCACATTGGACTGTGTGCTGTCAATGTGGAGCCTGCTTGGGATTCTCTCTCTCTCTCAGTCTCTTTCAATAAACTTAAAAAAAATAAGCCTTAAATTTTTTTTTTTACTTTATTTATTTATTTATTTATTTTGAGAGAGAGGGAGAGAGAGATCCCAAGCAGGCTCCGTGCCACCACTGCAGAGCCTGATGCAGGACCTGAACCCATGAACCTCAAGATCATGACTTGAGCCAAAACCAAGAGTCAGAGGCTTGACCACTTTTTTAAAAAGTTTCTTATGTCATACCTTGACCCATCAATTTACTTAACTAGTCCACAAGTACATGCAAAGTACGGGATAGATGAGAACAATTATACACAAAAGATACCAGAGTATAAATACAAACAGCTCCTCACTACATTTTGGGGGTGAGCACTGCTTTTTTTCTGATTCAACACTTGTATATAGACCCTTGAAAAACATGGTTTTGAACTATGTGGGTCCACTTATATGCGGGTTTTATTCAATAAATACAGAACAGTATTGTAAATGTATTTTCCCTTCCTTATTTTCCTAATAACATTTTTTCTCTAGCCTTACCATAAGAACATAGCACATAAAATATACAACATATAAAATGTGTGTCAACTGTTTTTGTTATTGATAACACTTCTGGTCAACAGAAGGCTATTTATAAAGTTTGGGGGGGGGGTCAAAAGTTACACGTGGAATTTTGACTGTACAGAGGTTGGCAATCCTAATCCCCAGTTCAGGGGTTAGCTGGATATTGCAAAGTACTGCTTTTAGTTTCCAGGTTTCCTCTAGAAGGGATTGCCTGTGACAGCAACTAAATCTCAGCTCAATCTCTCAGAAGGTATCTAAATTCCTACCAGGAATAATGTAAATTAACATCAGAAAGCCCGAAGGCTCCTTTCACCTGAACTAGAACATCCACTAAACATCATACCCAAGTAGCGAGTGTAATGTGCCCTCTCCCTCAACTTACCAGAGATGATATCAGTGAGCAGATGATGGGGCAGGTGGAGAAACTCCTCTGTGCTCTGCAGCTGGGCCAGGTGGGCCTTGGCACAGTGTTTGGCGGCAGTGTAGAGCTCAGGATCACTGTGCCTATCTGCCAGCCACATCACCTGAAGGCAATTCCCCACCTGCACCGTGCGGGCCAAAAACCGAGAACATTCCTCAAAGAGAGACGTCAGCTGATACATGTCTGACACCTCATAAATTTCCTGCAGCTCTTCAGCTCGAAGTTTCACAGTCCCATGGTAGATATAATCAACCAGGAGCTGGAAAACAGACTCACTGACATCCTGCAGTACAATTACCCGATTGTGAGCCTCCTTCAGGTTGGAAGTGAACATGGACCGGAAAAAGCAGCTCTGAGCTGAGAGGACCAGCCGGTGGAGCTGAAACTCCCGGCCTTCCACGGAAATGGTGACATCAGCAAAGAGCTCTTCCTCCAGACACAGTTTCATGATGCCCTGAGCCACACGGCCCGAGTGCGACCGATCTTTGAAAGTGTAGTTCACAAAGTAGTTTTCATCCATGGATGCTCCAGGCTCCTCTGGGGATTCCATGGCAGCCAACTTCTCTCTCTGCCAGCTGTCTGCAAAGCAATACCACACTGAGTAATGGGAATCCACAGTCTAGGAATCCAATTGTTCAATTTAGGGAGGGAGAAGATAAAAGTGAGCGCAGAGTGGGCCAAGATTGGCCTTAGTCCTGGCCCTACTGCCATCTCAGAAGCTCTCCTTCAACCAAAGTTGGGTTCATTCTCCTGCAGTGGCACTCCATCCCTAATGAAATCGATCAAATGTCCTACTCTGGGTGTTTCCGTAAAAAGAATAAAATATTCCTTTCCATAAAACCTTGGTATTTAGGTCAACACTTGAAAGCAAGCGACTGGAGCTAGTCTATGATATTAAAAGCCTCGTAAAAAGCCTTACTGACCAAATGACTATGGGCATAAAACTAGTGAGGCTCTGGGCAGCAGAACCCAACAAAATAGACCCCAGCGACCTGACCTTGTGGACAAGGCCCCTCTTCCCCCACGTGCATGGAGTTCTGGCCTTCCAATATGAGGCTTGGCCTGGGACATCTGTTAGCGCCACATTGTCTCTTTTCTGAGCTTCTCCCCCGCACTTCCCGCACACCCCTCCCCCGCCCTGATGAGTTCCCAAGACTCCGTTCCAGAACTCGAGACGAAGCCCGGCCGTCCCCAGCAAGGGGCACTAGTAGGCCCATCGCCAAGTGCTGTGTCCCCGCTCCACCTGGAATCGCCTGGGAAACGGTCGCTAAGGAAACCACTCTACTCTCACCCTTCCCCTAGCTCCCCTCCACGCCCCCTCCCGGCCACGCCCGCCGGCCCTAGTCAAAAGCTTAGCTCAGGGAGCGGGGGAGGGGTGTGGAATGTGGAACCCAGGCCCCTGCCCTTTCCCTCCCCTCACTCCTTCGGTTCCTTAAGTTCCTCGCCTTCTCTACAGTCTCTGCCACAGCAAACCAGGACTACGTCCACCTCACGGTTTCCCCGCCTGCCTGCCTCGGTCTCTTACCTGATTTCCCTCCTTTCATTCCGAAGCCCGGAATCCGGAACCTCTGCTTCCAGCCCCGCGTCCGCCCGGAAGAAAATCAGATACACTCTTCCGCTTCCGGTCCGTGCCCTTGGGGTTCCGTGTCCTGTAGGTCTTGGCTGCCTGTTCTGCATCTTGGAACATGGCCGCGGCGGCGGCGGCGGCGGCGGCGGCGGCGGCGGCGGCGAGGGGCTGCTGGCGTGGTCTCGTAGGGTCCGTGGCGCCGGCCAGGGGTGAGCATGGGCAGCCCGCTGAGGCCCGGGGCGGGAGTGGAGGCGCGCTCGGTGCAGGGAGCCTATCTCTGCGCTTCTTTTTATTTTTCTGTACAGTGGCCGGGCGACCTTCGGTGCTGTTGCTGCCGGTGAGGAGGGAAAGCGCCGCGGCCGACACGCGCCGTATGTGTGGGCCGGGCCCTTTTCGGGACTACAGGCGGGGGACCCCTCATTCTTTTGGTCAGATATTTGCCCTTGCCCGGGATGCCCGGGATGCCCTTCCGCGTCCTTTGGTAAATCTCTGCTTCTGGAGACCTGACTGCAGTGATCCTCACTGCAGGCAGAATCGCTCTGCTGTGCCCTTTGAACTCCCTGTTACGGCCTTGATTGACCCTTGTCCATTTCCGTGATTCCTTTTCCCTCCTATTAAACTCTCAGCTCTTTGAGAGCAGGAAACCTAACGTTTGGGTCTCAGAGCCGTTATGATAGTAATTCACAATAAGTGAGTGGTGGATGTGTGCCACGCACCTCTCTAAGTGATTTACGAATGATCTTAGCCAGTCCTTAGGACAGTCTTATGAGGTAGATAGCATTGTGCTCTTCTACTATAGGTTTGGAGACAATCCAGAGAAGTAACTTACCCAGGGTCGCAGCACTAGCGAGTGACAGCAGGCCTGTCTCCTGCCAGTCAGACAGCACTTAACCATGATGTGTGGGTACTCATGGTTTAGGGTTGCATGAACGAGTGTATGGAGATAATATTACAGTCAGCATAGGCAGATTGGGAGTCAAGAGTATTTCCCCCTTTCTGGCCCTCAGTTACCTCAATGGGGGAAAAGAGTGTTTCGACTAGATAATCTGAGAGGGCTCTTTAGCCCTGGAGTTCTTAGCGTGAGAGCCTGCTGTGAGCTAGGTGCTAAGGGGACACAGAAAAGCAGAACTTCTGGTTCCCACTCTTAAAGAGTTCCTGGTCTGGCAAAAGAATTGAGACCTGCTGCTTTACAAAAATGCAGACATCGTGAAGGAAGAACCGGGGAGTAGCTTTGAGAAGAGGCAACCCCAACCGCAGTAGTACGGAGAGTCTTTGTGGACTCTGTAGGTGACATTTTTCCCTAAGTTTTCATCGGTTCCTCAAGAGGAACCCTCCACTCTTACCTTCCTCGAGATGCTGCTGGGAGACAACATCCCTCACAGACCCAGGAGACTGAATGCAGGCATGGCTGCTGCCTTCTCCATTCCTTTATTAAATATGTCTTCTCTTTCCAGCCACTGTCAGACCATGGAATGATGTGGCCCACAAACAGCTCTCAGCTTTTGGAGAGTATGTGGCTGAAATCCTGCCCAAATATGTCCAGCAGGTTCAGGTAATATTCACAATTGTTGTTTGGTCCTGGGTCAAGAAAGAACCATGTTCTCAGGGCGTGTAGGAAACCGAAGACTCCTCTGCCCCACCTTGGACTTGTTTCTCTGCCTTAAACCAGGAGAATCCTGCTAAAGTTAGCTGCTCTCTCAATAGCTCTTTTTTTTCCTTCACTTTCCCTTTCCATGTCTGCAGGTGTCTTGCTTCAATGAGTTAGAGATCTGTATCCATCCCGATGGAGTCATCCCCGTGCTGACTTTCCTCAGGGATCACACCAATGCACAATTCAAATCCTTGGCTGACTTGACAGCAGTGGACATCCCCACCCGGCAAAACCGTTTTGAGGTCAGGAGATTTGAGAAGGTTTGGGGAGTAAAGGAAAGAAAAGGGACAGACCAGTTTTAAGAAGACAGCTACCAGTGTCTTCCTGGTACAGGACCAGGTCCTCAGTTTCAGTCTGGGTCAAAGAGTACAATGCAGCAGTTAAACTGGGGCCTCAGATTAGGCAGACCTCAGGTTTGAATCCTAGCTCTGCCACTAACAGGCTATGTGACTTCAGGCATTTTGTTTAGTCATCTAAGCTCTAGATTTCTTCTGTGCAAAATACGTGTGAAACTGTCCTTACCTTATAGAGAGGCTGTGAGGGTGAAATGAGATCAGGAGGGTGAAAGGAGATCATACAGGTAAATTGCCAGCATGTAGCAAGTTCTCTGATGCCTAGCTATTGATATTTACTGATTGTCTACTATGGGCCAGATCCTGGGATCAGGGGAGAAGTAACATCCAACACCTGCCCTCAAGGAGTCCCCCATGCTCTCGTGAGGGTGAAGGACACATAAAGAGCTTACTGTAATAACTTGTAACTCATGGGTGTTGGATGTGATGAGAAAGCAGGAGGGCCTCTCAGAGTCCTGTATGGGAGGCTTCTTTGAAGGGAAAGAGAACGTGCTGAGTCTTAATGGACTGGACCAAGAGATCAGGAATTAGCTTGCTAAGGATTGTGGCTGGGAGTAGCATGAGTAAAGACAGGCATGCTGACATGATAAGCCATCATGTGTGGCCTTCCAGCTCCTTCTGTTCTCCCCAGATTGTCTACAACCTGCTCTCCCTGCGCTTCAACTCCCGGATCCGTGTAAAGACCTATACAGACGAGCTGACACCTGTGGAGTCCACTGTTCCTGTGTATAAGGCAGCTAACTGGTATGAGAGGGAGGTGAGTTCCTGCCTCTGGGCCAGAGTTGCAGAATTGTGAAACGACTGCATGCAGTGCATCCTTACCCGTGTGTGGCCATGATCTGCTCAATTGCTGGAGGGTCTCTTTTTTTCTAGATCTGGGACATGTTTGGAGTTTTCTTTGCTAACCATCCTGACCTAAGAAGGATCCTGACAGACTATGGCTTTGAGGGACATCCTTTCCGGAAAGACTTTCCCCTATCTGGCTACGTTGAGGTAGGAGGAACCTTGGAAAAGACTGGCAGGGAACATGGGGTGTCCTGGGCACGGCAGGAAATCTGGTCTGTGAATTGTAGTGATTTAAGAGCACAGGCTCTGGATCAAATCCTCGCTCCACTTTTGTAATCTGGGGGCTGTTACTTAATTTCTCCATTACAGTCTTCTCATCTGCAAAACAGGAACAACAGTACTTAACTAGTAAGATTTACAGTGAGCTGGGGGCGCCTGGGTGGCTCAGCCAGTGAGGCATCCAACTTGGGCTCAGGTCATGATCTTGCAATTTGTGAGCTCGAGCCCTGCTTCAAGCTCTGCACTGTCTCTGTCTCTCTCTGCACCACATGGTATTCTCTCTTTCGCTATCTCTCCCTGTCTCTGCCCCTCGCTCACTCGAGTGCACGCTCTCAAAAATAAATGAATACATTTAAAAAATAATATAATAAGTAAAAGCCTACTTAAAAGATTTACACTGAGTGAGCTAAATGATGTTAAAGCCTGGTGTACTGTAATTACTCAGTTGACATTAGCCATTATCGTAATGATCATTTTAATGACCAAGGCAACCTTGAGGACACACTGTGTCCACAGGTGAAAGTGGAGGGTCATCTGAGAAGGCAGCTGACCGGGAAGACACTAAACGTTTAGCCCTTGAGAATGGTCAGAGGCAGGACCAGTAATGTGACCACAAGGGCCTTGTGAAGAATTTCAGTGCTTTGCTCTACTCGCCTTGTGCTAAAGGTTGTTTATGAGCAGGAAGATGGTCCATTGCATACAAACATACATGTCATTTTGTAGCAAAGTAACTTTTTAGAAATGCTGAGAAAGTGGCAGTCTGCCCGTCTGTACCCACATGTGCCTTTCTTCATGTTTTGCATGGTCCCATTTCCTTCTCAAGCTACTTCTGGTCAGGGCTCCTTCCCTCTCTTCTTATTTTCACGGTCTGGCCTCCCTTATCTGGTTTGCCTCTTCACCTGTTTGTCGTTACTTTATCCAGCTGATCCTCCAGACAAGAAAAGCCATGCCAGTGGCGCCTGGGTGGCTCAGTGGGTTGAGCATCCAACTTAGGCTCAGGTCACACTCTCATGGTTCATGGGTTCAAGCCCCCCAGATTGGGCTTTGTGCGGACAGCTTCAGGTTCTGTGGCTCCTCCCATCTACCTCCCCCACTCACTCTCTCTCTCTCAATGAATAAACATTAAAAAAATAAAAAAGGGAAAGGAAAAGAGAAGCCATGCCAAATTTACTGCCTTGCATCTTGATAGTGATAGTGCCACATGGTCTGAACTTGAGTGCTTGCCAATTTAGGTTTACTTTTTAGCCGCTGAGTTGCTCCCTACTCCCTGGCAAGTGCTTATAAGCATTTCCTTATAAGAGTGGATGGGCGAACAAAGTCAGCTGTGCTGCAGAAGCAGCTCAGAGCTTATGATGTGGGCATGGCGAGCAGGGGAGCCTGACTGGGTGACAGCCACTGAAGACTGTGGTTGGGATGCGATGTGCTTGGTGATACAGATATGCCTGGAGACCTGTTGACAGAGGCTGGGCTGCCAGTCAGCCTACTCAGCCACAAGGAAGTAAAGAGGCTGGTGAAGTCCTCCACAGCCTTGGGAAAGCAGGCTCCTTAGCAGCTTAGCAGCTCTGAACAAGGGCTTCCTCGGTGCTTAAGCCTGCCTTTCTCTTCTGCAGTTACGCTATGACGATGAGGTGAAGCGGGTGGTGGCTGAGCCGGTGGAGTTGGCCCAGGAGTTCCGAAAGTTTGACCTGAACAGCCCTTGGGAGGCTTTCCCTGCCTATCGCCAGCCCCCTGAGAGTCTCAAGCTCGAAGCTGGAGACAAGAAACCTGAAACCAAGTAACTCCAGGGAAGGCCTGTGGATACTGGAAAAAGCCTTATCTATACTAAGCGTCCCTGTAAATAAAATCCTTAGACTAACCACTTCTTGTGTGCTTTTGGGTCGAAGTGAAGCCTGACGTGGGAAAGGGAAGATTCAGCAGGGGTTTTTCCCTCTCCCTTAAAGAGACTGCCAAACCAAGAGTCTCTTTTAATGGGACTGTATAGTGCAGTTGGGAGTCATGGTGACCTGCAAGCCTGGATGTACTTCTAGGGGAGAGTTCTGGAGCTGAAATGGAAAGTTCTCATGGTCCATAGGGCTTCGGATGGGTGTGGCACGGCATCTCCTAAAAACGGGAGGACCCTTAACAACTACTGCCACTGGCTGGTGGCAGCTGATGGAGGGACCTAAGTGGAACCAGGGAAACCACCACCCACCCTCATCTCCTCTAAACATCCACATAGTTCCATGAGCCAGTCTTAAAACCCTGAAACCTCCTTGCAATCTAACAGCCCATCATATTTGGGCTAAGGTAATCTTCCTAGACGCTCGCCAGAGCTAAGAATGTTGTAAGAAAGTAAGAGAGGTCCCAGGACTGGTGCAAAAGATACACAGAAGCTGCAGCTCTATCTTCTAGGGGACAGGACTCCCTACCCCAGCCAGCCTGGGGTCTGTTTGGCTGGTGGTTAAGGCGCCTGAGTTGCAAGCGCTCGGCCTTGCTGGTCCATGGGACCACCCAAACAGCCCGCCGTGCCACTAGAAGGCCAGTGCAGTTGCAGGACAAGCTCTGCAGCTGATGCTTTTGGCTGCTGAGGGGCTCCCTGGAGGGTGGGCTGGGCCCAGCTGGGTGTTAGAGCCTGAGCTCAGCTGCAGGATGTTTTGGGGGTGAGGACAGATAGTAAGGTAGCGTTACTGCTGGGCTCTTTCCTACCTCTTGGGAGGGCCAAGCTAGAGCTGTTTGCTACCAAGCACCGTTTTTCTATTAACTAAGCATCCCGCCCATCTGGGCAGGAACAGGCTGAGGACTTGACAAGCAGGGAGCCAGGCTCCTGCTGCCAACAACTTAAGATTCCACATTTCCATGGGATGGAAAGGTCCTGGGAAGTCAGAGCCAGCCCCTCCCTATTTAGCATTGAGGGCTGACACGCAAAATAGGGAACGCCTGAGCAGCCTGCAGTGGAAAGTCAGAGCTGTGGTGTGTGGCAGGCGGATGCAGGAGCAGAGAACAGCTGGGGAGAGAAAGACTCGGAGGACGTGGTGGGGCACAGCTAGGACGATGCAGTTCCTGGACTGGCTAGTAGTAGCCATTTGCCTTCTCCCTGGGGTAACTACAACCCAGCACTATCCAGGTACCAGGGCTTCAGGGTGGGGTGGATGGGAACCAAGACTGCCGGCTGACAGCAATTAAAGCTGGTTCTTTCTGAACTAGCAGGTCCTAGGAACTGTGGGCATGGTGGGTACCAAACTGACCTGTGCAGCAGGCAGTAATGGTCTGGGCCCCAACCCCAGAACCAGAAAGGCCCAAGTGAAATGAAGGGAAGTAGTCCTAGTGCCCTCAGTGCGAGCCCTGGACAGAGCTAGGCAGTGACCTTATTCTAGATGTGCAAAGCAGGACCTCTGGACCTGCCCTGAGCTTGGGACAATCATTCTAAGGGTTGGGCAGCAGACCAGAGATGAAGGAAGCTGCAGCAGACAACCTGCCTTGCCTGGCCTTCCTGGCTTCCACGTAAGACCTACTGAGAAGCAAGGAAGGAGTAGGTTCTTCCAAAAGGGGTCCCCGACCTTTTTGGAAAAGTTACTGGCACTGTTTTAGATCACAATGTCCCAGATGATCATAGGGAGGGGAAGTGGGAAGTGAAGTGTCTTGTGACCCAACGGTCTGGAGCTTTTTGCCAAAGGAACTGTAGAAGTTCAAGGAGTCCTGGACACTTGAGGTGGTATCTGGGTTTGGGATGATGATTTTGGGATCACAAGACTTACGCCCAGGAGGGAGAATGTCAATGTGCATGTGTCTGTAAGGGAAGGGATAGATGGGATGGCATTTCTACTCGTTTGTAGATAGAAGAACCTCTTGGCATTCTGACCAAGCTGCTAAGGGGCACTTCTGGGAGGCTGGGGTGTTCAGGGTGGAGCTTGGCAGGGGCCTGACTCCTTTTCTGCTGCCCCAGGGCAGCCCATGGACAGAGCCAGCGTGGGAGGTGGCCTGCAGGAGCCAGAGGCCCCGGAAGTGATGTTTGAGGTCTTTCCTCCAGCCTGGGATATGGGGGTGGGAATGTCCAGAAGTCCCTAAGCTCAGGGTTGGGAAGGGGGATGTCGTAGGCTGGGCCTGCTGGGGGAGGGGGGCAACCCAGCATGGGTCCTACTGCCTGCTTATGCCCCCCCAGCCCACTCTTGCTCCTTGCCCTGCCCCACGCAAGGCTCCAGCCCACCCCTTACATGGCTCCCCTTGCAGCTGCTCTGGGCTGGGCTGGAGCTGGATGTCCTAGGGCAGCTGCACATCCAGGACGAGGAACTGGCGTCCACACGCCCGGGCCGCCGACTCAGGCTCCTCCTGCAGCACCACGTGCCCAGTGACTTGGAGGGCGCTAAGCAGCGGCTGCAGCTGTTCCAGGACCTGCGGAAAGGGCCTCCTCTTAGCCCTTGGGACTTTGAACACCTGCTCCTTACAAGCCTGTCCTGTGTCTACCGGCTCCATAAGGCTAGTGAGGCTGAGGAAAGAGGTCGCTGGGTCCAGGTCTTTGCCCTACTGGCACAGGAAACACTCTGGGACCTATGCAAGGGCTTCTGCCCCCAGGGGCAGCCCCCTTCTCTGGGGCCCTGGGCCTTGATCCTTGACCCTTTTCCCTGACCCTCCCAACTCCTACCCCATGCTAGACCCACCCTGGGCAGTGGCTTCCATATGGCACTTAGTTCCTTCCACTGTGTTCAGGTCTGTGGCCTTGGCTTGTACCCTGGAACCCAGTTTACTCCTCCCCCATTTTCTTCCCTGAGTCTTGGCAGGCTAAGAGCCTGGGTCTCAGGCAGCAAGCACAGACTTTGTGGTGTGTGTGTGTTGGGGTCAAGGTTGAGAAGTGTGTTCAAGAGATGCTGAAAAAGAAGCTGCCCCCAAGAAGGTCAAGTTAGATGCTCCCACTCCTACCCTGGCAGTCTGTAACAAGTCCTGTGGAATCTACAGGAACCTTGTGAATACTCGGCAGCCAGTCCTAATATAACCCCTTTTAAGGCCAACCAATGCTTTGGAGTCCCTGAGCCCCAAGTTCCCCATTTGGACTAGCACAGCCTGGACATCTTTAGTTCCGTCTGTTGGAGAAGGAGTGGAGGAAAGCAGGTGGAGAAACATTACCTTTTCTGGAGGGGGCAGGTGGAGACAGGCCAGAGGATGGTTTTGGGTTCATCTCAACACGGCTCAAATGAACACCTCAGAGTGAGGCTGCGAGGGCAGAGACAAGCTGAGGCTGGCTGGTGTGGTCCTGATCCTGTGTAGCTGTCCCATTAAATGTTCTGTCCTGGCCTCCTGGAGCTGTGTCCTTCTATGCCAGAGTTAGTTGTTTAACCCTTGTCCTGAGCAAATCCCCCTCCCTGTCCTAGAAGAAGGAAGGTTCTGTTTCCTAGAATCCCATCCTCCCAGAAAGATAGCAGGGCGTGGCCCCTTGTCACCAGAAGGAACTAGCCAGACCCTAAGAATGACGTCCTAGGTCAGTGGGGAGGAGTTACAGGGACTAAAGGGATTTGAAGGAGAGGCCCCAAGGGACTGGGTGAGTAGGTCAGTTCAATCAAATTCCCATCTCCTCGCCGTCCCAGGGCCTGACCAAATCCTGCTTTCTGGCCCCCGACTCTGGCCCCCGCCCCGCCAGCCCGAAACGACGACGTCGCAGACAAGACAGAGCGCAGGACCCCGGGCAGACCGGCGCCGGCGCAGGCCCACTTTATTGGCAGAGTCGGCTACACTGGGCGGGCCGTCATGCTCGCGCCGGCGGGGTCGGTCCGGCCACGGCCCGGCATGCACGCCCCGGGCTGCCCTGGGCTCCTCTCCCGGTCCGGGCTCAGAGCTCCGGGGGCCCGAGGTCCGGGGGGCCAGCGGGGGCGAGGTCGGGGTACACCAGGAAGCCGGAGAAGGTGATGTACTTGCCGTGGTTGCTGTAGGCGCCGTAGCCATCGTGATCGTGGCTGAGCAGCCAGACGGCGTCGCCGCGCCGCAGCGCCAGCATCACGCTCTGGCTCTGCATCTCGCGGCGCCGCGACGCGCCGTCGTCGTAAATCATGGCCTGCACCTCGTCGCGGTTCTTCATCAGCTTCACGGACAGCGTCTTGCGCGGCAGCTTGCCCAAAGTGAAGGAGAAGAAGTAGGCGCCCGGCAGGCGGCAGCGAAACACGCCGGCCGCCGCGTCGAAGTCGCCGCCGATGTTGACGAGCTCCGTGTCGAAGGCGAGCGGCCGGTGCCGCGGCCCCGGGCCCGCGTCCGAGCCCACCAGGCTG
>NC_043710.1:15463424-15466804 GCF_006229205.1 Suricata suricatta | reverse complement strand
CCCGTATGGAAGCGGGGGCGGGCGAAGGCGCGGGGAATCGGGTCCTTTCTTGCTGAAAGGAGGACCTGAGAGCTTTTTCATGAAAGAGGCTCAAGGGCTTTCACTCCGAAGGGATGGATGGATGAAGGCTGGGATGGGGGGAGGTCTGGGGTATCCCTTCCCGAGAGATTTCTTTATTCAGGAGAAAGGATTAATTGGTTTCTGTAAAAGGGGGACTTACATTTTTGGGAACATGGGGGGCTTTCAAGGTGGGGGGTGGTTCTGGCGGGGCTCGAGGGAGGGGGTCATTGGGGAGTGGGGCTTGGCGGGGAGCGGGGCTCTAAGGTCCCCTTTGCTTGACATCGCGGCACCTTCCCCGTGGGTTCCGGGGCTCTGGGTCTGCCCCAGCCCTGTGTGTCCCAGTTTTTTCTCTTTGAAGATGATTATTTTAAGCCTCACCTGGGCAGAGCTAGGAACAGCCATTTCCTTTCCTGAAGCTATGAGGCCCACCTGACCCCCCGCCTCTGACCTGAGCAGGGAAGGGGGTTTAAGGAAGGATGGGGACCTAGGGACCCAGGAAGTGGGCAGTGGTGGGTGAGAAATGGGCAGAGACTGGGTACTTACTGGACATCCTGGGGGGGCCCTCTGGCCCTCGCGGGGG
The DNA here is from genome assembly GCF_006229205.1 of Suricata suricatta. Lineage (NCBI taxonomy): Eukaryota > Metazoa > Chordata > Mammalia > Carnivora > Herpestidae > Suricata > Suricata suricatta. The sequence continues at coordinate 15,466,164 of NC_043710.1, read as the reverse complement.
GGCACCAGATTCTGCAGGGAGATTGCTGAGGTTAGGGTGGGCAGGTGCTCCTGGGGTAGGACCTGCGAGGGGGGGGTGTGGGGTCAGGATGTGGGGAGATGTTTCCATATTCCCAGAAGGCAAAACACTAAAGTTTCTGCTTGTCTCGTTGGTTTTGCTTTTTTACTTTCTTTCTCCTTTGTCCTGGATCCCAAGATTCATTTCACTTATCTCTCCTCCTCTTTTTGCAAAAAGGGAAACTGAGGCTATGGACAGGTTGGCTGTAAATATCTACATCTAGGAGGAAAAGATGATGGAAAGGCATACTGAATTTGGAATCGAAAGACCTTGGTTCAAGGTTGCCTCCGTGGGCATGGTAACCTTGGACCAAAGTGCTTCCCCTTGTTTGGGCCTTGACTTTCTCATCTATAAAATGGGAGAGGGCCCCCCTGCCTCGCAGGGTTGCTGCGAGACCAGACGTGTCCAAAGAACTTTGCAAAAGGGAATACTCATGAAGTGCAGTCTTCACTCCTGTAGATGGGTCCCTACCCTCTTCCCTGCCTACATCAAGGGTGTTGGCTAGCCCATGGGGTGCCTTTGTAGGAATTAGAAAAGGCACTTCCTCTGGAATGTTCAGCTAGGTTAGGGACTTGAGGTCTTTATTGTGAGAATTAGAAAGAGGCACACTCTTCCCCAGGTGCAGCAGCTCTGCACCGCTGGGCAAGTAGAATGTGGACCAGACTCCAGTGCCCGCCAACCGCAAGGTGCACAACCGCACCTGCCAACCCTTCTCAGCAAGCCCCAGGGGCTCTAAGAGACCCCAAGCTACACACACTCCCAGGGTGCTCCCCATGGAAGCCCACATCCGGGGCTGTTGCCATCTCATTTTCTTTCCTGCTTTGTCTCCACTTCAGGGCCTTTGGGTATACAATCCCCAGAGCCTGTGCCCTAATAGGAAGCATGGAGGAGTTAAGTGATGCCTTCACAAGCCCCCAAGGGCAGGAGTTACTGAGCCCCTCATTCCTTATGTCAGGACCTTGATCAGAGCACTTTTCTCAAGGCCAAGAACAGAAGCATCTGCACACCTGGGCCGCAGTGCCTTTCACAAACTGTTCACACGTGCTGTCTCGGCATCCTCCCGGTACGATTGTGAGGCAGGTCTCCTCCCCACTTACATAAAGACAGCCATGCCCAGAGAAACTAAGGAACTCGCCTAAGGTTTCTCAGCATTTAAGCAGTAGAGCCAGGAACTGAGCCCAGATACAGCTGTCAGCCCTTCACTCCACCACTGCTGAGAAATAAAGCTTCTGAGCCCACAATCTTGTCAAAGCCTTGCCGGGACTGTTGCCCTCCTGCTCTAGTCATAGCAGCCCCTCGTTCTCCCCTTGCCCTCAGCAACCAGCCCTCAGGCCCTGAGGGAAGAGCCACTGTCTCTTACTCAGATTTCATGGGGGGAGGGACCTATGTCAAAGCCCTACTGTTCTGGCCTCTTTACTGCAAGGGCCCCTGGGGAGTGCAGAGTGGGAGCTGAGCCTCCAGTGGGTCAGAGGCCAGGACAGGGGTCAACAAGCAGCTATGTCCTTTCCTGCCCAGATGAGAGTTGAAACAGTGGCCACCATAAAGGACATCAGTGCAGAGGGCTAGTGCCTGAGTGAGGGGCAGGCAAGGTCCACAGTATACCCACAGGAAAATGCAGCAAAGCAGGCGGAAGGAAACTCAGAGACCGCCCTCTGTGGTGCCAAGGTGGAGAGAGGGTAAACCCAGCTGACAGGACTATAGGCTTCTTACAACCTTTCTGTTTGTATCTGTGGTACGGGTGTGTGAGCTTTCACTTGAGGTAAGTGTTCAGTGCTTACAAAAAGAAAGAGAGAGAGAGAGAGAGAGAGAGAGAGAGAGAGAGACTCGCTGGCCCAAACTAATGGTTGTTCCCAAAGTGTGGTTCCTAGACCAGTAGCATCTGCCTTGCCGGGAACTTGTTAGAAATGAGAAAATTCTCAAGCCTCATCCTAAACCTAGTGAATGGAAATTCTAGGGGTAGGCGCCCAACATTGTGTGTTCTAACAAGCTCTTGCGGGCCCCTGAGGCCGGCTGTAGTTTAAGAATCAATGATCTAGTCCAAGTGTGTAGGAAGCCGAGTCCTAGTTGTGGGTCAAGGGCAGGGCTGTGAAAATAATCGTCTCCCAGTCTCGGAATTCCGGACATTTGGAGGCGTCCCCTGCACAACCGTCCACCCCCCTTCCCCTTCTGCCTCCCTGACCCAGGCACGATGCTGCTGCTCCTGCTGGGCCTGCTGGGCCCTGCCGCCTGCTGGGCCCTGGGGCCGGCTCCGGGCTCGGGCTCGACGGAGCTGCGCTCGGCCTTCTCCGCCGCACGCACCACCCCGCTGGAGGGCACATCGGAGATGGCGGTGACCTTCGACAAGGTGTACGTGAACATCGGCGGCGACTTCGACGCGGCCACAGGCCAGTTCCGCTGCCGCGTGCCCGGCGCCTACTTCTTCTCCTTCACCGCTGGCAAGGCCCCACACAAGAGCCTGTCGGTGATGCTGGTGCGCAACCGCGACGAGGTGCAGGCGCTGGCCTTCGACGAGCAGCGGCGGCCGGGCGCGCGGCGCGCTGCCAGCCAGAGCGCCATGCTGCAGCTCGACTACGGCGACACGGTGTGGCTGCGGCTGCACGGCGCCCCGCAGTACGCGCTCGGAGCCCCGGGTGCCACCTTCAGCGGCTACCTGGTGTACGCGGACGCAGACGCGCCTGCGCGC
>NC_043710.1:15403815-15463324 GCF_006229205.1 Suricata suricatta | reverse complement strand
GGCGGCGGCGGCGGCGGCGGGGCGCTGGGACCCCGGGGCTCCGGGGCGAGCGAGGGGAGCGAGGCGCTAGAGAAAGAGGACGGCTGAAGAGCGAACAGAGCAGAGCGCCGGGAGGAGCGGCAGGGGAGCGGCGGGAAGGGGGAGAGGGAAGGACAAGGGAGAGGGAGGGGCGCGCCGAGGAAGGGGAGCCGCGCAGGGCCTAGGGGCACCGCACAGAGGAAGCCCCTGCGCAGGCTGCGCGGAGCCCTGGGCTCTTTCTCATCCGTGACCTCCCTAGAGCTTCACCCTCTGGCTCCACAGAACACGCATCATCAACCCAAGTTAGCAGATGGGGAAACTGAGGCGTGAGGCAGAGGCCAAACTGGGGGTGGCCCAGGGCACTCCCCAGGCCAGCCTCCTCCCTGGTTTGAGGAGAGGGGACTACAGCAGGACACAGAGACTGGACAAGCCCCTGGGCTGCAAGGACAGTGGAAGGTGAGATTTAGGCTGGGACAGATGTCCAGACTGAGTGGCGCTGGAGGAGGGGGGTCTGAGAGAAGGATAAAATGGGTCAATGTCATCAGTAAAAAAAAAGAACTTAAAGAGACCTCGTTTTTCTTTCTTATCTCCGAATCTCACAACGGCCATGGCTGGTTAGGAAGGAAGGAGGAAGACCAAGCTCCCAGCAGGAGAGGGTCAGCCTGGGGGGACCCCAGGATGCAAAGGAAGGGCATCCTTGAGGCAGAACTGGGTTTTGCTTCCAGGGTGCCTGAAAGAAGGGAGAAGGTTGAGAAAGGGGGGGCTCAAAAGGGCCTGTCTGCAGAGGGACAGCCCACCCAGCTGGGGCAGGTGTTACAGGATCCAGTGGGACATCAGGGCTGGGAGCAGGTGTCTTCCCACACCTTGGCACTTCTCAGAACCCCCCCTCCCTCCGCCATGGCCTCCACTCTGGGCTTTGAACCCTGCAACCCCGTCTTGGACTCCCTTCATCAGGGCTGCTGTGATCTCGTCCACCATGAAGTGCTCGGTAGATGCTGACTAAGTGGATGGTTTTAGAAGAGGCCCCATTCTCCGCTGCCAGGAAAAGGTGCCCTCCATCTGCCCCTGGTTGACACAGAAGGCCCGTGTTCGAGTCCCTGCTCTGCCACAGACCCTCTGTGTGGACCCACAGAAGCCTGGTGCCCTCTGAAGCCCTCTCCCCTCTGGACTGTTCCTTCTGGAACTCTCTGTCTCTTTTTTTTTTAATTTATTTTTGAGAGACAGAGAGAGACAGCGCAAGCAGGGGAGGGTCAGAGAGAGAGGGAGACGCAGAATCCGAAGCAGGCTGCAGGCTCTGAGCTAGCTGTCAGCACAGAGCCCGACGCGGGGCTCAACCCCATGAACTGTGAGATCATGACCTGAGCTGAAGCCGGATGCTTAACCGACTGAGCCACCCAGGCACCCCTTCCTCCTGGAACTATAAAACTTAAGTGACCCCAGTTAGTCTGATGCAGGTTAGCCCTCAGGAAGGCATTGATAATGATAATGGGCTTATTAAGTTTTCTTCAGGGTGTTAAGCGAATGACTAATGAATGAATATGTGCCTCAATGGAAAGAAATGAATGGAGGCATTTTTGGACTGGGCCCTGGGGGTATTTGGGGCCTAGGGTGAAGCACCTGTCTAGCCCGTCAGATCGTGACTGTTCCCTTCACCAGTTTGAAAAGCTTGAGTCACAGGCCTATGGGAGGGCATGAGGCAGGGCAGGGTGGGATGAGTCACGCAGGGATGTAGCAGGAGGGCTGGGGAAGGCAGGATGCCGACCTTGGGCAGCCAAACCCCTTTAGCACAAAGGTACTCTTTTGGACCATAAGACTGGGCTACCATCTTGAAAGTGCCTTTTGAAGGTGTGGTTCCAGTGGTGGGGACAGAAGAAGGCAGGATTCTCCAGGCAAGACCATTAAATCCTAGTGGGGGCCTGGCTCTGGCTGAAAGCCATTTGACACTTTCCCTGGTGAAGTCAGGGTCAGGGAGATAGGTGGCCGGGGCACACAGATGGCAGCAGGGTTTGCTTCGGGGGCCACTGGGAAAGGGATGTGGAGAAAGAGGCTGCCATTAGCTGGTGGGGGACGAGGGCAGGCTGGAGTAGGGGGCAAAGGGTGTGCCAAAATGGAAGGAGGTCATGGTGCAGCATTCAGAGGAAAGAGCCCGAGGCGAATCGTACTTCCTATCTGCTCGTACTCTGTTGTGCAGCGATTACAACACAATAATAATGTTCTATACTCCTTTTTTGCTTTTTTTTTTTAAATAGAGAGAGAGAGCAGGGGAGGGGCAGGAAGAGAGGGAGAGAGAGCCTCTTAGGCAGACCCATGCACACTGTGGAGCCCAAAATAGGGCGTGGAGCTCTGTCTCAGGACTGTGAGATCAAGACCTGAGCTGAAATCAGGAACCGGAAGCTTAACCGACTGAGCCACCCTAACCAGCCCCTGATACACGCCTTTGATTCTGTAGCAGATACTATGGTGCCCCACCCACACCCCCAGGCCTACCTGGAGGTCGCTTGCACACACAGGTCCTGAACTTGCTTCCCCGGTCTCTCTTGGGGTATTCTTGGCGGGGAAGTGAGTGTGGGGCAGGCTGAAAGTGGAGAGTTAACACCCCCCAGAGAACCCTAAACCAAGCAGGGTCCAGAGTTAGTGGATAAATACTCCAGGTTTCAATCCCTCAGCAGGACAATTCCTGATTGCCTGACATGCTCCAGCCTCAAAGAGACTCCACCCGGCATGAAACCCGAGTTGCCATGTGAAAAACCTACTCGTCCCCGTGTGCTTTATTTCCTTTCCTCCCTGTCTTGTCTCCCTTCCCCGCTCCTTCACCCTGCTTCTTGGGATCACCTTTTAAACTGCTTGCACCCAAGTATTTGTCTCAAGGTGTGCTTTTGAGGGAACCCAAACTAAGACAATGAACAATGACTGCGTCTTAAACTGTGGGAAGTGCTTTTTCACATCCATTAGCTCATTTAATTTTCTTAACATCTCCTGAAGTTCCTATCATTTACAAATGAGGGATGAAGACGTTATGTGCAGGAGCAGGATTCAAACCCAGGTCTGTTTAGCTCCAAGACCTGGTCCCTAACTATATGTCCAATCAGCAGCCCCCCTAATTCTCTGATCCTCTTTGGGTCTTACATTTTCATCTGTAAAACGAGGGATGGGCTCTTGAGTTTGGAGGGAGACAAGGTACTCAGTTTATTCTAAAGCTAGATAGGTTCGGTCAGTGAGATGGCATCAGAAGCTATTGGGAGAGGACGCACTTAAAGGGCCCTTCATTTTGCCCTCCCTTTTCTCTTCCCGCTTTTTGGAATGCATACCCGAAGGCTGGAGCCCCAGTTGCCATCTTGGGCCAGGAGCCACAACGAAATGTTCTAAAGTGCAGTCTTAGGGAGGTGCTCAGGAAGAAGCTGAGATGAAAATCACCCAGAGCCCCTGCTTTCAAGGAGGTAATCATTTAGTGGGAGGGGCTGGAAGTGGATAGAATCATAGTGGGTGGAGAGAGATCAGCTCCAGGAGCGAGCTGCAAAGTGCTGCAAGAGTTCAGGGAGGGAGGAATTCCACTGGGGGATTAAGGAAGATGTCACAGAGGAGGCTCTTTTTCTCTTTCTTTCTCTCTTTCTTTCACTCTAAGTTTTTAAGTAAGCTCTACACCCAGCTTGGAGCTTGAACTCACAACCCTGAGATCAAGTGTCACATGCTTTACCAACTGAGCCTGTGGTGCCCTATAGAGAAAGCGATTTGTTTCTTTCTTTTTTTAATGTGTATTTAAGAGAGAGAGAGAGAGAGCTCATGCGGCAGCAGGGGAGGGTTAGAGAGAGAAAGACTCCCAAGCTGCCAGGGAGAGCCCAAAGCAGGGCTCAAAGGAACTCACGAAGCATGAGATCATGACCCCGGTGGAAATCATGGTTGCTGAGCCACTGAGGTACCCTGAGAAGGAGATTTCTAAACAACGGCAAGGATCTAGCAGTGAGATGAAAGAGTAGGGGGTGGGATCCAACCGAAGGTAAGAATATGAACAAAGGTGTGAGGTGACGAGCCGGGGCTTGGCGAGGAGTCCTCGCGTGGCTGGCGCAGGCGGGAAGGGTGTGCGTGGAAGTTCTGGCCGGTGAGCTGCGTGGGCTTCAATGGGCTAAGGAGCTGGGGTTATCCTCCAGCAGAGGGGACCGTACTCGGGGCCGTATTTTGAGATTTCTCTGGCTGAAAGACAGGAGACCGAACCAGGGAGGCCTGCAAGAAAACACTCAAAGTGTGCAGATGAATCTGAACGATGCAGGGCTAATCAGAAAGGAAAAGGAAGGGAGGAGACCGATGGGAGAGAGAAAGAGAGATTCAGAGATTGACAGCGCACACCCGCACAAGCTCACAATTTAATTAGCTTCCCTGTTTGCCAGTGGATTACAGGGGAATTAGCAGAGCTCCGAGTCTAGGGACCTTGCTGGGAGTTGAGGGGAAGTTAATGAGAAAGACAACAACATGCCCCAGGGAGAAATGAAAGAGGAGGAATTGTTAGCCCAGCAGAGAGGTCGGCGGGAGAAACAGATGTCAGGGCACAGAGTCTCTGCCTTGCTCAGAGATTTCAGCCCTCTAGGGGGACAGACGCTTGGTGCTCCTGGGTAGGGCTGCCGGCTCCCTGTGCGCTGGGTTCCAGTTCCTGAGCACCTGGGTAATGACCCCAGACCGGAAAAGCTGGGAGCGGCTGGGAGGATCAGGTTCCCAATTCTGCCTTGGCCTTTTCCCGGGGGGGGGGGGGGGACTGAACCCCCAGTCTCCTTTTGCAGATGGACAGATTAATGCCCTGGATGGGGAGGTGACCTGCTCCTGACCCATGTGACAAATGGCATTTCCCAAAGATAGCTGTGATAGTAGCCCCCCCCATGCTCTTTTTGTGCTGTGAACTTGCGGGGCGCCTGGGGGGCTCAGTCGGTTGAGTGTCCAGCTTCAGCTCAGGCCATGATCTCGAGGTTCGTGGGTTCGAGCCCCATGTCAGGCTAGCTCAGAGCCTGGAGCCTGTCTTCAGATTCTGTGTCTCCCTCTCTCTCTGGTCTTCCCTTGCTCATGCTGTCTCTCTCAAAAATAAAACGTTAAAAATTTTTTTTATACTGTGACCTTGCCACTCCCCTCTAAGAGGAGGACTTGGGTTGGTCATAAAGGGTGGTCCTGATTCTGCCTGGTGCTGGGGCTCTCTCCTGAAACTATCATAATGTGAGAACGCCCAGGCCACATGGAAAAGCCATGTGTAGATGTGGTGGCCAACCTACCAGACATGCAGCTTGGGATGTGAACATTATCCACAACCCAGCTAACAGCTGGAGGAGGAGGGAAGAGACAGGGGGAGACACGGGTGGCACAGAAATAAAAACGCTGGACACCATGTCGAAAAATTAAGAATTTATATTTTGGGGGCATCTGGGTGGCTAATTCGGTCAATCACCTAACTTTGGCTCAGGACATGATCTCACGATTCATGAGTTTGAGTCCAAGGTCAGGTTCTATGCTGAGAGCTCAGAGCCTAGAGCCTGCTTCATATTCTCTCAGCCTGCTCTCTGCCTTTCCCCCACTCATGCTTGGTCTGTCTCTTTCAAAAAATGAATATTTTTAAAATTTTACATATTTTGAGAGAGCGAGAGCATGGGGGAGGGGCAGATAGAGAGGGAAAGAGAGAGAGAGAGAAAAAGAGAGAGAAAGAGAGAATCCCAAGGAGGCTCCTCACTCTCAATTCGAAGCCCGATTCGGGGCTTGATTTCATGAACTGTGAGATCATGACCTGAGCTGAAATCAAGAGTTGGACCCTTTAACTGACTGAGCCACACAGGTGTCCCGCACCAAAAATTAAGAATTTAAATGGCAACAATGGAGCATTCAAGCAGCATTGAGCCCTTGGAAGGTTGCATCCCAAGAAACCGGCCCTGACCCTCGCAGAGGCCCCAGCATCAACTGCTCACGGTTGAGGAGTCCTTCAGGATGCCTCTGTGTCCGGCCACCCTGCCTGCCACTGTGTGCCAGGCTGACAGGGGATAGGAAGGATTGTTCTGAGCCCTAACTTTGGGGTTACTGTAGCAGCAGCTAGTTGGAACCCTGGGACTCAAAAGTGGGATGAAGATGTAGAACGGTTCTCCCCAAACAAACCCGGGCTCATTCTCCGGGCTGCTGGCGCAGGTTCTCTTTCGTCCATGTTGATACAGAAACCTGGAGGTACAGATACCTCTCGACTGTTGGAGACCCAAATCCTGCACCTTTGGCCACAGAGTGCTGGGTGCAGACATCGTGGTTGACACATCCGTGGAGGGTGAATGTCAGCTTTTCCATTGAAAGAGGCTGGGAAAAGACCCCCTCTGCTGTGAGCTAAAACAGTGGTGACAGTGGCCTCAGCAGGAGACAATGGTTAGGTCTCCATGGCTTGTGGGAGCCTCAGGGAGTGACAGGTGCCAGGGAGGAGGGAAGGGAGAGAATCCCTGTGGCCTTGTGGGATCTTGATCCCTATTTCTGACAGTAGTGTCCTTTGATGGCAGGTATTGCATTCTGACGTACGTGTGTGCGTGTGTGCGTGTGTGTGTGTGTGTGTAGTGGTGGTAGCGGTGGGGGTGAGGTTTGAATCACTTTGCCTGTGTTCACCAGCGCAGTGGCCGCCAGTGGGCGGGTCTAGGCGAGTCCTGGGTGACCGATGGGGACAGCTTGGGATGTGAACATTATCCACAGCCCAGCCAACAGTTGGAGGAGGAGGGAGAGGACAGGGAGAGACATGAGTGGCACATAGCAATTTGTCATTGCCACCTCAGAGTAGCCATAGTAAAAACCACAGATAAAGTGCAATGGGAGCACTAGGAAACTAAGTTAATTCCAAGTGGAGGGATTCGGCAAGAGATAATGAACGAAGTGACACCTATTAAGTCGTGAAGTCTGCACTAGACCTTGACAGGTAGCAAGAGCCGGGGTGAGGGGGGGAGGCAAAGCATCCTGGGAGAAAGGAAGGGAGCAGGGAATGCCCGTAGGAGGCAATACAGCTCTGGTAAAAAGCAGTGACTGGCATTGGACTGCTTGAGTTTGAATTCCAGCTCCTTCACTAATGGTGTGACCTCAAGTGTCCCCACCTGTGAGATGTGGACAAGAAATCTATGCCTCACTGGCTTGTCGACAGCATTGAAAGGCATACTCAGTATTCAGCACAGAGCTGCCATGTTGTAAGCACCCACTAGGTGCTATTGTTACTGCTTGGTGTGTTTGAAAAATGAAGAACAGCCTTGGTGTGGTTGCTGTGCAGAATCCAGGGGTGTTGCCGGGAGACAGGTCCAGACACATGGGTTTGGAGTCTGACCATGAAGGATTTTAAGTGCCAGGCTAAGCTGTCTAGACTTTATTCTGGTAGCCATGGATCTCAATCCTATCTGGATTTCTTGTATTTCTTTTATTCAAGTATTTTGTAATGCCTCCTTTCCTACACTGAAATGAAATTCATAAAGAATGTAATTATTGACACCTAATTTTTAAAAAAATTTTTAATGTTTATTTTTGAGAGAGAGAGAGAAAGAGCAAAAGCAGGGGAGGGTCAGAGAGAGGGAGACACAGCATTTGAAACAGGCTCCAAGCCCTGAGCTGTCAGCACAGAGCCCAATGTGGGGCTTGAATCCATAAACTATGGGATCATGGCCCAAGCTGAAGTCAGATGCTTAACCAACTAAGCCACTCAGGTGGCCCTTGACACCTAATTTCAAAAAAAAAAAAAAAAATCAAGATAATACCTCAAGTGTGATATAAAGGAGAAAGGAAAGGAAAGAAATTTTTAAAAATAATGTTTTTCAATATGTAAATACCTGCGCATTGCCACACAGGAATAAATATAAAACAGACGGATGTTCACACTGCTAGAAGCACAGAATCTTCCACAGAATCACAAGTGTGACAACTACAAACACAGGCTCATCCAGAGGTGCGCTGTCCTGAGCCCCAATACCATCGTCATGTCTAAAACAGTGAATGACTCTTGGTAAAATTTCAGACAAAAGACATTACAACCCTTCCTCAACTTACAAGGAAGTTACATTCCTGGAAATTTCAGTGTACATTAAAGCCATGCAAAAAATCTTGTTTTGTATGTAAAAATAGGTTTTGTGTGTGTGTCTGTGTGTGTGTGTGTGTTTCACCTACATTAATGTTGTAAGGAATGAGACCTAAAGTTTCACTTTATCAACTGCCCTAAACGTGACAGGACATCTGCCATCCCTGGCTGCTGCCCACTAGATGCCAACAGTGTCCCTCAATCCCTGGGACAACTGGGACAACCCAAAACGCCCTCCTACGTTTCCCAACTACCCTCACCTTCTGCTTTGGGCAATATGGGACCAGGAAGGCCATGCTCTCTCCTCTGGGCTTTATGTGATATTTTTTGAGAAGATGATACTTAGAACTACTGCCACCATCTCACAACCATGTGGCGCAAAGTGTGAGGACAAAACCTAATACACTGGGGATGACACAATGGACAGAGACGGCAAGTATCAGCGTCCTTGATGATATCACCGCGCCACTGAGTTAACACATTCTGGATTTACTCTACCTGTGGACATCTCCTTATGGGAGAGCACTTCTTGGTTGAGCCACTTTTGAGTTTCTTCCTATTTAAAAAAAAATGTGTATTTATTTTTGAGAAAGAGACAGCACAAGTGGGGAAGAGGCAGAAAGAGAGGGAGACAGAGGATCCAAAGAAGTGGGCTCTGCGCTGACAGCAGAAAGCCCAATGCAGGGCTCAAACTCAAGAACTGTGAGATCAGATTGTTTGGGATGCCTGGGTGGTTCAGTTGGTTCAGCAGCTGACTTTGGCTCAGGTCACGATCTCATGGTTCATGGGTTCAAGCCCCGCATCAGGCTCTGTGCTGACAGCTCAGAGCCTGGAGCGTCTTTCAGATTCTGTGTCTCCCTCTCTACCTTCCCCTCCTCCACTCGTGCTCTCTCTCAAGTAAACAGTAAAAAAAATAAAAATAAAAAGAACTGTGAGATTGTGACCTGAGCCAAAGTCAGACTCTTCACCAACTGAGCCACCCAGGTGCCCCGAATCCTCTGTTTCTTGCAGTTAAAAGTAGTCTAACCTTTACAAGTTATTTCCCCCTCTCTGGGTCTTCTTCATCTGTATATATAGAGAGGGTTTGAGTCTAGGGCCTGTGAGTCTCTGAAGGGAAAAGAAGAGGGCATGGCGACTAGCATGAGGGGCTTGGGAAGGAGCTGGAGGAGTCCGCCTCTCGCCCCCTTATCTGGGAGGACGGTGAAGGATGGATTCAGTCTGGGCAAGATGATGAGTGGTCCCACCTCGGGCACTTGGATCACACTAGATTTTGTGGATGGAAACTCAGACTTACACAGTATCGTCTCAGTTGGGGAAAAAATACAATTACATAGGAAAAGATCAGATGATGTAAACACTAAAATATTTAGTTATTTAAGCAGGTTCAGGGATGATATTTCTTTTCTCTTTAAATGTTTTTCTATGTCCCAAACTTTTTACAACAGACATTTACTGATTTCATTTGAAATGTAATTTAAAATACCAATAAACTATACTTTCTTTCCAATGTAGTGTATCAAAAGAAGTAGATCAGTGGAATGGTTAACCAACTGAGCCACACAGGTGTACTAGATCAGTGGAATGGAATGTAAAATCAGTACTAGATCCAAATACATACTGGAATTAGAATATTATAAAAGCTGGATTTTAAGTTTATTTATCTATTTATTTTTAACAATCTCTATACCCAGTGTGGGGCCTGAACTCACAGCTCCAAGATCAAGAGTCACATACTCTTCTGAGTGGAATTTTAAGTCAGAGAAGAACAGATACATGATCAATAAGCTGTATGTGAACAATGGGTCCCATGTGGAAGAAAAAAATAAGTTGGATCCGTACACCATGTCTTATACCAAAACGAATGACAAATGGAGCACATATTCAAATGTGAAAATGAAATTTAAAAAGGACTGAAAGAAATCAGGTGACAGTTTTTTAAATTTCAGCGTGAACAATTTTTTTTAATTATTTTTAAAAAATGTTTATTTATTTTTGAGAGAGTACAAGTTGGGGAGGAGCAGAGAGAGAGAGGGTCAGAGGATCTGAAGCAGGCTCTTCACTGACAGCACAGAGCCTGCTATGGGGCTCGAACTCACAAACAGTGATACCATGACCTGAGCCAAAGCTGGAGGCCCAACCGACCGAGCCACCCATGCGTCCCCCAGAGTACAGACCTTTGAAGTAGGAGACAAAATCCAGAAGCATACAAAAATATTAATGGATACATTTTCCTACAGCTTAAAAGAGAAACATATTTACATGGCAATACTGCCAGAAACAAAATCAAAAGACAAACTACAAGATGGAAAACATATTTGTAACCCATATCACAAAGAGCAAATGTCTTTAATATATAAAGAGTTCTGAGAAAAAGACAACTCAGTAGAAAAAGTGGTAAAAGATATAGTTAATAAAAAAGAAAATACAAATAACTATTAGAATAAGAAAATCACAATAAGATGCCACTCTTCTTTTTACCCTCTCAGGTTGTCAAAGAACAGTACGGTTTATAACACATTATTTGGTGAGGAGGTGGAAAAACACATTCATACATTGCTAGTGGGTCAACTGGAAAGTTCTGGAAGACTGGACAATACCTACAAAATTAAAAAATGCATATGCTCTTTGACTCAGTGGGTCCACTTCTTGAAAGCTGTTTCTCGGATACTTGCCTGCATAGTTGAAATTGACATGCTCTTCGCCGCAGTACTGTAATAGCAGTTACCGGAAATAACATACACGTCCCGCAACAGAGGACCCACTGAATAAATTCTGATATATATGCATGCAATAGCATACTATGCACCCTTTACACAAGAATGAGGACTCATTTCATTTATGGGATGTAAAATAATGTCTAAGATTTACTGTTAAGTAAAAAAAAAAAAACAAAAACAAAGTGCACAGTGTACAGTATGCTGTCACTTACGTTAAAAAAATAAAAAGATGCCTGAGTCTAGACTAGTTCTCTGGGGACTAGTGTAGATGGTTAACATACATGGTTTAACAGGAGGCGGAGTCCTCCTTGGGAGGGAGGAATGGTTATACAGAGAGAGCTACTTGTCAGTCTCATCGTTTTGCACCTAAAATAAGAAGGGCTGGGGAGAACCACAATCTTTTCTAGTAGCTACTCCATTCCTACCGGTTTCTGTTCCAACTGACATTGGCGGGAAGCCCTCAGCCTTTTCCACAGGCACCACTGTCGGGCCAAACTTCCTTCATCCTGGGCTTGTGCAGCTGACTAAAAACCAAAAGAAAATCTAAATGCAGGTCTTTCCACGCCTGGAAAATGCTACGCTGCTGGCTCTGAGGATGGATGAAGCAGCCACAAGCCAAGGAATACAGCAGCCTTGAGCAGCTTGGAACGGCTGCAGCATAATCGTGCCCTAGAGCCTCCAGAAGAAATGCAGCCTTGCCAGCCCCTCGACTTGAACCCTGTAAGACCCGTCTGCAGGCGTGTGGCCTACAGAATTAGAAGACAATGCCTCTGTACTGGTTGAAGCTGAAGTAAGCTGATTCAAAAAGTGCAAGTGTTTCCACTGCTTGCTAATTCACCCTGTTGCTTTCAGCCCCGCCCCCTCGAGATATTTTAGAATCTTGATTCTGACATCCAAATGTTAACTTTCCCTCCCAATAGCAGTGCCATCTGCTAATATGGGGAGGGTGGCAGGCGCGGAAAACTACTGAGCTGACCAAATGCAGCGTCAGAAGCATGGAACGCTGAGACTTCTCCCCAGATGTGCCTCAAGTGAGTAGCCAACTGGTGGGGAAGTGGAGGTCCAGTGGCTAATGGGCTATAACTCCCCCTGACTGGATGATCTCTGAGGTCACGGCTTCCCTAGTTGTCTCCTCAGCCGGGAAACCTCTGATGTCTAACTGGAAACAAGGCACACCACATCCAGGGAATTTTCCTAGTGGCCATCCAAATAAATAACAGATTATCATTGGTGTTGTCATCCACCGTATCTTGCTCTTAGTGAAGGCACCAATTCTTTTTCTAGGTGTTCTCAAGCCCACAGTTTAATATTATATTATATAAATATTATATATTTATATACACATATGTATGTATACACACACACATACTATTCTAGAAAAAATCTGGGGGGATTCACCTTGAGTTTCCAGAATCTACTGAGTCCTCCTTTCTCAATGTCAGGACATCTGCGGCCTTCAGGCACTGTTGGCCCCTTTCTTTTTCTCCTCCCCCCTTTCTGACCTACCTTGACAAGGGTTCCAGGATCTTATCTGCAAAGGTTTCTCAATGCTCTGGGCTTTGCAGCTCATTTTAAATGGCAAGGTGCTTCGGTTTTCCTTACTATTTTCTCTCCTATTTGGAGTTCTGATGTCCTTTAAATTACATTTTGCTTTACTCGACCCAGTTTAGCCATGCTTTCCCTCGGGGGACAATGAGCCGGCTTGGGGCTGTGTCTGCTTTCTGACAGCTAACGTAACACCTTCACCTCCCAGTGGAAGCCTGTATAATAAGTTGTCTCCTTATTCCTCTCGCTCTGAACATAACCGAAGGCGTCTGCACCTTTTCCAAGTCTCGATTCGTCGAGGACTTCCTCTCCTTCCTTCCATCTCTTACAGGCTCCCGGTTGATGTCTGGGTCTGTCAGAGAGCTTGCTGTGGAGTCACGTCAGTCTCCTCAGCTCACCGCCTTTCCCTGTGCGAGGATGTCAGCAGAGGGCTCGTCCTCACTGTCCATGTCAGAGCCTTTCATCCCTCTCACGCCGCATTCCCACTGATGCTTCTAAACATGGAGCCTAACTTTTCTCCAGTCTTTCCAACTGATTTTCTAAGCCCATTCATTCATTCATTGACTATTCATGCACTCATTCATTCATTCCCTACCCCCCACTGCCCTGCTTTCTCTACCAGCATCCTCCTGTGGTCCCTCAGACACCAGCTGCGCCAGGCCATTCATTCCCTTGGTCGGAAAAGCAAGCAGCTCCCGGAAGCTTTCTCTTCCCACTGGCTGTGCAGGGCTGCGGCTGCAGAGCAGGGGCTCCCCCAGCCCAGTGCCATCCTGCCCTCGGAGCAGTGACCTCTCCCAGACACAGGGCTCCCAAGTGCTCATCTGTCAGTCTTGCCCAAAGGCTCCTTGTGACTGGTCTCTCCCAGGCTGGCAGCGAGCTGCGGTGTAAGCAGCCCAGGATTTGGGAGTCAAACGTGTCTGGGTCTCGATCCCAGCTCGGTCCCTTACTCGCAAGTTGTTTAAAACTGAGCTCCGCTCGTTCCCACTTGAACAAACGAGGATGTTATCGGGTTGACGGGTGGTGGTGGCCTGCGCACGTCCCAGGGCACGGCTTTCACAGCGACCCCTGAGCTCAGCGCTCGTCTCACGTTCCTGGGCCTTCAGAGCTTACAAGCTCCTGGTAGACGGTGTTGCCTCCTTTCCCGATTCCCAACTGTTTCCTTTGGTCGGGCTGCGGCGTCTTGACCTGGAGAACCTTCCTTGGATGAGCCATCCCCCTGGAGCTCGAAGTACATGGTTCCAGTGGGGTGGACCGCGGATCCTGAGCCCTTCAGGCTGGGCTTGTGACTCCGGTCTGGCCAGCAGAAGAGAGGAGTACTCCAGACACACTGAATGGTTTACAGATTGACCTGTGTTTTGAGCCAAAGGTCTCTGGCGGATTTTTACGGGATCCTAAGAATTGATTGTTTGTTCTCTGGAAGGACAAGCTCTGAGAAGTCATGTGAGTAGAGCTGCCATTTGGCTTCCGGCTGTGATGCTGAGTGAGCCTGCGTGGGAAACCAGGCAGAGGCCGGCGGGGTGACGGGATGAAAACGGGAATCCTCATGCCCGTGTTCCAACCACTAGATGAACCACTGGCCCCTTGTGACTTGAGCCAACATGAGCCTTTTCTTAATGAAGCCAGTCTGTTGGGCTTCCGAGTATGCAGGCATTAATACACGACATTGACCCTCTCACTCTTACAGAGTCACGAGTTCCCTCTCACCAAGTTTCGTGTTTGACTCCTTGTTTAAGTCTGTTCCCCTATTTTTATGCAGACAAAAATAGCAGGACTTGAGTACATGTGCATGGCATACTGTTAGAAATTCCTCAGACTTGCAGACCCAGGTCTGAATCCTGGCTTTGTCACTTGCCAGTTTTGGGTAAGTGACATAACCCTTCTGAGCTTTTCTCAGTAAAACGGGGTAATATTTTTGCTCACGTGGGTGTCTTATAGGTGTGAGCTAATGGATTTAAGGGCAGGATATATAACAGACCCCAAAAATCGTATTATTAGGTGGTAGGTACCTTTATGTTATCTCAATAACTTTTACTCTGTCCACTTGTCTATAGATTCTGAATTCGCTTGTGTTTCCCACACTTCTTCCCAGGTCACATCTCTTAGCCACCAAGGTTTCCAGGTTTATCGAGAGGATGGGAACTCACAGGCTTTGGGGGAGAGATGAGAGATGAGGAGGTGGACAGGAATCTCAAAGTTCAAATGGAGGAGAGATGGAATTAGGCTTGTTTAAAACGTTTGCAGACTGCAGAAGTTGACACCCACTTTGTACTTATAAATATCCCTGTCTCCCAGCTTGGCTCCGCCCGCATGGGCTTCGCGGAAGATAACAGAGAGCAGCTGCTGGTAGGTACAAATGTGTGGCGCAGGGGAGGCCGTGGGAGGAAAGCTGGGGCCGGCTTGTGCTCAGGGTGTAATGACCTAAGGATGCCAGGGTAAGAAATCTTAGGCAACTGGGTCCAAAAAGGGCATTTTATGTGTCTCGGGAAGCCTGTGGAGGCAGAAACTGTAGTGTCCGCCGCCCCTCCCCCCTCCACCCCGGGGCATGCTGTGGAGCCTCAGCTTTATCTGGTTAGTGCCTCCTGGCCCGCGCTGGTGGCAGGAAGACAGGATAGAAGGCTGCTGCCCAGCAGAGATGTGCACCCAGGCGCTGGGGTTGCAGGGATGACAAAGTCAAGAGGCATTTCTGGGAATCCAGCGGTGACTTCCCAGAACTAGGGGGAGAAGTAGAGAGGACTCAAAGTCATTGCCAGGGTTTTTAGTCTGGGAAACAAGGCAGCAATGAAAGGCTTAGTCAAGTTCGAGAATGCAAGTACCACCAGGGCAGGCTTGGGGAGAGGGGCTCAGATGTAACTTGGTCCAAGGACCCTGAAGGACGCCCATTCATCCATTTATGGAGTACTACATCAGCGTCTGTGCTGGGTGTTCATTACGTGGCAGAAACAGCTTAGAGGGAAGAGTAGGGCTGTTGGAGATGCAATTTCCCTTGCCCTCAACTCTAGCCTCCGCTGACTCTGACCTTGTCCTTATTGTCTGTACTTGTAAAGCAACCCCCCCACCCCCACCCCCGCCCCGGCTTCTAATCCTTAAGTAACAACAGCTCCCAAGACCAAATGTATTCCATCAGGCACTGCGCTAAATTTAACACCCCGGTCAGGGAAGTAGCATTCTCATTTTAGAGAGAGGAGTCCGAGGCTCCAAACCGTCAAGCAACTTGCCCAAGTGTGCACGGCTGCTAAGTGACAGAGCTGGAAACCGCTCCCAGGATCCTCTCTGTCCCTGCCTCTCCTTCATGAGGTCTTCCGTGAGCTCCCCCAACAGGCTGTGGGCGCGCCCTCCCGAGGATCCCACGGGGCCGGCTCCAGAACACAAGCCACCCCAGCGGGCGGGCGCAGAGACCCGGGCTTTGCTGCTCCACACATGGTTCCTTTTAATCCTCCCAACATTCCTGGCTTTCTTGTCCTTGTTACACTGCCCCTCCCCCTCACTGCCCTGCTAGTGCCATGGAGGGATCTATTACCAGCCCTCAGGCCCCCGCTGTCCCTAGCACAGGACAGCGCACTTGAGGGCTGAGCGCTGCACTTGGACTCTAAGCGTGGGCCCCCGGGGAAGCCAAGGCAAGAGAGAGCGAGCTCCGGTGAGAGGTGAGCAGTCTGAAGTGAGGTGCGGCTCGTTCTTTCCGTTTTCAGCCTCCTCATTCGCTGTCAGCCAAAGTACATTGTCTCCAGTCTTTTGACGCCAGCAGGGCAGGGCCCCAGACTGGCTAGGAAGCAAGCAAGTAGGTACAATTCTCTTGTCCTTATCTAACCTCTGGCTCCTTCTGCTGCTTGGAAATAAACTGCAATACCTAACAGCTTTTCCATGAAAATGTGGCATTACTGGAAGAGTCTGTTCTGCGGGCTGCCTTAGCAAGGCAGCAGCGGGGGCGAAGCCTTTCTTGCCCGCTGCCATGCTGCGGGCTTTGGGAGGGAGACAGGCCTGTCCCATCGGCCGCTGTCCCTCGGGAAGGTGGGACGTCTTGACTCGCGCCTCCGGTTCACATTTCTTTCTCTCCCTCTTGCCCTTGCCGCTCTCTACGCTCCGTCTGCTCGCCCACCGCATATCGGTGTATGGCACTGACCCGCATCTATTTGAAAACACTCTTTTTCAGGGTCGCACTGAGGTGGTTCCAGAGCAATCATGGTTTTAATGCAAAATCCACCTAACTGGACCCCGCCCGGACAGTCAGGGCCTGGACCTCAGAGGAATCCACTTATGGGAACGAGGGAAAATGGGCTTTTCCAGATTCTGTCTCCTGGCCTCACAGCCCTGCCAGGCAGGCAGGGCGTGCTGGGGAGACCGCGCACGCGCACTGCTAGGGGCCTCCGCCAGACATGGCTTTAGACAGCAAACGCGAGGCAGCTGACGGATCCGCACAAAGGTGGTGGGAAGGAAAACAGTTACCTTAGAAAATTAATCGCTATTATCATCAAAGACATTTTCCTGGAAAGAAGGTATCTTTTGGTTGGTGACAAAAGAATCTTTCATTCACAATTTTCCCTCTAGGGCAAAAACCAGAATACAAGATTCTGGGTCATTCACGTCTGAAGGGACAGGAAGATGAGGGATCAACAGATGAGGGGAAGAAAAAAAATAAAATCAGATGTCACATGTGACATCCTTAGGTAAGTCCAAACATCTCTATCTGTAAAGAAGATAACATGTATCTTTGTCGGTATCTAAAAAACAAAGAACTCCAAGGCATAAATCACTATGGCATATAGGGAGGCAGCCTTTACGCACCCATTCAATATGCTGGAATATTCTAGAAAAATCCATCAGGGGAGCTGCCACATAAATCACTTTCAAGAAATGTTATCTCCAAACTACAGTAGAAGGCCACACGCATGGACTGATGGGGCTCCGAGGGAGGCCGACTGGACAAGAACTCCGCTTTCCACCTAAGGAAACATCGTAACGGTCGGGAAAGTAATGGCAACCGTTCCTCTCTCTGGTTGCTTCACATATTTGTCATTCTGCAGAAGTAAGAACTAGGTCTTTCTGGATTTAAGGCCATTCTACGCTCTACTCTGTGGAAGGCACGTTCTTGGGTTTTCTCAGCATTTCAGAGCCTCCACGAAGCAGAAAACATAGCTTGGACTTAAAGACTCAGATCTGAATCCAGCTCAGAAACATCTACATAATTTTGAGTGAGTTACCAATTTTCTTTATTTCTAAATTTTCTTTCTCATTTTATTTCTAAAGTGGGGATACCTACTCCACCAAAGATTCGGAGAATGAAAACGTACGTGACAGGCTTGACAGCCACGCCTTCCCAATACTTCTCTCTTCCTGCTCCCCTTAACCTGCCACAGGACCTCAAAGTGACCACATGCACGTACTGCTAGGTAACAGGCCAGTTGTTCCATAAAGCCCAGCAGGGCTGATGTTTTAGTGGGCCTGCTTTAAAGCGCTAAATATGGCTTTTCTTTTTCCTCACATGCTTTCAATCAGAGAGAAGTAAGGCCACTGCTGTGTCCGCCTTGCACTTGGCAGTAAGTAACAGATGCGGCCTCCATTTTGTCAGACAGGTCTGTACGGTAATGACAAGCTCTGGGGCAGGGGGGTGTGAGGGCAGCCCTCCTCAGGTGGGGGGGGAGGGGTGGGGAGGACTGAGAGACTTCACAGAGAGATGGCACCGGGATGGAATCTCACCGTATGGGGAAAATCTCAATGAGGAATGGGAAAGGAAGGTATGTCTAGAGTAGACAATTAAGAGGCAAAGCCAAGGTTATGTTTAGGTATCAGGAAGAACCTGCAATGGAGGGCTACGGTTAAAGTTCCTTTCACCCTAAGGTTGCTTTTATACCCTGCGGTTTTTACAGCCACTCCAAAAGCTGCAGGAAATCCCAGATCCTTTACTTCAATGACCATCACATCCCTCCTGGGGGAATATTTCCTGAGAACTTAACTTAGCACTTGCCAAGGCGAACCACTTGCCCAGTTTCACAGGTGCATATTACTAGATGATCCCTATCCGCGTCTGTATTATTTACATGCACGAGTTGGTTCCTTATATCTTGCAGGTGTATTTTAAGAATACCTACACACATGTAACTAACCCCTGAATAAACTCTATAGATGTCTGATTATGTTAACAGCTTATACAATATTATGGAGGACCACTGGCATAGTACCCTTACTGGAGCTATACCTTGGATGCAGTCAGACTGATAGGACAGCACTCTGAACGAATTCCAGGCCTTCCTAAAATTTTTCATGGCCCACCTTGCATAGGCAAAACCGAAGCCTTGGCGCCCTCTGGTGGCAGACTGGTTCTTACAGTCCAATAAGCTCAACTAGAAACAGGCAGGTATTATGAGCACAGAAGCCACAGGATAATAAACATGGCACATTTTCCTAGATCATCTTTACTGAAGATTTTTTTAGAGGAAAAAACTGAGTAATGCAAAACATTTTCATATTAAAACAAATGCAGATAATATTGAATAGAATATAAAATTTACATTACTTTGCGACAAAGTAAGAGACATCAAAGACATTTCAAGGTAGGCTACTCATGAACTTCAAGCTGTATTCCTAAACCCTGAGGGAGGGAGGAGACCCCTACATGCTCACTCGAATATTATGGGCGCTGCTCTTTTGACGGAGAAGTCTGAGGAGCAGCAGATTAAGTGCTTGCTCATTTGGCAACATCCAGTGGATTACTTCAGTGAAACGACACGCTTTCTCATTTAGAGCATTTTAACCTGCTTGAAAAAGGCCTGAGTAAATAGGAGCTTTATGCTTGAGTTGAAATTATTTCCTTCTAAAGTAATTTTTTCCTCCGATAAATGTTAACATGCTTAACTGAGGGTATGACATGGGAGGTGGCCAATATCCTAAGAATCCTGCGGACCCGTCTGCCTTATCAGAAAAGGAGTCGGAAGTACACTTTCCAAGGCGCCATTAGGAACGAAAAGTAAACTACTCACCTTCTGCAACAACAAAAAAGAAACAAAATTAAAAATTGAAGGAAGTATTGTATTCTCTGTAATTTTCCCTTTTTTTGTTGTTGGCAACAGTTTATTACTTTGTAATAAGCGACCAAAGAAGTGGATACCCCTGTAGAGATTTTCCAAGGTAATTTGGCAATGGATTGTCTTTTTTTGAAGGATGAAAGAGGGTGAAATCAAATGTGCTTGGAAGCACAGAATGAGAGAGTCCGGTGGGTGCTGAGGTTTAAGGTCTGTGGAAGAAAAGGTAGTTCATACCCTCCCACATAGTGTACCTTATTATATTTCTCAAGTTTTACCGAATTATTCCTCTCTTCTCGTGGATGTACTCTACATTTTACAAAGCCTTAAAAGTAAGACGCAAATCGCAGGACCACCTGCCTATACCTTTATGGAAATGCAACTTTTTTTGTTTGCAGAGGGAGTCTGAGGCAAAAACATCCCATTTCAGAATAACTAGAGGGGGACTATCAGTGGTAAATTACACAGTGCTGGGAAAAAGAACAAAAAAGGCAGACACCAAACATCTCCATTTTCCCAAGATTAAATGATTATTAAAAAAGCGCGCCACACTGTATAGAAATCAACATTCTCTCCCATAATTCTGTGCATCTGGGACTATAGAAATGTCACTGTCCCTGCCCCACATCTTCAAATTAACATTCTCAGGTCACAACAATAAGTCTTCCCGAAGGGGACCTTCCGGAAAAACAAGCTATTTCCTCGGCTCATATTTCCCTGGAAAAAAAAATAAAATAAAAACAAATAAAGTCTAGTGTGAACATGAGATCAGCCAGTCCAAATCAGCAGAGAGATTCAACTGGACATGTTTCTGGAGACGTGACCAAGATGCTCAGGCCAAGACCGGCCATCACTGGGCAGAGCAGCAAAGTGCACAGGGACTCAAGCCGCGCTTTCGCGGAATCAACTACGGTTCTGCCACCGGGTAAGGCGAGAATTTCAGATACGTTTCCACAGAATCCCCAGTTTGGATTCTGGCTCTGCCACATGCTGGCTGGGTTATCAAATGAGTCAACACACACTGAGCGCTGAGACAGTTCTATCACTTGCTAAGTGCGAGGTTTTCTTTACGTTTTAGTGGAATGGTCAGGTCTCCAGGAAGGATTTCTAAAATGTTACAATTCAAGTAATAACGTGAGGAGCTTAATGACTAGACGCTGAAGTTAGACTGGCTGCACGGCGATCCTGCTCTCGCAAACCCAGGCTGTGTGACCGGGGGCACAGAATCAGCATTATTTACTCAGTGTCTTCAGAGGCGAAGTGGGACGGTAGAGAAGTGCGTACTGATGCGCCCTCCTCACAGGGTATTCTGAGGGTTCCACGAGCTGATACGTGGGAGGCTCTCAGCACGATGCCTGACGAACAGCAAATACCCCATTAAGATTTGCTGCTCTTGTCCTAAGCACTTATGGGACTGACTGCTCCTTCCGTAAGGTGTCTGATACCCGAATACATTTTCTATCTGCTTTCTTCCTACAGCAGGGGATTAGTTAGAAAGCAGGGTAAGAAAGGCCATCTTTCCTCTAAATGGGGACCACGACAGACTAGTCACCCAACAGAGAGTGTAAGACTCAGAATGGAGCCCAGACCGTTCATGTTAGGAGTATATGGAAGTCATTCGTGTCCCAGCCTGGATTCACGCAGGGGCTCGCTGGGCGTGCACGTGGGACAAAAAGGCAGCGCCAGCAGCACTTAGGCCTTTTTCATTCATAGTTCAGGCTGAGCTCTGTGAACAAAGGCCTTTCTCACACACATTACAAGTGCTCTAACAAAATGCAACAGAGAGCTTCCTCATACACTGTCTTCTACAATCCCCTAAAAAGTGCTTCCCACTTGAAAACAGCTTTAAACTGATGGCCATTATAAGTGATGCCGTGTTACATTCAGCACACGGCCACCCATTTCGGTTCCTAATAAAGCTCTGCCTAGAGTGATTGAGAATTTGTGGCTGCGGCTGACACACCTCACACCTCACAGCAATAACAAACCAGAAATTGGAGTCTGGACAAAATCATTCTCTAAAAACACTCTGGAAGTAAGAGACCAGCTCCATCAACATCATTGTGACAAATAATGTCGTGAACAGACAGCTCCTCGTTTCTCGGTTTCCTCTCTACCGTAGGAAAACACGGTATATATAAGGAGACTCTGGGAAGTTACAAAAAGATGAGGTTGGAAAAAAAGATAATCGGAAATCAAGGCCATCATTTTAACCATCAGGATAACAGTCTACCCAGGCCCTGCTTTTTGATTTGTGATCACTCAAATGGCTTCTAGGTCACATCCAGGGATTCTTAATTCCTCATCGCCTGCCTGATGGGTTCTAAGCCGCACATTTTACGGCTGCGCTGGAGTGACCCATGGGACACTGTAAGGGGTACATTCATTGGTAGTTAAAGGGTAAGCTACAAAATTAACCTGGGATGCCAGAGACATCTTTTAAGAATACGAAAACAACAGAAAATAGACAGCAGGGGTGATGAGGGGAGGGAGGGAGGAAAGGAGGGAGAGAGAGACACAAGTACCTCTTTCTGTAGCATGGACCAGCAATCTATCCAAGAAGTGTATATTGGGGAGTAAGGAGGGCATCCACCAGCAAGTCTGAAACAGGGGGGAAAAGATGAGTTATTCAAATTAACATTTACAAAAAATTCTCTCAAGAGTTCAATAAATCTTTGTCAAAATCCTCTTTTACTTAGAAAGCTCCCCAAGAGGCAATTTTAGTTCTAATGAAACAAATTATATTCTAAAAGGCAAAAAAAGAGCAAGCATCCCAAAAGGATTTCCTTTCCTCTTATTCAGGTTTTGAAACAACAAGTAAACAGAAACTTCAACCAATTACGCATTTTCTAGAACATCTTTCATTTGTGGACAAATACAAATCTAGAACATTGCAATTATATGCGAGGAAAGGAGACCTGAAAGCTAAGGTTCAAAAGAACCTAAATATGGTGTTGGATCTAAACAGTGGTGACCACATGCCTTACTCAGATATAACCCACGATCACGTCCTCCCTAAAAATCTGCCAGGGATGGTAATACACTCAACTCATCCTGTCAGTGCGCTCAGGGCCGCCCTAACGCGCCCGAAACAAACAGGACGTGACAGGATATGAAACATGGGCACTATGTTCGGAATGCCACACAGCTGTCCACTTGACATCTTGTATGAAGACAATGACAGCTCTAACGGCGTATGGTGTCAGGAACTGTACCAGCACCGTCCTGACTTAAAGAAACAGGCAAAACTTCTGTCCAAAGTGGTACAGTTGCTCGGCCTCCGGAAGCTGGAAATCGGTAGTGTCCACCATCATACCTCCATCCGTCCTTCCCAACCCACACGGTGACAGGCCAACCAACCACCCAGGAAAAAAAAAGAAACAAACTTTCTATGTACCAAGTTTCTTCCTTTTCTTTTACTTGCCCCACAAAGCCCTTCCAAGCTGTCATCCAACCCCTGACGTATCAGGGGTTGTATCACGTACAGACAAGATTCAGGAAATCTAGTAATGCATCAACTGTACTTTTCCTCCCCAAATTTCTTCCTGGACTGCTCTGCCCGGCAGGCACCCAGGCAGCCCCCTGCTAGAGCAGGAAAGGCAGGGTACTCACCCACAGTTGTTGACGGCCATAAGATTAGAGACCAGCACAAAGGGATAGGTCAGCATGCTGGCAAAGAACTGTGAAGCGGTAAAAAGACAGCTGAGTCAGTAGGCCATTCCGAACCTTTCTTCGCTTCTTTCCTCTCCCTTACAGCCCTAGCGCCACTGTGGTCAACACTGCAGCACTAGCTTTGCTTCCTCAGTAGCTCAGGGAAGGCGAAATTACACGTTTTTGAGCCTGGAGATGCTTTCTACTCTTAACACATCACTACACCCAACACTGTAACAGAAGGCCGGCAGGCGCCCCATACTCTGATGGAGTTCTACTTCAAATAAAACTGAACTACATTATTTAAGAGAAAAAGTAAATACAATCAAGTACAATGAAGCATTTCAAAACACCCCTGAAGAAAGTAAGAAAACATAAGCATTCTCCCAAAAATGATGGGAGTTACTTCAGAAGTCAACTACTAGAAAACTCCACGGACTCGGGAGGGTGAAGCTGTCTGGAGCAGGATCAGTGGGGTGCCAGAGCAGCAGGCCTGAGACCTAGGGGTGCGGCGGCATAGACCAAACCATGTGACGTGGGGACCTGGGTCATTCTCACCTCTGACCAACATTCATGAACTTGAGAGACATTCCTGTGAGCCATGTGTGATGACACATGACCGAGGTGAAATTGAAAAGAAAACAAAACATAGCCAGAAGGTTAAGAGGGTTTTAAAAAACTCACTCCTGTGACAGCTTGGGAATAACTCTTCATTTCACTCATGGTGGAAACCTAAAACAGGAAGAAAGCCTTTATTAGAATGAGTCAGAAAATTAAGATGATGTTAACAGCTAATTGTCCCCAACCGTATCAATATATTCAATCTCTAAATTTTTAGATTGACAGCCTAAAAATTAATTTCAAGATGAAAACATAAAATACTGACTGTGAGCATAATGAGGCAGTGAACTAAACGACCGACTTGATCCAGCATTAACTGCACTTGCGGTCCAGCTGCGGGACAGGTCACCACCTCTACATACACCCAGCTGCGCACCAGATGCCGCCAGGACCCGCCTCCGTGCTCAAGACGGACAGCGTGGAGTTAGTCCTCCTCTGCGCGTATCCTATTTCCCACCACGCGACGGAGCGGCCGGTGCACAAACAGGCCCGCAGCTTCCAGGAAAGGCTAATTCTCAATACCTCCCAGCCGAGGCTTCTAAAAGCCCAAACCAGGAGTCCTGTTAACACTTAGATTAGGTGAAACACCCATAACACGCTAGAGAACTGTCCTGCTTTGCGGTGCCCTCCAAAGTTATGTACCAAAACCGCCGTGATCTCCTTGCAGTAGAGACAGGGCCAGATTTCTTAGGCTTACTCAGCCACACCCTGAGGACTTTTTAGGTACATCTTCTTATGGTAAATAGTATAGGTCATCCATCAGCTTTTGAAGACTTGATTGATAATGTTTAGCTATATAACAATGAGTCTGGCATGTAACAAAGTGCCACCTTACTTTATTTTTTGTTTTGTTTTGTTAAGCAGGCTCCATACCAAATTTGAGTCTTGAACTCAAAACCCTGAGTCACATGCCCCACCGACTGAGCCAGCCCCACCACCTTACTTTAAAGCTACCCAAGCCGCCCAGTGAATAAAGTCCACACCAGCACATCGCACCACGATCACAACCTACCCCACTGTCCAGTGCATAGGTATTGACGAGGTAGGCCAGTGAGTTACAGAGCCACAAAGAAATGATGTCACCGAGGAGGCGAGGAATAAGACCCCTACATGAAGAAACAATAAAAATAAGAACCAAAAACTGTGATCAGGAAAAACATAACTACTCAACACAAGCACTTCTCAAAGACAGATTTCAAAGTCTTCTAGAGAACTGAAAAGACACTGCCAGAATCTGGTCCTAACTAGTTCATTCTACTTAATGGAATTATACTACAGGCTAATCTCTAATGACTTTCCCACCCCCTCTTTTTTTTTTTTTTTTTCCAAGGAGACCCCACGCTCCAACCCAGAGCTTGAACTCACAACTCTGAGATCAAGACCTGAGCTGAGATCAAGATTGAGACACTTAACGGGCTGAGCCACCCAGGCAACCCAATTTCCACTTTTTTTTTTAATGTTTTTATTTATTTTTGATAGAGAGAGAGACAGAGCATGAGAGAGGGAGGGGCAGAGAGAGGAGGAGACACAGAACCGGAAGCAGGCTCCAGGCTCTGAGCTAGCTGTCAGCACAGAGCCTGATGCGGGGATCGAACCCACGAACGTGAGATCTGACCTGAGCCGAAGTCGAAGGCCCAACCGACTGAGCCACCCAGGCGCCCCCAATTTCCACTTTTCAAATGCAGGCCAGCTATACGTCACGGAGCTCTGGCCAATGGTTCGCCCTACTGTCCATTACTATGAGCAGGTGAGGACAACAATGCGCCTGCTTCAGAGACTGAAAAAAATGACTAAAAATCACACAATAAGAATGGCCCAAACAGAGATAGATGAGGGACACCAAAAAACATACTCCCAGGGCCTGGGTGACTGGGTGAGGCAGCATGGAATCACGGGGTTAACAGGACCCCACAGACTGAAGACCCGGGTTCAAATGCCATTTCCATCCTTTATCAGCTACGTGATCAGGAGCAACTGAAATTCCCAGAGCATCAACTTTTTCTCATCTCTAAAATAAGAATAAACAGTAACTGTCCTACCTGCCTATCTCCCAGGCAATTTATTTTACTTTTTTTTTTTTTTTTAAAGTAGGCTCCGTGCCCAACGTGGGGCTTGGGACTAACAACCCTGAGCTCGAGTCACATGCTCTACCGCCTGAGCCAGCCAGGCGCCCTCTGCCAGACTAGGCCCCTCAGATAAAATCAGTGACGTGGAAACCCTCTGGAAATGAAAAAGGACCATTTATGGTTCCTGTTGTTACATGAGGACAGTAGTCTACGTTCTTCCAAAGGAAATTCAAAGAATGGACACAGCCTTGCAAAAACTTATTACTCTCGGGATAAGTAAGATATGTGTTAGGTAATTCTCCCATTTTTCAAAAATTAAGTTTCCCCAGTTTATCAACTATACATCATTAGGAACTTATTATAAAGGAAGAAACTTGGAATAAATTTATTTGTTAAAACAAAACGAAAAAATCCCCCCCCCCCCAACAAAAAAGAAACTCCTAATTTCCAAAGTTTTAGATGTCTGGAAGCAAAAGTTTGGGAGCTTCACAAGAGAATTTAAGTCAGAGGGACATTTTCCCCGGGGATTAAACAGTCATGTCCTCAATGTCATTAAAGCTTTCCACTCCCACAAATAATCACACACATAAATCAACAGTTTACTTACGCAAAAAACCCTAGGAGGCCTTCTTCCCGATAGATGGTCACTATGGAGTCATAAAGTCCACTACGGCAGACAAGACGGAAAGGCAAAAATACATGGAGATTATTCCGGAGCTACTCAAGAAAATGTTCAATTACCACTTGAGACAAGGTCAAAGTTATATCTCACCCCCTTACCCTCACTCTGCAAAGACAGTTGAATTTGGAGGCAGGGGTGGGGGTATTACTACTAGTCACATGGAGTTGGGGTGAATTTTGGCTTTAGTGTCTCTGCAACTCACGCCGAGATCCTGGGTAGCTTCTGAAACCTGCCCAGGCCGTTTTCTTCTATCTTCCCTTTTTTGCGTATGTGCAGATCAAATGATAGACCAATTTGTCAGAATGATGTATCTAAAGCACCATAAAACATGTAAAGCACCTGACAGCTCAGCGCCTGGAGCCGCTCCGGATTCTGTGTCTGCCCCTCTCTCTCTGCTCCTCCCCTGCTTGCGCTCTGTCTCTGTCTCTCAGAAATTTAAAGAAAGAAAAAAAAAAAAGCACTTCAGCTGACCTCCTTGAGTCCTTGGAAACAAAAACACTTACCAGTACTTGGACTCTCTGCCGATGAACTGTACCATAGATCTCAGAGTGATCACTGCAGAACACAGAGAAAAGATTTTTAAAACTACGTCGACATAAAATTTGATAGCCCTGAAAAAGAAAAAAAGCATTTTCCACCTAAAGACACTTTGCTCTCTGGATAAACTGGATAAACGCCAAAGCAAGCAAGCAGACAAAAACCGCGCAGGCAAGGCACACGAGCGAACCCACATCAGCCCATGGCTCATGCTCTAAAAAGTAAGGCCGCAAATCAGATTTCAGTCACGAAGCGCGAACGTACCATGGAAGGGGTGTGTGATGAGGGTAGCAGCGGAACGGGCCATCATCTCTCGAGTCGTCTAGAAACAATCAACACACACTTCTGAGATCTAAAGAAACGACACTCAAACTCCTGTGAGAAATAAGGTGGGTGACAGGGCACTCCTGCCTTATACGTGACACCGTAACATACTGTCGTCTCCTAGGACTGTTCACCCGTGGATCTCACCGCTCTGTTGGGGTTACTTCTCAAAACTGCTGTGCAAAGCAGAGTTCTGTTATCTTCTCAATTGTACAGATTGGGGGGGAAAACCCCAAAAACATGGGGAGGGTCACTAGCAAATGGTAATGAAGCTGGAAGAAAACTGTGAGGCCCGTGTTTAGATTTTGAAGTCACTTTTTCACTGGGATCGATTTCAGACTCTTGATATCTACATTATTCAAATGTCAGGCTCTATTTAAACTGTACCAACAATTCTGATTTGTTTTTCCACCACAACCATGTAACTGAAGTAGCTCAGAAATGCTATTTATCCTAGTTTATCTTTCTTGTCCAGGACTCTGCAAAGAAGTAGGAAAGAAAATTAAATTATAATACTTGGAGATAGGTTGTAAATATAGGTCATTCATTTATGCACTTAAATATTATCTTCAGTCACTTAGTTAAGACATCCCTCAGCCTACGCCAATGGTAGTCCTGAGAAGAGCCTGTGGGACAGGATGGGCCAATTACAGTTAAGAAAATACAAAATGTATATTAATACATATACCTCTATTTTAAAATAAAAGTAGAAAATTTACAGAAAACAGAGTTGATGGGTCTGACATCTAGACTTGCAGTAAGATCTGTTTTGGAATATATATTTTATTTATTATTTAAAGGGGCGCCTGGGTGGCTCAGTCGGTTAAGTGTCCGACTTCAGCTCAGGTCAGAATTTCACGGTTCATGAGTTCGAGCCCTACCTCGAGCTCTGTACTGACAGCTCAGAGCCTGGAGCCTGCATTGGATTCTGTGTCTCCCTCTCCCTCTGGCCCTCCCTGCTCACGCTGTCTCTCTCAAAAATAAAAACTAAAAAAAATAAAACTGAAAAAAATAAATAAAACCTTTTTTTCTCCATTTCATTTATTTGAGAGAGGGAGATCACTCGCACAAGGGGGATGGGGGAGAGGGAAGGAGAGTCACAGGAGGAAGGTGGGGGGAGAGGGAGAGAGGGAGAGAAGGAGAGAGGGAGAGAGAGAGAGAGAGGATGAATCGTAAGCCGGCCTCACGCTCAGTGCAGAGCCTGATATGGAGCTCGATACCACAACCCTGGGATCATGATTTGAGCTGAAACTGAGTTGGAAGCTCAAATGACTGAGCCACCCAGGTGCTCCTGGAATATATATTTTAGAAAGCAGCATTTACTAGAAATTGTGACCTCACTAAAAACAAGTAGACAATGTGAAGACCAAGAATCAAAGAGTACTTCTGAAAGCCATAAATATTAAATCGGGTATGAAACAAACTCCTATGGTAGGGGACAGAAACAGGAAATGCACATGAGGAACAATCCTTCAAGTCAGAATAACATTGTAAAAGCTTTGCCGGAGAGAGGGGCACCTCTCTATTGAGGACTTTGGTTCAGGTGGTGATTGTGTGGCTCATGAGTTTGAGCCCCACATCAGGCTCTTTGCTGACAGCTCAGAGCCTGGAGCTTGATTCATATTCTGTCTCTGTCTCTCTGCCTCTCCCCTGTTCACACTCTGTCTCTCTCTCAAATGTAAATTAAAATAAAAATTAAAAAAAAAACCCAAACTTTTCCAGATAGATGGATAATATCCAACTCACAAAGGGCCTGGCCACTAATTTAATACAACTGTGCAAGATGTTTACAACTCTATTAGACTTTCAAGGAAAAGCTCTTCAGTTTTAAAGATGAAATGAATAGGGGGCGCCTAGGTGGTTCAGTCGGTTAAGCGTCCAACTTTGGGTCAGGTCATGATCTCACAATTCGTGGGTTCGAGCCCCACACTGGGCTCTGTGCTGACAGCTAGTTCAGAGCCTGGAGACTGTCTTCAGATTCTGTATCTCTCTCTCTCTCTGACCCTCCCCTGCTCATGCTGTCCCCCTCTCTCAAAAATAAAAAAAAAATTAAAACATTAAAAAAATAAATAAATAAAGATGAAATGAACGGACAAAACTAGTTTCCTTCAAATGCATGTAATCCAAATAGCTCCGCCCCCCTTTTTTTATGGTATATATGTAGAGAAGCCCAAATTAAATTGAAAGTCTGATTTCATTTGGTTTATGCGCTGCCGAAGCGAGCACTGGTCTGATTTCATTTGGAACAAACACTGAACATACAGGCCTGATGATCCTGATTCCACAAATTGCCACACTGCATACACTGTGATTTCGGGAAATGGCACAGGACCTAATTTGTTTCTTACCTCTTTGATAACTTGGTCAAAGGAAGGTGTGACTTCTTTGTGTACGTTCCCAGGGCCTAAATCCTGGAAATTAAAACAAAAAACAGATATCTTGAAGGTTTTGATTGATTGATTTTTTTTTAAAGTAGTCTCTACACAGAATACGGGGCTTGAACCTACAGCCCCAGGATCAAGAGTTGCATGCTCGGGGTGCCTGGGTGGCTCAGTCGGTTAAGCCTCCGACTTCGGCTCAGGTCAGATCTCACGTTCGTGGGTTCGAGCCCCGCGTCAGGCTCTGTGCTGACAGCTAGCTCAGAGCCTGGAGCCTGCTTCTGGTTCTGTGTCTCCTTCTCTCTCTGCCCCTCCCCCTCTCATGTTCTGTCTCTCTCTGTATCAAAAATAAATAAAAAACATTAAAAAAAATTAAAAAAAAAAAAAAAAGTCGCATGCTCCACAGAATGAGCCAGCCAGGCACCCCTAACTTGACGGTTTTAAATAGAACTGTTCCTACTACTGGCCACTCTGTACACCGACACTCACTGAGATGAAAGGACTGCTTGTCCCTTCTCCTAATGAGGACCAAAGAGCAATAATAACTAAGAAGGGAAACGGGCCCGTGCATACAAATTGACTCCAACATACCTCAACCTTGTCACATTCCTGGTAATGCTACAAAGGAAGAGAAAAGAAAGGGTGATTAGGGCTGTCGTAGTGTCACTGCAAGAGGACATAAAATGAGAGTAGAACAGTTGATTTTTTTCCTGAGTATCTCTAATAATTTTTATTTCTATTAATCAATTGGAAATGTCTGTAAGATGAACTTATCCTAAGTTTAACATATTGGCCAGCTAGTGGAACAGGCAAATGCTCATGAAAACTCTCATCTAAAAGAAGAAACAGGGGCGCCTGGATGGCTCAGTCGGTTAAAAGTCTGACTCTTGATCTCAGTTTAGGTTTTGATCTCAGGGTTCTGAGTTCAGGCCTCAGTGTGGGTCCTACTCAAAAAAAAGTTATTTAAATAAATAAAGAAAGAAATAAAAGAAGAAACAGGACTACAAACCAAAATAAAAATCTAAGGGCACCATGAACTAAACATACACGTTTAGCAGAAATAAACTGGTATAAACATAGCCTCGGCTATGGAAAGGCCTCATGCCTTTTTCATGAAAAAGCAGGACAAACACCAAACAACCCAATTAAAAAATGGGCAGAGAACCTGAATATACATTGATCCACACAAGACATACAGATGGCCAACAGGCGAATGAAAAGATGCATCACTCATCGGCAGGGAAATGCAAACCAAAGCCACGAGATACCACCTCACACCTGTTATACTGGCTATCATCAAAAAAGACAAGAAATAACAGGTGTTAGGCAGGATGAGGAGAAAAATTACCTGATATTGCTGGTGGGAATATAAGCTAGTGCAGCCACTGTGGACAACAGTATGGACATTCCTCAAAAAGTTAGGAACAGAACTACCATTGGGTGCCTGGCTGGCTCAGTTGGTAGAGGATGTGACTCCTGATCTCGAGGTTGTAAATTTGAGCACATGTTGGTGATAGAGATTACTTAATAAAAAAACATTTTTAAAGAACTACCATAAAATTCAGTATTTTACTTCCGGGTTATCTAAGACTATGAACATTAATTTGAAAAGATATAAGCACCCTGATGTTTATATTTACAGCAGCATTATTTACAGTAGCCAAGATATAAAGACAAGCAAAATGGCCATTGATGGATGAATGGATAACGAAATTGTGGTATATATACATAATGGAGTATCTTGCTCAGCCATAAAAAAGAATGAATCTTGCCATTTGAGACATCATCGATGGACCTTGAGGGTAATAAGTGAAATAAGTCAGAAAGAGAAAGACAAAAACTGTATGATGTCACGCACATGTGGAATTTAAACAAACAAACAAACAAACAAACAAACAAACCAAGTCACAGACACGAAGAACAGGTTACCAGAAGGGAAGGGGGATGGAAGATGAGTTCTGAGCAGATGGCGTCAAATGCATGGTGGCGGCGGCAACCAGATGATCACTTTGTAACGAATGCAGATGTCGAGTTACAATTTTGTATACCTGAAACATGTTTTGTACCAATTTTATCCCACTCAAAAAAAAAAAAAAGGTAGTACCAATACCAAATTAGAGCAAGGCTCTTTTCTTCACTGCACAAAAGAAGAGAGAATTGGTGCCAAGCCTGAATAGCTAAAATCGCCTCACTTTTCCTTTCGTATCTGTTTCTAAAACAAGCGAGAGAAGATTTTGTTCCGTTCCAGAGAACATGAATACTGCCAAAGCTCAGACTAGACTGGAAGAGGAAATATTATTTGTGGGATACTTCAGAAATAGAAGATGGGCTAGGTGAAATAAAAGAATCCGACAACTGAGCTGCTAGTCATACCAGATTAAGAAAACAGACACTTCCCTATTGTAAAAAGATTTTTTTTTAATGTCAGAAGAAAGTAAATGACAAGATTAAGCAAAATGTTGTTTTTGGGTAGAATTCCAAATCTTTAGTTAGAGTAATTATAATAGTTTCAGGCATATTTTAAAATTCTCACTCATTTCTAGGGACACCTAGGTGGCTCAGTCGTTTATGTGTCTGACTTTGGCTCAGGTCATGATCTTAAGGTTTGTGAGTTCGAGCCCTGCATCTGGCTCTCTGCTGTCAGGGCACAGCCTGCTTGGGATTCTCTAGCCCTCTCTCCTCTGCCCCTCCTCTGCTCTCTTTCTCAAAAATAAACAAATGTTGAATGAATGAAAGAAAGAAAGAAAGAACAAAGAAAGAAAGAAGAGAAAGAAAGAGAAAAAGAGAGAAAGAAAGAAAGAATAAAATAAAAATGTGCACTCATTTCCACATTTTACTCTGCTAATAAAATTTTTCTCCTGTCCTTTCTACACTATTCTGAACAGAATTTAATTTCATTTTAGTTCAGATATACAGAACTCTTTCCTATAAAGACTAACAATTTACCAATCCTGAATTGGTCTTTCTTCCTGACTGTATAAAGCTGGTTTTGATATTAAGTGTACTACCAATCCCATTATATTTCACTTGGCTACACGTAAAACATGTATTCAGGGTACCTGATTACCTGGAGTTTATGACTTTTCCGGCACGTACAGGACCTTGTTCTCAAGCAGTACTTTCACTTTTGCTCTAAGTCTGTACAAAAAGCCCACTAGAGGATGGCTCTTCTTCCATATGGAAATCTCACTCGGGTAAGGACAATACTGTCACTGAGGGGGTGGGGGGGAGGGTGTGGCCGGGAAAGAAAGACTAGTGATCAATCCACCAATCCTCCATTACACTCACCCACACTTTTCCACATTCAGCCCACAGGCATGACAACAAGAGCGTAAGGTGGAGCGCCTGGCCGGCTCTGTGGGCAGGGCAAGCAACTCTTCATCTCAGGGTCCTGAGTTTAAGCCCCACCTTGGGAGTGGAGCTTACTTTAAAAAATTAAAAGAGTAAGTGTAAAGAATGACAAAATGGCTAAAGGGTGAAACAGCTTCCATGTAAGGAACCTACTGAAAACCTTTCGAACTAACAAATCAACGAAGCCTGAAGAGAATTTAAAATCGAAGCCAATTCGCATTCATACATAGAATTTAAGAAACAAAACAAATGGGGCACCTGGGTGGCTCAGTCAATTAAGTCTCTGACTTTGGCTCAGGTCATGATCTCATGGTTCACAAGTTAAAGCCTCACATCAGGTTCTGTGCTGACAGCTGAAGCCTGCTTGGGGTCCTTTGTCTCCCTCTCTCTCTGCCCCTCCCTTGCTCGTTCTCTCTCTCTCTCTCTCTCAAAAATAAAACATTAAAGACAAACAAAAATGATCATGGGGGAAAAAAAAGAGGCAAACCAGGAAACAGACTCTTTAGAGAGGACACACGGATGGATACTAGAGGGGAGGTGGGTGGGGGATGGGTGAACTAGCCGATGGGGACTGAGGAGGGTGTTTTCTATAAGCATAAGGCGATTTAAGGAAGTGTTGAATCACTACACTGTACACCCGAAACTAATATTACACTGTATGTTAACTAGTTGCAATTTAAATAAAAAATAAAATCTAAGCCAATCAGATCATAAAACTTAACAAAATCAAGACAGGCTCATCAGATGATAAAACATCTGGGGTACTGTTAAAGCCTACAAAAGTACATGAAGGACTGTGCCGAGCATATTTAAATAAGCAGCGAGTGGGGCGCCCGGGTGGCTCAGTCGGTGAAGTGTCAGACTTCAGATCTCTGGCTTTCTTAAAATCAAATGCCACAGACACAGACAGCTGAACTTCCACCGCACGTCTCTTCCCCTACTTCCCGAAAGTTACCACAGCCCTGCAGTTGACGTGCATGTTGGTGATGTTTAAAAAAAATTTTTTTTTTAATTTATGTAACACTAACACATTTGCAGAAACAGTGCACAAAATATAAATGTATGATGGAATAAATAATTACGTGACAAATATCCACAGATCCATGACCCAGGGCAAGGAAGATCATTTCCATCGGCCCTGAATCCCATGCACAGTCCCTTTTCCTCTCGCTCTCCCCACAAATAACCACTATCCTGACTTTTATGTTTATCTTAAGTTTTTTAAGAAAATAAGTTTGTGGGGCGCCTGGCTGGCTCAGCAGGTAGAGCATGCAAGTCTTGATCTTAGGGTCATGAGTTTAAGCCCCACACTGGGCGTAGAGCTTACTTTAAAATATAAATCAGGGGCACCTGTGTGGCTCAGTCGGTTAAGCGTCCAGCTTCGGCTCAGGTCATGATCTCACGGTTTGTGGGTTTGAGCCCTGTGTCGGGCTCTGTGCTGACAGCTCAGAGCCTGGAGCCTGCTTCAGATTCTGTGTCTCCCTCTCTCTCTGACCCTCCCCTGATCACACTGTCTCTCTCTCTCAAAAATAAATAAAAAGCATTAATAAAAATTTTTAAATATAAATCAATAGAAAAAACCCTTTTAAACATAAATACATAAAAATGAGTTTGTAACAGAAAACATTTCACTAAGGGTAATTATTATAAATAAGAGAAAAATAACTTCAGAAAGAAATATGTATGTTTTAATCAGCTTCCTTCCTCTTTCAAAGAAATCAAATGAGCTACACAAGAGATCAAATAAGTATATTCATCTTCTCAGAATGACTGATTCCCAGGAAGAAGGCTGTGCGACTAAAATCGACTGCTTCATTTTATAGAAATTCCCCTTGCTTTCCAGAAAAGAATGAAGGATGGGTATTGGGGGGCACCTGGGTGGCTGAGCTGGTTAAGGGTCTGACTCATGATACCGGCTCAGGGCACGATCTCGTGGTTTGCAAGATGGAGCCCTGTGTCGGCAGGAGCTGACAGCTCCGAGCCCGCTTAGGATTCTCTCTTTCCCTCTTTCTCTCTCTCTCTCTCTCTCAAAAATAAATACATTTTTAAAAAGGAAAAAATGTGTATTTGAAGTACATGTTTTCGAGAAGAAGAAAAGATCATGGTCATGAATATATCTTTAAAACCGCTCTTAGGGCCCGTGGGTGGCTCAGTCAGTTGAGCATCCGACTTCAGCTCCAGTCATGGTCTCCCGGTTCATGAGTTCAAGCCCCGCATCGGACTCACTGCTGTCAGCGTGTCAGTGCTGAGCCTACTTTGGATCCTTTGCCTCCCTCACTTGGCTCTCCCCCGCAAAATAAATATTTATTAAAAACAAACAAACAAACAAACACTGCTCTTGGTCAGTAGAATCAACTGCATAAAAGGTGATCTAAATCTTTGGGAAGATGAACCAATGTTCTTACCTGTAAAACTTTACCATGGACCACAGTTCCCAGGACTCCCGAACACAGCCTTGGAGTTAAGCCTGTGAACAACCCACGCTTCCCATCGATGCTCGCAATGTGCTGAGCTGAGAACACAAGTCAGAGATTTAAATTCCAGCTCAAAGAAACGGTCACAAAGAAACTTCATGTCAACAGGCTTTCTCTGTCTTTTCTGTCCATAACCCCTGCCTACCTATCATCGTCCTCAACGTCCTCCAGTTCCAAATAAAAAAAAAAAAACACTTACCATAACAAAACAGACCAGGAAGCTGACATACTTGCCGCCCAAAAATATTTCGTCCTATTGTTGGAGGAAGAGGCTCATATCCCACCTTTAAAAACAAGAGACTGTATCAATACTAAGCGATATCTCCCCAAATGCCTCGGTTCCAAGGTTATAATTTGCAGCGTATGTTTTCCGAGTCACTGGTGAAGTGTCAGCCCTGTCAGTCTCTTATTTCATCAACTGATAACACTCAGTCTGAATGAATTCCAAGCTTTCTTTTGGTTCACATTCTACAAAGTAAACCCTGTAGCTGAGCTAAACGAATATCAAACTGAAAACAGAATAAGGGAACTTTTGTGTTAGGAAAGCTACAGTTTCTGAGGAGGTTCAAATATATTTTCTTTTTTTTTTTTAATTTTTTAACATTTATTTATTTTTGAAAGACAGAGAGAGACAGATCATGAGCAGGGAGGGGCAGAGAGAGAGGGACACACAGAATCGGAAGCAGGCTCCAGGCTCTGAGCTGTCAGCACAGAGCCCAATGTGGGGCTGGAACCCATGAACCGTGAGATCTCGACCTGAGCCAAAGTCAGACGCTCAACCGACTGAGCCACCCAGGCGCCCCCAAAAATATTTTCTAAAGAAAATCTAGCACATTAAAAAAAAAGTAATCTCCACGCCCAACGTGGGGCTTAAACTCACGACTGGGAGATCAAGAGCTGAATGTCACACCAACTGAACCAAGCACGGCCGCCAAACCTTTTTTACGCTTGGACAAAACAAAAGGCTAAGCCAGCATCCGCTTTGTATCTGGCTATCAAGATGAAACACTCAAAAGGCAAATGCAGATGCCGTTGGAAACTCACGTGGGAAATAATTATACACTAAATCCATGCTAAACAAGCTGACTGTCATTAATGATCTAATGAAGACCATATTAGAGTTCATGATTATCATTCTATTTCTACAGTATATTCAGCATTTTCAGCAGTGAAGGGAAGTTCAGAGAATGAATGCCATAGGAATTGCTTTTGACTCATTATTGCTGTGATTCTTAATCTGTTCAATTAACTCCTGGCTGAGCTCCCTCAAAGTGCTCCCATACAACTATTTTTTAAAACTGAGTATTTGGTGAGGGGCGCCTGGGTGGCTCAGTCAGTTAAGCATCTGACTTTGGCTCAGGTCATGATCTCGTGATTCATGGGTTTGAGCCTCACATCAGACTCTGTGCTGGTGGTGCAGAGTCTGCTTGGGATTCTCTCTCTCATTGCTCCTCCTCCACTCTCTCTCAAAATAAATAAACTTTATTTTTTTTTAACTTTTTTTAGTGTTTTTATTTTTGACAGAGAGAGACACACACAGCACGAGCAGGGGAGGGTCAGAGAGAGAGGGAGACACAGAATCGGAAGACAAGACTCCAGGCTCTGAGCTGTCAGCACAGAGCCCGACGCAGGGCTCGAACCCACGAATTAATTGTAAGGTCATGACCTGAGCCGAAGGTGGGCGCTTTACCAACTGAGCCACCCAGGCGTCCCCAATAAATAAACTTTTAAAAATTTCTAAAAATAGGGGCGCCTGGGTGGCTCAGTCGGTTGAGCATCCAACTTCAGCTCAGGGCATGATCTCACAATTCGTGGGTTCAAGCCCCGTGTCAGGCTCTGTGCTGGCAGCTCAGAGCCTGCTTCTGATTTTGTGTCTCACTCACTCTCTGCCCCACCCATGCTCCTACTGTCTCTCTCTGCCTCTCAAAAATAAAAATAAACATTAAAAAAAAAAAGAAAAAGAAAGGAAAATTAAAAAAAAACAAAACTATTTTGAAATTTCACAAAATCCTTAAGACATTTGGAAACACATAGAAGTTGAGTAATCAGGACTGAGGATATCAAAATTTTTGAGACAAGAGCTCTGTCACTAGAAGACTCTGCCTCCTGAAGAATTACTGAGCTCAGAGCAGATTTACTGCAAAATGTCAAGACACTCTTTAGCTACAATGTGCCAATTCTGTTTCAGATGTCATAGCACATTTCAATCGAAGTCTTTGATCTTAGTTAAAATAATTTATAATAGCCTTTACATGTGGAATCTGAATCCACATGGGTCAACCAAGCAACACATAATCTGGAATAGCATCAACTCAACAGTAAGAAATGTGGCCGTCCTGAGGGTCTTGCATATTTCTGACAGAAAGGTAGAGGGCAAGGACAGGGTTCTAACCACCGCTCCCTTCCTTGGAACAACACATAACAGATTTATGTTAACTCTCAACAAGAGTTAAAAAAAAAAAAAAAGAATGACATGCCCATCACAGGGAATCCTAGAAAGGTACCTGAAAATACTATCAAATAGTGTATCATCAGTTAAAACTTGGCTTACTTGCCTGTGAATATAAAATGCCACTTAAGGCTTATTTCACAGTAGATTAGAAACTAACATATATGCTTCAACTCTTTCATCTCCACTATTTCCAGCTCACACAGATGTGGTTTTCACTGTCGTGAGCCACAAGGGCTGCTCTTGGGAGAGTGAGCTCAGTGAATCCTCCTCACTTCTGAATGAGCTCCTTGTGTTTACCTGGGTATCTGGTGCTAAAATCGCAGAAGAGTAACAGTAGCAAAGAAAAAAGAAAAAAAAAGGCTAATAAAGTGCTGGCTCCCCTTTAATTTCAAATTTGTCTTTAATAGATAGGATGTCTTGCGTTTGGGGCGGGGGAGAGGTGAATGCTAATTTCAGAGAGGTAAGATGGGAGGGCTGGGAAGCTCTTGGTGGCAACTGGCCAGGTCAACCTCAGGGATGAAAAAAACAAAGTTCAGAGGAGCCACCGGACAGGGCAGGACGGCAGTTGGCTACGGGGAAAGGATCGGGCCTCCCCGCCTGGAAGGGAAGCGAGACCTGGGGAAGGCCCACGGGCAGTGGAAGAGCCGCGGGCAGTGGAAGCTGTCCCTGCGGTGAAGGAAGGGGCAGCAGGGAAGGAGCAGCATCTCAGGGGACTGAAGGCCTGGGAAGGCTGGAGCCGATCGCCAAGCGCCGAGGGCAGCGGCGACTGAACAAGGCGCCGGGCGGGGAAAGGGATGGCGACGACTCATACCTGGATGAGCACCTTCACGTACATGAGCGGCTGGGACAGGATGGTGAGGCCGGAGCCCAGGAGCACCTGACTGGCCGCGTCCGCCATGATGGCACCCGCGGACGGACAGACAGACCAAGCCACCAAGCGACCGAGCCGCTCCCGGATCACGTGCCAGGGCCGCCGGCTTCACTGGCCCGCCCACGGCGCGCGCGCACGCACGCACCGGCGCGCGCCTCTCCGCCCAGTCCCCGCCCAGCGCCCCGCCCCGAGAAACGGCAGGCGCTCGCGAGCCAGCGCAGGGGTGGGGGCGGAGCTTACGGGCCAGGGGCGCATGCGTTTTGTAGTGGGATCCGCGCCCTCCACTAGGAATGGCAGTTTATTTTGCGCTTGCGCAGGCTTGGAGCGTCGGAAGGAGAAGAATGGGCGTGGCAGTGGGGTGTGTGACCCTGACGGCAAGGGCAAGGTCACAGGAATAAAAGAGTCCTCCGTTTTGCTTTCCACAGTTGCACTTTGGGCACCTGTAATATAAGGCACAAAGGCTATTCAGAACGATAAACAGCCTAATGACCAACAAAAACTAGTTAAGTCTAATATCGAGCAATGAGTCCATCAGCAGGTTGCCAGTCCATTCATTCAATTAATGTTATTTTCTCAGAAATGGTTTCAATGACCTCTATTTAAATATACCTACCCCTTATTTCCTTCCACATTGTCCTGTAGCACTTATTGTCTGAAATTGTTTTTTTGTGTCTTGCACAAACATGATTTGCAAGCTCCGTGAATTCAGGAATTGGGGCATCCTTTGTTCACTGTTTTATATTAAGCTCCTGACATTGTCAAGGGGCACCTGGGTGGCTGAGTCGGTTAAGCATAAGCGCCTGGCACATACTAGGTGCTCAGTAAATATTGCATGAATGAACACATACTTCAGTGCTTAGGAAGCTACAGGCTATTAAAGTAAAAATGTATTGTCCTTAACTCTTCATTCCCTAGCTCACATGTTCTGCATCAAACATTTACTGAGGCAGAGCATGGCTCAGAATGAAGACTTTCATTTGGATCCTGACTCTCCTTTGTATCTAAATGATTCAGAAAACATTTTGTTATTTAGTTTTTGTATTTAAATCTAAGGATGACACTACTATCTACTTCTCAGGGTTATTATTGAATAGTTAGTGGAATTGTGCTTAGGATAAGATTTTTAAAACTGCATATTGAAATGGTTTTAATTATTACTGTCCTCTATTCAGTACGGTGCTAGGTGATACTGGGAGGCAGCTTACAAAACCAGGAGAAGCGTGGCCTTTGAGGTCCAATGGACCTGGTCCAAATTCCGTTTCTTAGATCACAGGACCTCTTTGAATCTTAGACAAATGAGCAATGTAATGTTGTGAGGACTGAATGAAATAATATGCCTACCTGGCTTGGCAAAGCAAAATATGTCAAACTGTAGCTTTTAGAGTTATTAGACACTTACAAGTTGCTTCTAAGTCCAGAAATTATTTAGACGTCAATACAGTTGACATCTAACAATAGTTTCTAACCAGACAATATCTAACCACAGAGACCATCTACCAAGGGACTCTATTTGTGGGTTTTTGCACTGGCGGTGCCAACTAAATATCCACTGTCTCCACCCCCACTGATGCCTGTGGGCACAGAGAGGTAAAGAGCCTCTTGTAAGGATGGGTGGGTTGTTGGGGCCCAGTAGGCAATAATAACCCTCAAACAATATTTTGCTTCTTGGACCGCACATATGGCTTCTGTTCATCCTATGATTTACTTTATTTTCTGGCTCTTTGTCTACTGTAGGGAGTGAACATAATCCTCTCCCAAAAGATTTGCTTAAGGATAAGCATCCTACCCTTGAATAACTAATGAAGGGCCTTAAGGAATGTATATCTCCTCATAGAATTCTTCAGACTTATCATATGTTTAAAACCAGACTATTATTAGGGAATTCTTCTTTTTGCAATGACTTAAACCTGTTACTTACTGATAAGAATGATGTAATCACCCAGGATATATAAGACCCTGGCTATCTTAATAAAAGAGTCCTCTTTTACCAACCACCATCCACGTTGTCTGTCTCGTCTGTCTTGTTCGTCTTGTCCGTCTTGTCCATCTTGTCCATCTTGTCCATCTTCTTTTCTAGAGATATTTTCGCCAACACCAACCCCCTACTTGGGACCTTTCGACTATGGTGTGTGGGTTGGTCCCCCGCAGTGGGTGAAAGATGCAGGCTGCTTTACCATTTTCTCCAGTGGTGCGCGGCAGAAGCTACCCATGGAGTTTTGGAAGAATCTGCAGAAATGGAACTGAAGTCAGTAGCATAAATAAGAGACGTGCAAAAG
This sequence comes from Suricata suricatta, assembly GCF_006229205.1. Taxonomy (NCBI): domain Eukaryota; kingdom Metazoa; phylum Chordata; class Mammalia; order Carnivora; family Herpestidae; genus Suricata; species Suricata suricatta. The sequence goes on along the minus strand of NC_043710.1, from coordinate 15,422,304 downwards.
GTATAGGGCTGTTGTATACAGTTGCCCAAGCTGCATACTGAACAACTCACAAAGACTATAATATAAATGAGTTGTGTTCCCTGACAGAGTTCAGTATGGTGAGTTGTGGTTGGTGACCCATATTCACATGGTGAGAGGAATAAGAAAATTAAAAGAAGCAAAACTAACTAGGAAGAAAACAGAACTAGAACATCAGAGTCCCTGAGGTCAAGGGAGAGGTTTGGAAAAGGAAGGATGGTCAGTAGTACCAAAAGCCATTTCTACCACTGTATGATCTTAGCCAGATCACAGGACAGGAGGTCAATAAATAATGAAGCCCAGTGAAAGATGAGTGAATTTGCCAGTTAAAGGACTCCTGGGTTGGGAGGCAGTCTAACCTGGGAGAGAGATCAAATGTCCTGTAACTTCTTTCCCATTTTCTGATGCTCATTTTGCCACTTGCAAGTTGACAACTTTGAGCAAATCACTTAACCTCTTTGTGCTAAAGTTGGGATGAAGAAGCCTTCTTTCATGGGCTCATTGTGAAGCGTTCAGAAGCAACCTGGCTTTCCCGATTCTCCCTTCTTTGTGTTTCTTCCTGGCCTTTATCACCTTCCAAAGTACTATATAATTTTTAAGTTTGTCCCCTGGCCCCCAACATTCTAGAATTATGTCCAAGAGGACAGGGAGTTTGTCTTTTTGTTGTTATTCACTTCGGTATTCTCTGTGCCTAGAACATTACCAAGCACTAGGCACTTAATATATATTTGTTGTATTTCAGGTCCTTTCCACGTCCAGCCTGATCATTGTTCCTCTGAGTTCCTTCATGCTCCTCAGTTAATCATAGATGGGATTATGTATCTCACGGTTTCCTTTGTGTGTGTTTTTATTTTACTTTATTTTTTTGAGGGGTGGGGCACAAGTGAGCGAGGGGCAGAGAGAGAATCCCAGGAAGGACAGAGAGAGAGAGAGAGAGAGAGAGAGAGAGAGAGAGAAGCAGGGCTCACCCAAAGTGGGGCTTGTAGTCACCCAATGTGAGACTCGAACTCAGGAACTATGAGATCATGACCTGAGCTGAAGTCAAATGCTTAATGACTGAGTCACCCAGATGCCCCTTCGTGAAGGTTTTTAAATTGCCTTATCTCAACTGACATACTCATCTGGTGTCTTAATTAAGACTTTCTATGTGCAAGTAATATAAAATCCTACCCAAACTGCTTTGGGATGGTGGGATGGTGGGCACGTGGGGGAGAAGGGGAATGTATTGATTCTTATAAGTAGATGGCTTCAGGCATGGCTGCATCCAGGATTTTAGAGACTGTTACCTGGACTGGGCTTTTAAAAAAATCTCTCAGATCTGCTTTCTTCTTTATTGATTTTTTAAAAAGTTTTCTTTTTTGGGGTGACAGAGAGAGAGCGGGGGAGAGGATCCCAAGCAGGCTCTGAACTGACAATGCATAGCCTGACGCGGGGCTTTGGCCTTTATGTGAGATCATGAGCTGAGCCAAGATCGAGAGTCAGATGCTTACCCCACTGAGCCACGCAGGTGCCCCTCTTCTTTACTGATTTTAGTCGCAGCTAGGATCACTCTTGAGGGGCCCTCCGGCAGCTTCCAGGACAGACCGGCGCAGTCCTGGGACCAGCCAGAGGAGCCGCTCTCCATCCAGAAGGCCCAACAGACATCCCAGCGGGCTGGATTGGATTGTATACATATTCCTGAACGACTCGCTGTGATCAGAGGGACGGCATATGCAGCTTGGCTGAGGCATAGGCCACATACCCTCCTTTGGAGCTGAAATGCAGGTTATATCCTAGTGGGGTATCCACTGAAAATACGTGATTGAGTGGCACAGTTTCCCTGAAAGCAAAGTCAAGGTGCTGAAATCAAAGGAAAGGCAAATGGAGTGGTGAGAGGGGCCGAGAAAGTGGTGACACCTTGGAGGGGGATTGTAGGGGAGAGCAGGGCTGTGGGCAGAGGGCGGGGTTGTGGCAGGGAGCGGGGTTGTGGGGGGAAAAGGCAAATGACCACTGGGCAGGGAAAACAGTATTGCCATTTCTTACCACAGTGATGTTATGAGAGTTAATTTGTTCCAGCAACTTGGCTGGTTTTCAGTAAATGTTACTTCTGGCTTCTCTCATTGGTCAACACAGTTATTGACCTACTATAATACCAACACCTCATATTTTTAGAACAGTTTACAATTTTCAGTGCTTCTTCATATACATCATTATCTCTTTAATTCTCTAAATAACATTGTGAAGTGGACTGGTAAGGGATTGTCTCTGTTTTTAAACGTGGAAAGACAATTTCAGAAAAGTTAATGACTACCAAGTTATACAGCTACTATAGAAATGATTCCACCACCCCCCTTTTTTAAATGTTTATTTATTTTGAAAGAGACAGAGTGCAAGTCGGGAAGGGGCAGACAGCAAGGGAGACACAAAATCCAAAGCAGGGTCCAGGCTCTGAGCTGTCCGCACAGAGACTGACATGGCAGTCGAACTCATGAACCATGAGATCATGACCTGAGCTGAAGTCTGCGGCTTAACCCGCCCCACCCTGGCGCCCCTCCTCCCACGTTTTGAAGTAATCTCTATGCGCAAAACATGGGGTTCTATGTCCCGAAATCAGGAGTCATATGCTCCACTGTCTGAGCTAGCTAGGTGTCCCAAATGATTCTACTTTTTAAAAAATTAGATTTAACTAATGAAATTTTTATTGTGTAATACATTGGGAACTATATTAGGTTTTTTTCTTTCTTTTTTGTTTTTTGAGAGAGCGTGGGTCAGGGAGAGAGGCAGAGAATCGGTTATTTTTAATTAAAAATTAATGTTCATTTATTTTTGAGAGACAGAGCATGAGTGGGGGAGGGGCAGAGAGCGAGGGAGACAGAATCTGAAGCAGGAACCAGGCTCTGAGCTGTCAGCACAGAGCCCCATGCGGGGCTCAAACTCACAAACCACAAGATCATGACCTGAGCCGAAGTCAGATGCTTAACTGATTGAACCACCCAGGTGCCCCTAATTTGTTTTTTAGAGAGCAAGAAAGCAAGTGCGAGCGGAAGACGGGTGGGGGTGGGAGATGGAGAATCTTAAGCAGGCTCCACCCCTTAGTGCAGAGCCTGATGCAGACCTGTCCTCGATAATGACCTGAGCGAGCGTCAGAACTGGCCGAGCCACCCAGGTGCCCCTTTTTTATTTTTATTTTATTTTATTTATTTATTTATCTATTTTTATGGAGCCAAGAAAGCCTTTATTGGTATATGCGATTCCCGGGCGAGGTTCCATGACTCCGGGAGTGGGGAGTCAGGGAAGTCGCACCTGGTACTGGAGGGGCACCTGGTACAGGAAGGGCGAGGTATTTTATGGGTGAAAGACTTCCAGGTTTGGTCTTGGGAGGGCAGACCACCAAATAAAGGCATTTTAGGGCCGTGGCAGGATGGGATAGGTTGCCTCCTCTGTCGGTGTGATGGGAAGCTGGAGCTTCATGATTGGCTGCTTTCAAACTGGCACGGGACATTCCAGGTCTGCAGGTGGGGGTGGGGGTTGTCAGTGCATGGAGTTCTTCTCTGACTCACAGCAAAATGGCCGCTCGGTCGCCATCTTAAGGTAACTGTTACATACCGACCTTTTTGGTGTTATGAGGCGTCGTCAGGTCTCTGGCTACTTCCTGCTGAGGTGGGGGCGGCATGATGATTGGGGTTTGTGGTCGGAATGGGAGAGTACCGGTGAGCCAGCAACAGGTGGGTAGTGGTCCGGTTGGTGAGTCTGGATACCAGTTCCTCCGGAAGTTCAGACAGGTGACTCTCACAGATTACTGGCGCCATTTTCAGCGTGGCAGGAAAGACAAGAGTGTCTCCTCGGCTCCCAAAACCTAGATGACTATGCACTTTGCTCCTAGCTCCCGAGGGTGGGAGGAGGCAATGAGCCAGGTGCCCCTTTTTTAGCATCTTTAGAGATGGTTGTATGGTTTTTAGTGTTGACCTAGTAACATGGTGTTGGTTTGCAACCACCTTGGGAGCATCCCAGGTGAGCTCTGAAACCAGCCCCCCATATTCTGAGGGCAGGGAGAGGCCAAAGGAAGAGGCCACGCCAGGCTGGTGATGGTGGTCTAACAAGGGAACTGACATACGAAGCTTGTCGTGGGTGCCTATGAGACGATTTCCACACTTTGCCCACAAAAGTTTCAAAGCTTCTGTAATGTGATGAGAAGGACACTTCTTTGTGACATTTCCAAAAGCCCATTACTCCAGTCAAATCATGAGGAGCACATCAGACCCATGTTTAGTTTTGAGAGAGATAGAGAGACAGCCTGAACAGGGGAGGGGGAAGGGTAAAGAGAGAGGGAGACACAGAATCTGAAGCAGGCTCCAGCCTCTGAGCTGTCAGCACAGAGCCCGATGCGGGGCTCAAACTCACAAACTATGAGATCATGACCTGAGCTAAAGTCAGACACTTAACCAACTGAGCCACCCAGGGGCCCCAAAACAATTTTTAATGTATAGAAAAGTCACAGGGGCACCTGGCTGGCTCAGTTGGTAGAGTATATGACTCTTGATCTTGAGGTTGTGAGTTCAACCCCCCTTGGGTATAGGCAGAGTGACCACTGAGGGGCAGATAGACATCACGTGCCCTCTGATGCGATGCTTGAGAAGGACATGTCACTTAGGTAGTATTCTGGTCAGAAATGCATTCCCTGAATCTGATCATAGGCAAAGAAGAAGAAACAGAAGGCAAACAGAAGGCAAAGACAATAAGGAACATCCTACCAGAAGGAAGGATCTAAACTCAAGCATCAGAATGACTGGGTTGGGGGGCTCCTGGATACATCACTTGGAAGAGCATGTGACTCTTGATCTCAAGGTCATGAGTTTGACCTTCAGGTTGGGTGTGGAGTTTACTTAAATAAATAAAAACTTAAAAAAAAATAAAATAAATGCCTGCGTTCAAATGCTGGCTCCACTAGCTTTATGACCATAGGAAAGTTCAAAGTCTCAAAGACTCCATTTCCTCATCTGTAAATGGGAACACTAGCAAGACCTTTTGGGGGAGTTGGGCGGACCGGATGGGAAAACGCACACCATGTACTAAGGAGAGGGCCCTACACACAGAATGCAGGCCTTGCTCCTGTCCACCCTGGCTTCCTTCCCTTTGTTCTTAGAGAAAAATGTGCCCAGCTCTGGGTTTAAGGCTAATTTTCAAATTCCATCTCCCTCCATTATCTTCTCAGACTTTCTGCATTACTTTACCCTTTCTTCCATAGGTCTCCCTCTTTACCAGCAACTTCCCCAGAGCCTAAAAACATACCAACTCTCTACCATCTTTAAAGAACATATAAAACCTCCAACCATTCCTGACCGTCTCCACTGCCCTCCTTCTACAGCTCTTCCTTCCCTTCATAAAACCTGCCATCGGTTAGAGGCCTGCTGTGCATCACAACCCTGTGAGGGAGAACGCCTTCACGCCCTGCCTCGCAGATGAGAAGACTTGGGCTCAGAGAGGATTTGAACCTAGACCTGCCTCAGACTAGAACTGTACAACTAGGCAGTCACAAACCACAGGTGGCACTTGAAATGCCGCTGGTCCAAACTAAGATGTGCGGCAGGTGCTCAAAGACTTTTACAAGAAAAAAACACTGCAAAAGATCTCATTGATATTTATGTATTGATTAAATGTTGAAAAAAATTTTGTTTGCTATTTCAGGTGAAATACATTATTAAAATGAATTTTAACCTGTTTCTTTTTGCTTTTCCAATGTATCTATGAAAATATTGAAATTATGTGGCTGGCATTATATTTCTATTGGGCAAGCACTGTTCTAGAATATTCATCTCATGAAATATATGGCTTTTTGTCCTCTGCAATACCACTTATCTTAGCTCCCTGAATGGATCCCAGGTCCTGGGGCTTCTCTGCATACCCTGCCTGGTGATCTCCACCAGCCCTTAGTATTTGTACACCCTGCTGATGCTGGAGAAGGCTTCTCCTCCACCCCAGACCACTAGATCCGACCACCTCCCCTCCATCTCCACTTCGTTCTCTTCTGAACCTCAAAGGCAACATGGCCAAAGTGAAGTTATTCTATTTATTCTTAAACCAGAGCCTCCCTCTATTCCTCTATCTTGCTAAATGTAACACCATTGTTTTTACTATGCTTATAACTTCTCCCTCCCTTGCCCCTCCATGTCCAGTCACAGACCACACTCTATGGACTCTATCTCCTAGATAAATCCATAAACCTCTCTCCATAAACTTATTTTTAAAATTTTTTAATGTCTTTTATTTACTTTTTTTGAGAGACAGAGGGAGACAGTGTGAGCAGGGGAGGGTCAGAAAGAGAGGGAGACACAGAATCTGAAGTAGGCTCCAGGCTCTGAGCTAGCTGTCAGCACAGAGCCCGACACGGGGTTCGAACCCACAAACTGTGAGATCATGACCTGAGCTGAAGCCGGATGCTCAACCGACTGAGCCACCCAGGCGCCCCTCTCCATAAACTTTTTAAGAGCTTCAGGTTATCATAGTTCTCCTAAATGATTCAATTTCGTCTCCCAGCCTACAGTCTTTAGGATCCTGATCTTCCTGAGATGGAGGGGCTGAGGGGAGCCCATTAGAAGGCACAGCTGAGCATACCGGTCCCTTGCCGGGCACCTCTCTTCTGCAGGACGGTCCAGTTCTGACACAGCCCTGCAGCCCCTCAGCCTCCAATGCTGGGTCTGCCTGCTCCTTATGAATCCGGAACGTTAACTGGCTCTCCTTGCTCCCTCCACGCCCACTACCTCCATGTCCACTTCCCAAACACTTGTCACCTTTTAGGTCTCAGCTCAGTTATATGTCACTTATATCTCAATGTTTAAGAAAAGGCTCTGCTCAATAGTAGCCCACTATGTGAAACTGGTCTTTTTTTGTGTTTAAAAAATTTTTTTAAATATGTTTATTTTTGGAGGGGAGAAAACGAGAGAGAGAGAGTGAGAGCACGTGAGTGAGTGAGGGAGGGGCAGAGAGAAAGGGAGACATAGGATCCAAAGCAGGCTCCAGGCTCTAAGCTGTCAGCACAGAGCCCAATGCGGGGCTCGAACTCACGAGCCAAGCTGTGAGATCATGATCTGAGCCGAGGTCAGACGTTTAACCAACTGAGCCACCCAGGTGCCCTGTGTAACTGGTCTTGATGCCACTTCCCAGGCAGATCTCCCCAATCCTTCCTTTGCATCCTACAGACTTCTACCTCAGCACCGGGACCACTTCAGTGCACCAGTCTGTGTATTTGGCTGCCTCTCCTAACCAGAAGGATTTCAACTACAATCCATGAGAGGGAAAGAAAAGACAACAGCAAGTTTCAAAGAAAATGCAATTATTGCTTCACAGAAACAAGTAATCCAGACGCAGGGCAGCTCCAGGACTGGTTAATTTATTCAGCAGCTCATTGACGCCGTCAAAGATGGGCCTGACCATCTTCCAGCTCTGCCGCCTTTGGTGCCAACTTGGTCCAAGGTTGTTGGCTGAGCGGCGGTAGCAGATTCAGGCAAACCCCCGTATGTAACAATGCCTGATGGAAGAGAACGTCTTTCTTTTCTGCCCCTCGGTAGTCATCTGTCAAAGTGCATCCAATTTCTCCATTACATAGTTAATATTTTTTCCCTTTCAACTAATAAGCAATCTGAGTAGACACTTTATTTGCGTGTTTTCTGAATGGACACTTTAAAACCTGCTCATCATATCTCCTCCTAAATTTAGCCTCCATGGATAAAGGTTGCCTGGTCCATTTCACTGTGATGGTTACAAAACTCTAGTACTCCCTTTATACACCCCCCACCCTCCAGCAAGAGCCCGCCTTTCTTTCCTTTTTCAGGATGGGAGCTCCTTGATTATGATTTTTTCCAGCAGGGTATAATTTATTAATATCCTCAATAATTTTGGTGCCTAATATCCCAGATTTGGCTGGTGGCAGCCCCTTCAAAGCTGGCTCCTTCATCCTGTGACATGCCTCCTATTTTTTTTTTTTTTTTGACTACTTTCTTGCTTTTTGCCATAACAAATTTTTCCGGGCTCCTTATCTCAAAGCTACAATGCCCCAGTCCTGGAATCAGCCATTTCTCTAAAAAAAAGTCCTGATTCCTTTTAGGAGAGGAATGGCATTAGAGAACAAGAACTTGGTCAAAATGTGCTTATTGTTAATAAGGTGTCATTGATTTTAGACCCTATTAGCAGACTGAGCTGAATACACATGCATACATGTATACAGACATATGAATATATTCACATATACATATTTTAGAAATCATGAGTCCACACTGATATCTCCAATTCCAACCCATTGCCACTGGGGTTTTTCTTGTTTCCCTCCATCAAATATGTGTATGTTTCTTCTTCTAGATAGAGAATCTGACTCAACATCAACTCGTGTATTCATTTGCTCAAATCATATAATCCATCTAAAAGTTTCAGAACCATTTTGCCAATACCAACACACAAACAAGCCCACTAAAGACAGTTCAGGACCTGGTACCCCCACCCCACCAGAGCCTGGCTTCTTAACCCCTGTCTCCTTGTGAGGTTGTTTGCGGGCAGGGTGATGGTAACAGGGAGGGGCAGGGCACTTGAGGAACTGCAGGTGGCGTGAAATAGCCCTGCGTGGAGACGGATGAGGGAACTTCAGTTTCAGAAACAGAGAGTTAATGTCAGAGGCTGGAGGGGGTCCATGCGCCGTGGCTCCAGTTCACGTGAGGCCATGTTTTCCTGCCGCCATCTTGGCAGCCTGGGTGTAGGAGTAGAGAAGACATGGTTGGGATGGCTACACTGATCCAAAGTTGAGGAACCACCACGTGGAAGTGGCCGAAGGACAGAGAGCGAAGACTCTGGGGTGCTGGCAAGACAGTGGCTGACATATGTGCCCTCGAGTCGGAGCTGAGTGGGGGAGCAAGTGGAGCCAAGAGGGAGAAAAGAATGACTGGGGCTTGAGCTGGGCTGCAACGAGCTTTATTGCAGGAGTTTCTGGCCGCTGAATCCTACGGTCTGGGAATAGCCAGTTCAAAAGACGGAAGGAGAGATGGCTTGGACCAAATCTGGCTGGGGGCAGGACGGGAGGGGCTCTTCTTTGAGCAGCCAGAGTGTTCATTTCCCTCCCCAAGGAGCAGAGAGAAGATTGCGCTGGCCCCAGGTCTGAAGAGGGAGGCTGTTTCCGGCACATTACGGCATGATCAATGGATGTAAGAAGAGTTCAAATAAATGTGCTTTTGAAAAATGAAGAGGCTTTGGAGATGATTTCACCAGAACGGTCCAGAGCTCTTAAGCAACTGCACCCCCCGTCCCCGGCCAGCCTGGGCGGGATTCAGACCCAGGTGCTTTGAATTTAAGTTGGTGATTCTCTTTAACTGGCTACCATGTTCTAGAGCTAGCAGGCTGTCCTCCTGACTGGTTTTAGTGCAGAACAACTCTTGGGTTTCCACAGGGCAGGAATGGAGTCTCGTGCGTCTCTGCCTTCTCCATGGTTCCCAAGTCAGCCAGTGCTCAGCGCCTTCTTTCTGATGGATCTGTGGGAGTAGTGCCTGTCTCAGGGAAGAAGTATCGCAGCGGAGTCCAAATTTTCAAGTAGTATGATTTCGGGGTGCCTGGGTGGCGTCCGACTTCGGCTCAGGCCATGATCTCACAGTTTGTGAGTTCCAGCCCCACGCCGGGCTCTGTGCTGTCCAGGGCAGAGTCTGGAGCCTGCTTCAGATTCTGTGTCTTCTCTCTCTGCCCCTCCCTTCCTGCTCACACTCTGTCTCTCTCTCTCTCTCAAAAATAAACATCAAGTACTATTATTTCTTTCTATGTTCTTAGGGATCTTCCTTTCTTTTGACCCTTACTGAGCAAGCTTTGCTTTGGACATGTGGTGTACGATTCGTCACTAGCGCTTTGTCTTGTAGACATACTAATTAAAACAATGCCTTTCTGAACCCAATTCCTTGTGGAAGCTTATTTCTCACAGACCCATGTGACTCCCATTTGCACAGAGTCAAGTTGGGACCCATTACAGGGGAAATTACCTCTGGGCTTCCTTTTAGTTGATCAGGCAGCACGGAGGTGAGGGAAAGGGGATAAAGAGGTTGGGTCTCAGCAAGCACACGGGGCGTGAGCTTATCTTCCCCAGGAATATTCCACTAAGAAACAGAAGCGTCCCTGGTGGCTTGTAGCTCAGCTAACCCTAGCCCTGCCTTACAGTTTGTCTTTGTAGTTCCAAGGACAGAATAGGCTTTGTAGCATCAAAGACATCAAGTGCAGAAAGCACCAAGTCTCTGTGCTCTGGAAACATCTCTGCCATTCTAGGTAATTAAAGCAGAACTTGTCAGAGTACAACCTGGAAAACCAGAGGTTAGCAGTTCTATTGCTGCAAAGCAGAGCCTTCCGTGTGGCATTTTTGCTAAAAGCTGGGATCAACATTGGCGATAACATCACTAAACCAAAGATCACTGGCAATTTCGGAATGGCCACGTATTAGTAGATCAAAATTCCGACACTTTGTAATGGACAAATGAGGGGGGGGAAAGCCCACCTAGAATTTCTTTTAAGAAGCCTCTATGTCCATACAGAGTTCCTGTATCTAATGATCCATCAGAAACTTAAGAGTAATGCTTGCTGTCATCGCCTTACCTATTTGGACTTGTTTCTACCACTTCCAAGAGTTGCTACTTCTCCAGAAGTAGAGAGGGGTACTGCCGCAGGACCTTGGTTGTGACTACGTGGTCCCAAAAGTAAGGCCTCTAAAGAAAACGTGTTTACCAGAAATCCTTCTTGAATCTTAAAAAACACCATTGGTGATTATGTAGAGAAAAAAGAGTACTACTACTACTTTAGTAGATTATTTTTCCCTTTTTAGGAAAAATATATTAAAAAAAATTTTTTTTACTGTTTTTATTTATTTTAGAGAGGGAGAGAGACAGCATGAGCAGGGGAGGGTCAGAGAGGGAGGGAGACACGGAATCCGAAGCAGGCTCCAGGCTCTGAGCTGTCAGCACAGAGCCTGATGCGGGGCTCGAACCCATGAGCTGTGAGATTGTGACCTGAGCCGAAGTCAGACGCTTAACGGACTGAGCCACGCAGGCGCCCCCGGAAAAATATATTTTAAAGTTCATTTATTTATTTTGAGGTGGGAAGAAGGGCAGAGAAAAAGGGAGATCTCATGTCGGGCTCCATGCTGACAGCACAGAGCCTGATTGGGACTCTCTCTCTCTCTCTCTCTCTCCTTCTCTCTTTGCCCCTCCCCTGTTCATATGCACACACACACACTCTCTCTCTCTCTCTCAAAATAAATATTTTTTAAAAATTGTAAATGACACACTGTGGGGGGGTACGGTGGGTAATATATGGAAACTCTCTGTATTTTCTCCTCAATTTCTCTGTAAGTCTACACCTGTTCTCAAAATAAAGTCTATTAATTAAAAAAAAAGGCACAGATACTGGAATTGCAATGAAATTTGTGTTGCCACGTGGTCCTAATCCTTAGTCATCTAGGCAGGGGTGGTGGCTGAAGGGGTTTACAAACTATCGTGAAAAACACAGCAGGAAACTTCCAACCCTGTGTGACAGGAAGAGGGGAGAGTCCGAGCGGGTGGCCTCGCCTGAGCCCGAGTGGCCCTCCTTCACCACGACTCCAGCAGGTGAACGTGACAGGCTGGAGTCGGCCGACTGTGCTCGGTGCTCGCCAGAGATCTGACGTATAAAATACCTGCTCGCTTTGCGTTATACAGTTAATCAATCAAAGGAAACGACTGGTTAGAAAGAAAGAATTTTAATCAGTGGGGTAGAAAACCTCCGTGACCATGGGGAACACAATATATGGAAGGCCTCAATTCTGGCAACCACATGAATTGTTCTGTGTGGTAACACCTCCTCATGAGCCAACCTGACATGCACAGTCGGACCGTTCATTGCCAGAAAGCTTTGACACAGACTCTTTAAACACGGCACACCCCAGATACGTTTAAAATAGAATTTGAGCTCTTAAAATTAATTTGCACATAATTTTAGAAGGACTATCTGTTGGTTAGCGTGAGGTATATCTGGGCTGTGGGTTCATGAGCACACACTTCAGTTCTGATAGAGGAAGCTCTGCTATATGTCAAAATAAAATTTCACTTTATGAAAAAATAATGTGATTCATGAGGTATGAGTCCTGAGGGCACACACGCAGTGTAGGCACAGCGTGTAAGGTCAGTGCACCGTGAGCACACGGCGCGGCTCCCCTCCCCCCCCCCCCCCCCCCCCCCCCCCCCCCCCCCCCCCCCCCCGTTACAGAATGCGTCTAGCGCCAACGTGCCAACCGGTGAGGCCCCTACGGGTACGTGTACACGTGCAAGGACGGGTACAGCGTCACGGCGGCGCGGCCTCTCTCTGTGGCAGGACATCTGTCCCTGCACCAGTTTGGCTTCATGTCTGGAGCCGGCTCTTGGCTGGTGTTTGTGCTTCTCTTGGGAGAGCACGACACCGTGGATCTTGGCTTCTCTGTCTGTGCAAACAAGACATAAAGGTTGAATCACTTTATGTTGCAATTTCTGCAGTTACAGTTAGGGTTGGGGTTGGTTTTATGAGGAGTTAGTGAGAAGGATTTGCATTTCTCCCGAATGCCAAGGTACAAAGTTGTTGATATTGTTCCGGGGCAGAGAGGAGTCCAGCGTTTGCCCCAGGCCTTCAGAGCCGAGGAAGGGTCCAGGGGCAATACTTTAACTGCCCTGAGTTCGACGTCTACCTTTCATAAGCTGTCCAGAGACATTACACAGAGGGAAGAAGTGGGTCTGTCAAGGTGGGAGGCCACCCCGCTGTTTTCAGTTCTGCTCACCTATGCGTGCAAGTTAAATGCCCATGTCTCTGTTAGAGACACGTTCCACCAGAAACTGTAAGAAAACGAAGGTAGAGGGGCGCCTGGGTGGCTCAGTTGGTTAAGTGTCCAACTTCGGCTCAGGTCATGATCTCACAGTTTGTGAGTTCGAGCCCCGCGTCAGGCTCTGTGCTGACCACTCAGAGCCTGGAGCCTGCTATGGATTCTGTGTCTCCCTCTTTCTCTCTGCCCCTCCCTGATCATGCTCTCTGTGTCTCAAAAATAAATAAATTAAAAAACAATGAAGGGAGAGGCCTGGATGGCATTCACCCACTACTCCAGGTTTAACTGAATGTCCGGTCATAGGTTATTGCCCAACTAGCAGGTTTCAGCGGTGGGATGTGGTGTGAGCAACCTGGAGAGGTCCTGCAGTGAATGCGGAAGACGAGAGGGGACAGTTAGGGCTCATCTGCCTGTCGGACCGAATCCTCTTTGACCTGAATTTACCTACGCCTCTCTTCCCACTGCTGCCCGGTTCTGTTAGGCCTCGGGGGCTGGACTTCATCTTGGCGCCCCTCCGAAGGGATGGCGGACTAAGGGAGGGATTAGGTCTTAAATCCTCCAGGGGCCCCGCCCCTTGTAGGCTCTCCTAAAACACCGATGGCTAAATGGGAGCGCTAATCTGAGAAGTCCCAAACAACAGCCTTGGGAGACAGCAGGGACGGCACCTTGGGAGAACCGTCCATTCTCTATGTAGCTTATCTCCTACTCACCCGGTGGTGCTCAGTCTCCGTTCGCCCGGGCACTTGTGAGCAGCCCCCGGTCTAGACATACCCAGAGCTATCTGACAGGGCAGCTTCCTAGCTGTTCCTCCAGCTTTCCCTCCTTCTCAGGAAAGAATATGCCAATGCAGATGAGCAAGAGAGATGTTATTAGAGGGATACAGATGAACTCATTCTAACTTACTCCTTTTAAAAAGGGACTCACTCACAAACCCCGGGACCGAGCGATCACCGGTAACGCGGGGCGGGAGGCACCCGCACGGCTGATGGCCGCTTCCGGTTTGCGGCTGACATGTCCCGGGGCTGAGGGCCGCTGCATTATTCACTGTGGCTGTTCTACCTAAAATGCTGCCATGGAGTTACAAAATAAGGGCCATCTAACAAATGTTTGTTGAAATAAAACTGCATTCTCCATGGCAAGCTTGGAGCTCTGGCGGGACCGCCTCCTATCCTGGGGTGCCTTGTGGGCTGTGCCTGCCGGTGGTCAGGGCAAACTGCCTGAGCCGTCGGAGCAGAACAAGCCCCGGGAAGTGAGCTGTGCACCGAGGATCACGACCCCTCCAGGTCACAAAAGACATTGAAAACCAAGTCAAATTAATTGCTGGCATATAGGTGTGTATATATGTTAGTGAAATACCTGCATTCTCTCTTTATTCTTAGTCAGAATCAAGGAGGTCATTTTTGATGGGTCCAGAGAGATGCCTTTGTCTCTTCCGTGTAACTGTGACTGAAAAAGATAAGCAGTTTCTCACTATATTTCCCACCTGCACCAGCGTGATTATATAGACTATACATTGAGTGGTTTTTTTCCTAATGTTTATTTATTTTTGAGAGAAAGACAGAGAGACAGAGTGTGAGCAAGGGAGGGGCAGAGAGAGAGGGAGACACAGAATCTGAAGCAGGCTCCAGGCTCTGAGCTGTCAGCACAGAGCCCAACATGGGGCTTGAACCCATGACCTCAAGATCATGACCTGAGCCTAAGTGGGACACTAATTGAATGAGTCGCCCAGCCACCTTGACTGTTTCTTTTTAAATTTTTTAAAGTTTATTTTGAGAAACAGTGCCAGCTTGAGCCAAGGAGGGCTAGAGAGAGAGGGAGAGAACATCTTAAGCATGTTCCACACTGTCAGCACAGAGCCCAGTGTAGGGCTTGACCCCATAAACTGTGAGATCATGATCTGAGCTTAACTGACTGAGCCACCCAGGCGCCCCATTGAGTGTTTTTCTTTCTTTCTTTGAGTGAGTGAGCACACAAGCAGGGGAAGGGCAGAGAGGGAGAGGAAGGATCTCAAGCATGTTCCACACTGTCAGTGCAGAGCCTGACTTGGGCTTGAACCCACTAACCATGAGATCATGACCGGAGCTGAAATCCAGAATCAAGACACTTAACTGACTGAGCCACCCAGGCGCTCCTTTGAGAAGTTTATTTATTTATTTTTGAGAGACAGAGAGAATGCAAGTGAGCACAAGCAGGGGAGGGGAAGAGAGAGCAGGAGAGAGATTTTAAGCATGCTCTACACTGTCAGCACAGAGCCCAGGGTAGGGCTCGAACCCATAAACTGTGAGATCATGATCTGAGCTGAAACCAAGAGTCGGATATTCAACCCACTGAACCATGTAGGAGCCTCTACACTGAGTGGTTTTTATTCACACATGTTAATTCATTACAATACTGTACACGGAAAGAGAGGCAAGACAGAAATGAATAATAATCCAAAGAAAAGGAGGAAACTAATTGTTTGTGGAGTGCCTACCATAGGCCATGCATTTTAAATAGTTTCACATCTACTTTTCTCAACATTTATGACGTAGAGATTGTTATTCTAATATTTTAGATGCCGAAACTGAGTCCCATGGTGGTTCAGTAGCTCATGGAAAATGATAGTGAGGCTGGAATTTGACCTCAAGACAGCCTTGAAAGCTGTGATCTTGCCGCTGTCACACCAGACACCAAATGGCCCTCCACACTGGACAGAGCCGGCTCTGCTGGGGTTCTTCGTGTGACACGGTGGATTCTATCGCTGTCACACACACGGTAGCACTGTGCCAGGCCTATTCTGCACCCTGTCTACTAAGAGTTGTATACTATGATACCAAAACTTACTTATTTAAACATTTTAAAATGTTTATTTCTTTTGAGAGAGTGTGTGTGCGTGAGCATGGGAGGCGCAGAGAGAGAGGCAGAGAGAATCCCAAGCAGGTTCTGGGTTGTCAGCGCAGAGCCCCACACAGGCCTCAGTCTCACCAATCATGAAATCAAGAGTCGGATGCTCAACTGACTGAGCCACCCACGAGACCTTTATTTTTTTTATTTTTACTTTTTAAAAAAGTTTATTATTTATCATAAGTCATCCCTACACACAACATGGGGCTTGAACTCATGAGCCCGAGGTCAAGAGTTGCATGCTCTCCTGAGTCAGGCAAGCACTCCACCAAAATTTGTTTTTATACAGAAAAGACAAGGATTTTATAGTCACACAATTCCAGAGTACTAAAAAATTGATTGGGTGCCTTTCCTCTGTGCTCCTTCTGCATACGACACTGTGACTTAATTTCCTGCTTCCTTGTTAAAATCCCCTAAGGTCCCTAAGACAGAGACGGTGTTTTGTTCAGTGGTGCGTTCCCAGCACACAGCAGAGCGTGTGCCATGTGGTGGTTACGCAGGACAATTTGTTAGCTGGAGGGATAAGATAAAGCTTGCTGCCCTTATGCTCTGGGTAAGAAATCACAAAGCACCAAGGTCTGTAGTCAGACTTCAGTAGTGTCTAATCCGAAGCGATGTCAATATCCCCACTAATGTTAATGCCCCCGCCCCGTGGCATTGACAGGGTAGTGTGACATAGACGGCTATTGTATTCTTCAGCCTGTGGGAGAGATGTGCTAACTGGGAAAATCAGAGAATCTGCAACAAAGAGTCAACAATGGAGCAGAATGGAGAGCTCAGAAAGAAACTCATGAATATATGGTGCATTAATTTCTTACAAAAGGGCCAAGCATTTACGATGGGGAAGAATGGTCTCTTCAATAAATGATATAGGAAAGCTAGATGTTCACATGCCAGGGAACAAAACCATACTCCTATTTTGTGCCATACACAAAAGCCAACTCAAAATGGATTAAAGAGTTAAACTTAAGACCTGAAACCACCAAACTCCTAGAAGAAAACGTAGGAGGTAAGCCCCTTAACATTGGTTTCGGCAGTCATGTTTTGGATTTGATCCCCAAAGCAGAAATAAACAAGTGGAACAGAGCAAGTGAAAACACTTCCACGTGGCACGGGGCCAGCAGCGCAGTCGGAAGGCGGGGCACCTGGCTGGCTCCGTCAGCAGAGCGTGGGACCCTGGACCTCAGTGTTGCAAGTTTAAGCCCCATATTTGGGGTAGAGGTTACATTAAAAAAAAAAAAAATTAAACCCAAAAAGAAAAATCAGAAGGAAACCTATGGAATGAGAGAAAATATTTGCAAATAATGTTATTCAGTTTTTTTTTTAATGTTTTTATTTATTTTTGAGAGACAGAGAGAGCGCAAGCAGGGGAGGGTCAGAGAGAGAGGGAGACACAGAATCCGAAGCAGGCTCCAGGCTCTGAGCTGGCTGTCAGCACAGAGCCTGATGTGGGGCTCGAACCCACGAACCATGAGATCATGACCAGAGCCGAAGCCGGACGCTTAACCAGCTGAGCCACCCAGGCAGCCCTATTCAGTCTTTAAAAAAGGAGATCCTGCCGTCTGTGACAACATGGATGAAACCAGAGGCATCAGCCAAGTGAAATAAGCCAGACAGAAAAGACAAACATCGCTTGGTGCCACTTACGCGTGGAGCTCACAGAAACAGAGGGGCACCTGGGTGCTCCTCCCTTGCGTGTGCTCTGTCTCTGTCTCCAAAATAAATAAACTTAAAAAAAGTTTAAAAAAACCTCACATAAACAGTAGAATGGTGGTTGCTGGGGAGTGGGGGAGGGAAGATGGTAAAAGAGTATAAACTTTCAGTTATTAAAGAAAAAAAGGTTAACTATGTGAGGTGGTGGGAACCCTCTTACAGTGGGTACATATATTAAATATCACATTATATACTTTAAATATATTACCCCAAAAAAGTGTTTTTTAATGTTTATTTATTTTGAGAGAGAGCAAGCGAGAGTGAGCGCAGAAGGGGCAGAGAGAGAGAGAGAGAAGGAGAGAGAATCCCAAGCAGGCTCCCCACTGTCAGCCCAGAGCCCGACTCGGGGCTTCATCTCATGAACTGTGAGTTCATGACCTGAGCCAAAATCAAGAGTCAGGTGCTTAGCCAAATGAGCCACCCAAGTGCCCCATGTAGGAGTTACAAGTTTTGACACATTCTCCACGTGGGAGTTTAAAAAAAAAAAAGAAAGAAAGGTCAAGCTAAACTACTACCTCATTCAACCTTGGTTTTTCATTTCTCATCGCTGAAGAACTGGCATTCTCTGAGTTTCCGAAAAAGGTAGGCTGTTTTTGCAGAGTGGAAGCAAACCCTGCCCTTTCCTGGAAGGACTGAGTGCAAAGAGAATATTTTTCAATTGATTCACTGCAATTAACCTACTCATAACTGACCCCATCCGCCCAACAGTAAAAGTCGCACATCGGAAAGCCTTTTCATCTTTAGGAAGCAGTGGCCGCCGGGAGAAGCCTGGGAAGGAGCCAGCGTGGACACCCTGGACTAGCACCAGCCACCACTGCTCCAGGAGCACCGTTTCTTCTGGAAACCAGGCATGGCCAAAATCCAGACCACAGTGCCGCGGCAGAGCATAGTGCTGGGGCCGAGGCGGAAATCCGCTCAGAGACGTCCCCAGGCCCCACGCAAGAGCTCTGAACTCAACACAGCTTCCCTCTGCCCCCTTCCCCGTTCCCTTTCTGGGGGAGATGTCTAACCCCCTGTCCTGCTCCCGCCGT
This sequence comes from Suricata suricatta, assembly GCF_006229205.1. Classification (NCBI taxonomy): domain Eukaryota; kingdom Metazoa; phylum Chordata; class Mammalia; order Carnivora; family Herpestidae; genus Suricata; species Suricata suricatta. Next base: position 15,403,845 of record NC_043710.1, on the reverse strand, counting down.
GGAAGGCTCTTCAATCCAACCGCACAAGTA
>NC_043710.1:15339174-15403715 GCF_006229205.1 Suricata suricatta | reverse complement strand
GGGCCCACCTGCCTGCCGCACTCTCAGCAACACTCAGGACCGGAGGGCTCCCCCAGGACGTGCGCCCTCACGGTGCCCACCTGCCGCTGGTTTGGAGGACACACAGTTCAGCTGCCCCGCTCCCCGGTCAACACCCCCAGATCCCGCTACTACAGGTGTGCCGCCCAAGGGACCCCTGTACTGGCATCCAAGTATCTGTCTTTTGTAACATGAAACCGGATTACGTGTGGCCATGATGTCAGGTGCAGACAATACGGACTATCAGGAGTGTACTCAGAGGAGCCGGTTTGGCTGTTACCGACGTGGCTTCAGTAATTAAGCAAGTGAAGCTCAGGACTGACTTTCCAGGGACCTCCTGTGTGGCGAAGCCTTTACCCATGTTGTTGTTGTAAACCCAGCCGAAAAAACGATAGGGTCCAGTCTGATTTGACTGGCTCCACCTGGCACAGCCTTAATCTCACCCTGTGACAGAGTTATATCTTCTTCTTTTTCTTCTTTGAGAGAGAGGGGCAGCGGGGGAGAGAGAGAGAATCTTACACAAGCAGGTGCGATGCTCGGCATGGAGCCTTATGCAGGGCTTGATCCCATGACCCCAGGACCATGACCCAGGCTGAAATCAAGAGTTGGACGCTCAACTGACTAAGCCCCCTAGGCGCCCTGTATGATGGAGATATTTATTCATGTGACTATGAAATCATGTGCATAATGAACCACAACAAATATATCATCTATGTGATAAGGCCTGTGAATGAGATGGGGCAAAGAACACTGAATATACGGAAGTATGAGAAACTACCTAAGACTATATGAGTAAGAAACACTTTTGGGGGCACCTGGGTAGCTTAGTTGGTTAAGCATCTGACTCTTGATTTTTGGCTCAGGCTATGATCTTGCGCTTCATGGGACTGAGCCCCGAGTCAGGCTCCATGCTGACAGTGCAGAACCTGCTTGGGATTCTCACCCTCCCCTTCTCTCTGCCCTTCCCCTGCTCGTGCTCTTCCTCTCTTTCTCAAAATAAATAAAAGAAACTTAAAAAAAAAAGAAACACTTTTTTAAAAAGTATGGGTCATTTTTAACAACCTCTATCTCTTAGTTTTGTTTTTGTTTTTTTAGGTAAACTCTATACCCAACATGGGCCTTGAACTCACAACCCCAAGATCAGGAGACAACCTCTAACTCTGAAGAGGGTTTTCACTTTTAGTTAAACTTTTGTTGTTGTTAACTTTGTAATAAACATGGATCCTTCACATTTTTTGCCCCTAGATTTTTAAAAGGAAAGTTATTAAAAACAAATAAATAGGGACACCTGGGTGAGACTCAGTTGGTTAAGCAACCAACTTCGGCTCAGGTCATGATCTCATGGTTTGTGGGTTCGAGCCCCGTGTCTGGCTCTGTGCTGACAGCTCGGAGCCTGAAGCCTGCTTCCGATTCTGTGTCTCCCTCTCTCTATGTCCTTTTCCCACTCACACTCTGTCGCTCTCCCTCTCAAAAATAAATAAACATTTTAAAAAAGTTTAATAAATAAACATTAAGAATAAATAAATAAATGGAAAGTTATAAAGGACAAAATTAAAGACTCCAGGGCAGGGTAACCAGTGAGGATGCTATTGCTGTATTTTCTGCAGATTTTAGGATATTTGGAAAACTCCACCAACCTAACCAGGAGGCTCATGCTCTCCGGAAGGCTGCTACTTCCTGAGTGGAAGGGCCTGTGTAATCTTACCTTCTCTGCTATGTTCAGAAGGTGAACAGGGAGACCGTCTGAGAGGGAGCTATCAGAACCACTGGTGCTGTTTCCGAAAGAAGAAAGGGAGACGCCTGTTACCAGGATCTAGGAAGTAAAACATTTACCCAACCGGCAGCTGGGATTGGGACACCCAGCCTGCTATTTGCCCCCAGGCCTGCATTTCAAGGACGAACAATTTTGACAAGCACATTCATTCATTCATTCATTCTGAATGTGAACTCCGTGACAGGCAGTGAGTTCATTGAGAGCAGAGAGGAACGTGGCAGAGCCCATGGCCCCAAGGACTCTGTAATCCATGTGGCAAAGTAAGTGCTGGCCAGGTGGGCAAAGCTGCCTGTGGCAGCCACTGTGGGAGGCCGTGCAGCCCTAGAGTTTTCCAGAGGACTGTGATTGTTTGAAAGCAGGGTTTGTTTCATTCATTCCTGTCCAGCCAGGTCCAGTTCAGAGAGCAAGGAACCTCCCAGGTACTCTTTAAAAGTGAGTTAAATATGGGGCCCCTGGGTGGCTCAGTCGGTTAAGTGTCTGACTTCAGCTCAGGTCATGATCTCATGGTGTGTGGGATTGAGCCCTGCATCGGGCTCTGTGCTGACAGCTCAGAGCCTGGAGCCTGCTTGTGGATTCTGTGTGTGTCTCTCTCTCTCTTCCCCTCCCCTGCTCACCTGTTTCCCTTCCTCTCAAACAAATAAACATTAAAAAATAAATAAATAAAGCTGAGTTAAATATGTACATAAACATACTTGATAACAAGAAATCTGTAGGTCAGAGACCAGGAATATTACTTTTATTATCTCAATTCCCACGTCAAAAGTTGGGGTTGCAGGTCCAGACTGACCTGAAGTCTTGCCCCACAGAGGGCCCACCCCCTTCCTTCAAGGGCTAGGGTGAACGAGGACTCGGATTCTCCGGCCATCAGCCCATTGTTTAAGCGTCCCATTATACGCTCCGCCCTCCCGGGGTGTGTAAGCCAGCGCTGTGCTCTACCACGTGGCCTCCATGTAGAAAACAGAGTCTGAGGCACAAAACTCAGATCTCCTGGGAAAAGCATTTCAAATCATTCTTCTGCTCAGGTCTTTCATCCTGTTCATGCTCCCCCTCCCTCCCTTCAGTGCACACTGAGGAACCCCAGGTAGGACAGTGGGAAGAAAGCTCTCTATTCTCTGATCTAATTCCCATTTCCCTGTTCTCAAAAAGCTTTTCTAGTCTGAGGAACAGCCTTTGAGGTCACTGGATAAGAGTCTCTGACGTCCCTTTTGGAGATAACTAAAAACTTTTTAGATGCGGCATGCCACAGAAAATGTTGAAAACCGTGGATGTGCACACACAGGGCACACTCAGACTGGGCTCGGACACTCGCAGTCTGCTTTGCTGGGTGAAGGTGAGAATGGATACGTGGAGGCCCGTGGAGGCCCGTGACAGCTGGCTTCCTGTTCAGAGGCTGGCAACATGGTTTTGATCGTTCTTAACTAGAAGTATCAGAGGCTCCCGGCTGAGCCAGCGAGGATGCAGCCTCCCTGGTTCTAGTGGACTCGCCCTGGGCTCTGACCAGCAGACTGACATGCAGGGGCATGTTGTTTTTGAGGCTGCGAGTGAAGAGTGGCTCACGCAGTGGTCCTGGAGAGCCAGGCAAAGAATTCTGGGAGAGTGGAAGACGCAACATGGTGAATGGGGCACACTGCCTGGCCTCGTGGTCTGACTTAAGGTTCCTAAGGACACCTTTGGGAGACTTAGCTGCTTAAGTTAACAGACGTCAACTCTATGTCCACACAGAGTAGGAGGGAGAGCCGTCCCCTTCGACTGTCCACCAGTCTACAGCGTGGCCTACGGCAGAGGACTGTCATGTCCAGCCCAGAAATCTTCTGACCGAGGGCAGCTGGGACAGGGATAAGGCACCTTGGCCAGTAAGCTGGCGTAGAAGGTGTTCCTGCACCTCCGACCTCACACCTATGAGATATTCACCCACCTGGGGGCTTCCTACAATAGCTGAAGAGATCATGAGGGTGGGGCTGAGACCTTACAAACTAAATTAATTCAACAAATAGTTACTGAGCTCTCCCTAGTTGCCGGGTACTGTTCCAGGCGCATAAGGTACAGAGGTGAACAAAATAAAGATCTCTGACCTTGCAGAACCTACATCCAGTAGGAGGAAACAGACAATACATAATAAACACAATAAAGATATAAATGACATAAGACAGACAGAAGGTGATAAAATGCTATGGAAAAAAAGTAGAATACCTCAGGGGGATAGGGTATAGTGGCAGGAGGGCAAAGGCAGGGAAGCAAGTGGAACTATCAGAGTACTGAGGTAAGCCACATTGAAAAATTTGACATTTATTTTTTAAAAAAATTTTTAATTTTTTTTATGTTCTTTATTTTTGAGAAACATAGAGAGACAGTGGGAATAGGGAAGGGTCAGAAAGAGAGGGAGACACAGACTCTGAAGCAGACTCCAGGCTCTTGAGCTAGCTGTCAGCACAGAGCCTGACATGGGGCTCAAACCCACGAACTGTGAGATCATGACCTGAGCTGAAGCCGGATGCCTAACTGACTGAGCCACCCAGACGCCCCGAAAAATTTGACATTTAAACAAAGACTTGAAGTAGGCAAAGGAAGGACCCATGTGGATATCTCTGGGAAGAGCATTCCAGGCAACTGGGACAGCTAGTGCAAAGGCCCTGAGGCAGAAGAGGGCCTGACAAGTCTGAAGAAGAGTGAGGAGGCCAGTGTAGCCATAGCAGTACGTGAAAGTGTGAGGGTGAAGGTTATAATGTATCAGGTGGCTAGATCCTATAGCCTGTCGGCCACCGTAAGGTCCTGGACTTCTTACCTCATTTTGCTGGATCCTCCCTATCTCTGTGACCTGAGAGCTGTGGCACCCTGCTTAGACATGGGCCTCCTGTTTACTCTACCTGCACATGCTCCCTTGGGATCTCACCTAGTCTTAAGGTTTAAACACCACCTAACCAATGACATCTCTATTTGACCTCTCCACCGAACTCCAGACTCATATATTCAACTGCCTATTCAATATCTCCATTTAGATGCTGCATAGACATCTCAGCCTGACACTAGCCTCCTGACCTTCACCACTCCCCTGACCTTCCCCACCACCTAATCCTCCCCATCTCACTGAAGGGCAATGTCAGTTATGGACTCATTCTCTTTCTTTCATGCTCCATATCCCATCCATAAGAAAACCCTAATGTTTGAAACTTCAAAATATATCTAGAATCCAACCAATTCATATACCCCCAACCACTACAACTACTCACATCTAGACCACCATCTGCATTTACCTGTATTCTTGTAAGAGCCTCCAATGCATGCCTCTGCTTACACATTTCCTCCCTACAATCTGTCTTCCACACAGCAGCCAGGGTATTCCTACTGAACCTGAAACCCAAGTCAGAACATGACATTTCTCTACTTAAAACCTTCCAAAGGCTTTCCATCTCTCTTGGAGTAAAATACAAAGGCTTTAAAACTGCCTAAAGGCCCTAGGCATACTGCCTGCCCACTTCTCTAACCGAGAAAAGACACCATCAGAGAGCAATCACTCAATATGTAGTTGCTGAAGAAATGAAATCTATTTCAGTGTGCTATGATGTAGTCAATATTGTGCACCTTTGGCTCAAAACCCACAAAACAACAGAGCAAACAAAAACTATAAAAAAAATAGAACTTGTCTGGTTTTTCCTTTTTCGTTTGTTTGCTTGTTTTTTAAATTTATTTTGAGAGAGAGAGAGAGAGAGAGAGCGTCCGCTCATGCACAGGAGGGCCAGAGAGAGAGGATCCCAAGCAGGCTCCCAGGTGGTCAGCATCAGCACGGAGCTCCAACCCAACAACTGTGCGATCATGACCGGAGCCAAAACCAAGAACTGGACATCTAACTGGCCAAGCCACCCCGGTGCCCCTCTCTCTGGGTTTTCTTTGAAATGAAGTTTGTTACCTCGATTCAATGTCAGACAAAGAGATGTCACTCCAACTTCCTTCTAAATCCATATCTTGACCATGTTCATTGAATTTCTTACGGATTTCTTGTTGTAAGAGCTCTTTAAGCTCTGTTAGACACTGCATGAACTGTGGAAGTGAAAAAAGGGACATTTTCGATTATTCAGTTATGTATCCAGTATTTACAAAGCATATGTGGAAAGGCACTAGGGCAGAACACGAGTGAACTATGCTTTAGGCACTTTTCCTTAGCTAGAGACAATAATAAACTTCTTAATGCAAAAGTCTGATTTATTGTATTTTTTTGAATAGCAAGGAAGAAAATATTATAATGGGGTTCTTCAGATTTTGGCCTATGGCAGAAGTGATTTAATAGGCCATGTTGTGGCTGAATTCTCCTTTAAATATTTTTTATTAAAGGGGCACCTGGGTAGCTCAGTTGGCTAAGTGTCCAACTCTTGATTTCGGTTCAGGTCATGATCTCACAGTTCTTTGAGTTTTAGCCCCATATCAAGCTCCGTGCTGACAGCCTAGAGCCTGCTTTGGACTCTCTCTCTCCCTCTGCCCCTCCCCGACTCACGTGCTTGCACTCTCCCTCTCTCTTAAACCAAGTAAATAAATATTGAAAATACACAAATAAGTAAACCAGAAGAAGAAGAAGAAGAAGGAGAAAGAAGAGGCAAACACTGAGGACACAGAAAGGGGAGGTGGTAATTAATGAGGTAAGACCTCAGGGAGGCCATGGACTGGGGGGCTGGGGGGTGCACAAAGGGCGGGGTTAGTTTCGGAGAAGGGGAAGGGCTCCTGCATTTCTGGAAAGCAAAGTGAGAGGCGGTGTGCTGAAGGAGGCTTCTACGTTCTTGGTGAGCTGTGAGGTCTTGCCATTTGTGGAGAGTGTGAAGGCTGCGGACTTTCTTTTACTGATTATAAAAACTTCAGAACGATACTAAGAGGAAAATAAAGACCACCTATAATCTCAGTGGGTGGACTTTGGACCCATGTGAAACTGATCACAGTAGCACCACCACATTTCTGGAAACCCCATTTTTACCTTGGTTCGGTCAGGATCACAGAAATCCAGAAGGGTGTCACAAACATGATAACCTAGAGACTTCAGATCCTCAATAGTAAAGTGAGTATCTCTTTTATTGCCTGGAAAAAAAAGTCCATAAACATTTCTTATTAAATAATGAGCAAATGCAACTCTAATTTATGAATGGCTCCTTAAAAACACCACTTCTGACTCTAGAATATTGTGCTTCTGACCGGGGTCTTTCTCCTTCTAGATCTGGTTTGGTTCAGAAGAATCCCTGACAATGAAAAACCTTCCGATCACGATGGCTAAGGTTACTGAAGTTGTACTCTGTAGTAGGCACTATTCCAGGTACTTTATGTGCATTAAGTACTACCGATAATGCAAGTACTACTATTATTTATTGCTAGTTTAAAAAAACGAGGTTCAAAGAATGAATCAAATAACTTAGCCAAGATCACACAACTTGGAAATAGAGCAGAAATTCAAACCCACATCTGCCTGATTCCTCGTCAAGTATCATATGTGGGGCTATACTGACCCATCAAGTGTTAGATTTCACATTATACTGAGGTTAGTCCAATTTGGCATAAGGCACAGTTAAGAAAATTTCTTTAGATCGATCATCTCCCCAACGTTGAAAGGACTTCGTGTCCTCAGTGCTTTGCTTGGCCCCCCCTTGTCATGCTGACCTATGATATACAAAAGAGAGCTTACCCAGGGTGGACCCCCCGAAGGTAGATTCCATGGTATAGCTGTTCAGGATGCCCATCCGCCACATTACAACTCGTCCTGTCCCTTCTTTGCACTTTTGGACCTTAAAATTACAACTATGAAAAGAGAACTAAAGAGAAACCCAAATCCTGTGTTAATATAACCTGGCAAATATAGAATGCTGATGATTCATTAATATGAACAAGAATGGTTTCCTTGGGGTCTATATACTATTTCCTAAAGTATGTTCCATAAAATAGTAATTGTATTGTTCTATTACAGAGGAGAAAATGAGTTCTATGGTCCTATTACTCAGGAGGATGAAGGGATAACAAAATTACACAGGCTTCCTGAGCAGGACCTCTTTTTTATTTTGAGAGAGACAGAGAGAGCGCGAGTGGGAGAGGGGCAGAGAGAAAGAGAGACAGAGAATCCCAAGCAGGCTCTGCGCTGCCAGCACAGAGCTCAACGTGGGGCCCAAACCCATGAAACTGAGAGACCATGAAACTAAGACTTAGACACATAACTGACTGAGCCACCCAGGCACACCCTCTCTGAGCATTTCACACATTATTGTAGACTGTGAGTCTCCAAAAGGGAGAGAGTATATTCTGTTCCTTATTGTCCATGCACCCTTCCCTCTCTTCCCCACCTTCCCCAGGGACATTTTGCAGGACTAGGGCTTCTTCAACTCCAGTTTGGGAATGCTGGCTTACTTAGGCATTCAAGACACTAGCCACATTTCTAAGATTTATTTTCTACTCCTCTCCAACTTGAGCCCTTGGATGCAGTTGAGTTATCCTCTATATATGATCTGGGCATGCCTCACCCCTGTAATCTCTGCCTGGAACTGTCTCACTTCCTCATACTTAATGTTCTAGGCTTGGAGTTCAATATCCTCCACTGTCCTTCATGGCCACCCCAACCCTCTTTCCTTACTTGGAGTTTGTAATGCACACTTGGCACCTGTCCTGACCGATCCTGCTGAGAATGCTTTACAGTTGGCAGGTACCTCACTACCTAGTGGTTTTTAGGTGGTGCCTCCTGGAATCCAGGGTTCTACTGAGGAGCCTCAGGTATTCCGGCCACAAAGACTGAAGGAGGCAGAATGGGCAAGGTTCCAAGCCTGGCATCCCTCTTTACTTAGTGTAGCTCTGTTTTTAATTGTTTTAGATTCTGGGTTCTGGATGTCATTTATTCTTTAAGTAAAAAAATGTTTTAATGTTTTTATTTTATTTTGGTAGAGAGCACAAATAGGGGAGGGGCAGAGAGAGGGAGACACAGAATCTGATGCAGGCTCCAGGCTCTGAGCTGTCAGCACAGAATCTGACATGGGGCTTGAACCCATGAACCCTGAGATCATCACCTGAGACAAAGTCAGACACTCAAGACTGAGCCACCCAGGCATCCTTAATTTTTAAAAAATATTTATTTAGAGAAGGAAAGACCAAGAGTGCAAGTGGGTGAGTGGTAGGGGGGTGGGGTGAGAGAGAGAATCCCAAGCTGGCTCTGAACTGTCAGCACGTAGCCTAATGTGGGGCTCAAACCCTCGAACCCATGAGATCATGACCAAAATGAGCAAAAATCAAGAGTCAGACGTCTAACCTACTGAGCCACCCAGGGAGCCCTGGATGTCATTTAATTAAAAACCAATTTATTTTTAATGACACATATTTGGATGCTATTTTATTTAAGGAAAGAAATACCTAGCAAACACAGACAGGAAGATTTTTTTTTAAAAACAAAGAAAAAATTTAAGGAAGAAAAAACTGGAGAAAGAAAAGCTCCCTCTTTCTTTTTAACATAAGAATAGCAGATATAAAATATTTGTCTTATATGTCTTTATAGGAGAAAATGTGCACTACCATTTAAAACTTTTCTAAATCCAATCTAATTTCTTCTTTCTTTTGTTTTTTGGTAAATGTTTGTTTATTTGATGGGGCCCCTGGGTGCCTCAGTGGGTTAAGCGACTGACTTCAGCTCAGGTCATGATCTCACAGATCAGGCTCTCAGTTGTCAGTGCGGAACCTGCTTCAGATCTTCTGTCTCCTTCTCACTCTGCCCTCCTCTGCTCCCTCTCTTTCTCTCAAAAACAAATAAACATTTGTTGGGGAGCAAGAGAGCTCATGTGAATGTGGGAGCGCCAAAGAGATAAAGAATCCCAAGCAGGCTCCTCGCTGTCAGTGCAGAGCCCGACAACGGGCTCAATCTCACAGTTAATGAGATCACGACCCGAGCCAAAATCAAGAGTTGAACACGTAACTAACTGAGCCACCTAGGTCCCCCTAATTTCTTCTTTCTAATGAAATATAATTTTGTGGAACTACTTATGATGCTGCAAACCAACTCCTAAGCCAACGCCTGTCAAAGCTGTTACTCAGCCAACTGTTAAAAAACTTTTAAGTTGGTTTTTTTGGCCATTTACTATCTTACAATTATTTGTAATCTTGTCTTATATGAACTTCTCTGTGGAGGCTCGTATAATATTAGTATTTTATTAATCATTCAATCCCTTCTTCCACTGCTAACCACAGGATTAAAGAGGATAAGCTACCTACTAAGAGTCTGAACTTGTGCCCAGGCAAAGAAGCCAGACCAATTTTTAAAAATCATCTTTTTTGAGCCCCGCATCAGGCTCTGTGCTGACAGCTAGCTTAGAGCCTGGAGCCTGTTTCAGATTCTGTGTCTCTCTTTCTCTCTGACCCTCCCATGCTCGTGCTGTCTCTCTCTGTCTCTCAAAAATAAATAAAAAGCATTAAAAAAATCATCTTTAATTGAGGGGCGCCTGGGTGGCTCAGCCGGTTGAGCGTCTCACTTCATAATCCCACAGTTTGTGGGTCTGAGCCCTGCACGGGGCTCTGCGCTGACAGCTCAGGGCCTGGAGCCTGCTTCAGATTCTGTGCGTGTGTCTCTCTCTCTGCCCTCCCCCACTCGCACTCTGTCTGTGTCTCTGTCTCTCAAAAATTAACATTTAAAAAATTAATAAACATTCATCTTTACTGAGATATAACTCACATACTGTAAAACTCACACCTTTAAAGTACACAATTCAACGATGCAAGTATATTTACAGTTGTGCAGCCATCACCTCTCTCTGTTCAGGATGTTTTCATTACCCCCCCCCCCCCGCCAAAACCTGTACCTACTAGCAGTCATGCCACTTTCCCCCTCCCCGCTGACAAATCACTAAACGACTTTCTGTCTCTACAGATTTGCCTCTTCTGAATATTTCATGGCATGGAATCACATAAAAATGTGGCCTTTTAGGTCTGGCTTCTTTCATGAAGCATGTTTTCAAAGTTCACCATGTCTTAGCATATCAGCACCTCATTTTTTATTGCCTAATAATACTCCATTGTGTGAATATACTACATTTTATTTATCTGTTCTTTTGTGGATGTATACAGAGTAATTCTTAAAGCCACACCTTCTAAATTCTTGAAGCCCCTTTCCAAAGAAAATGTACAACTCTGGTTTCTCTTCAGATTGTATAAAACTTTCACCTTTTACCAAAGATGTACAAACGGCCAACGGGCACATGAAAAGATCCTCAACATCACACATCATCAGGGAAATGCAAATCAAAACCACAATGAGGTATTACCTACACCTGTCAGAATGATTAGGATCAAAGACAAGAAATAACAAGTGTGGGTGTAGATATGGAGAAAAAGGAACCCTCATGCATTGTTGGTAGGAATATAAATTGGTATGGCCACTGTGGAAAACAGTATGAAGGTTCCTCAGAAAGTTAAAAATAGAATGACCATATGATCCAGTAATTCCACTACTGGGTATTTACCCAAAGAAAACAAAAACAATAATTCAAAAAAGATACATATGTGCCCATATGTTTATTGCATCCATATGTTTATACAATAGCCAAGATATGAAAACAACCCAAGTATCCGTTAACAGATGAATGGACAAAGATGTGGTATCTATACACAATGGAATATTACTCAGCCATAAAAAAGAATGAGGTCTTGCCATTTTTAACAACAGGGATGGACCTAAAGGGTATAATGCTATGTGAAATCAAGAAAGACAAGTACCATATGATTTCATTCACATGTAGAATTTAAAAAACAAAACAAAGAGAAAGAGACAAAAAAGCAGAGTCTTAAGTACAGAGGACAAACTGGTGGTTGGCAGAGGGGAGGAAGGAGGAGGATGGGTGAACTAGGTAAAGGGGATTAAGGGAACACTTATGATGAATGACTGAATAATGTATAGAACTGTTGAATCATTATATTGTAAACCAAAACCAGAGTAAAGTCTTGAGGTCTGGGCTGCTAGGATTTACCCAAGATAATGAAGAAAGATGTAAAGTGGCAGATTAAATACTACATATAAGACGCAGTGAACTCCTTTCCTCCTTAGTCAATGGACGGGAAATGACCTTATGTGCTTACCTTATCTGGAGCGTTTTTGCTTAACATGAAAGGAAAGACTCGCTCATGAAGCCAGTACTTGCGATCACTGTTGTTACAGCCATACAAGAAGATATTATTCTTACGGCTGTGGCCGTGGAAGTCACAGTACATGAGAACCTCTCTTTCTTCAAGAAGTCTATTGAGGGGGGCAAACAAAAGGTTCAGTGGACATCCAGATGCATGAAAATAATCAAGGATCTTTTACAGTCCATCTTCCTTAAGTATGTCTGTAACCTTCCCCCTAAAGAAAATGCCAACCCCTTCCAAGGACCCTGTCTCCATCCTCAGCCACTGCTGTAAACACGCCAGCCGCGCTCCTCACCCCTGCCAGTCAGAGGGACTTGAAATGAATATGCCCTGATGTGGAAAGTGGGGCTGGGTAGGCCTCCTATAAGTTACGGAAGTGGAGGAAATCTACTGAAAGAAAGCACCCCGTGGGGGCAGACTCGGGGAAAGCGAAAGAGGAGAGGCTGTAAGTGTAGGGATGACAAAGAGAAACAAAGACAGCCTGGGTCCCTGACTTTCCAGGGCCTGTCCCTGTACGGCTCAGCTCCTCTTCACCCAGGCCACCTCCTCGGTCTTCCGTCACTGTCAGCTCTCCACGATGATGACACTGGTAGGATGAAGAGGATGACAGTAATGCCACACACAACATGCTGGGCACTGTGCTAAACAGAGGGCAAGGATCCTCTCATCTCATCCTCACAGTAACCACCCAAGGCGGTTCATCTCCATAGTAACCACCCAAGGCGGGTCACCATTCATCTCTACAAATGAGAAAGCTGAAGCACAGGGAGGTGCAATCACGTCCAAGGTCACAGAACCAGCCAGTGGTAAAACCATGTCTCAAAGCCAGGCCCGGCTAGACTCCCAAGCACATGCGCTTAGCCATCTTGCCTGCCAGCCCAGCACTGCGCCCACCCTTCCACACAGATAAGGTGAGAAGCTGTGTGCATTCACACATCTTACACGCTGTAGTTCCAGTTCCTTTAAGGTGAGTGCTGTTGCATCATAGCCTTCAATTGCTTTCACACAGGTTTGGAAAATATTAACTGATTTATTTATTATTCTTTCTTTATGAGATGAAATATAAGAGGTAATAAGGAGCTCAGATTCTGGAACCCAAGAGCCTGTATTCAAATTATCTATGCTGTCGCTTATTAGCTCTATGACCTTGGGCAAGCGACGTGACTTTCGTGGGCCTTAGTTTCCTCACCATACACATACTGAAATACTGACTGCGCCTACCTCGGGGGGTTAGGGTGAAGCTGACACGGGTCCTATGTGTAAAGCACTGGGAACACTGCCTGTCCCCTACACACAAACCCTGCCTAACTGTTCGGGCCTCTGATTATTACTCCACAGGCCTCCTGACACCTGTGAACTGCTCGGACTTCTGACCTCTCCATCCCATTCTTTCACTTATAAGTGAAATGACGCCTGGCAGAAATCTTGCATGTTCAATTTCGCCCCAGAGACAAAACGTGACTTAAAAGTTTGAAACTGAACAAACCCATGTGACTGCAAAGAGGATGGGAGACCGTCTCCCAAGCCGTGTCTGATTCCTGCATTGAGAAGAGCCCTCGCACCCATCGGACAGCGCCCACAGCATTCGGAGGAAGATCAACAGATAAAGGCCCTCACCTTTTGATCATGTTCCTGGTGTGCCAGATGCAGGGGAAAGACTCCTTCAGCATGGTCTTGTAGTGTCTGTTCAAGTCCCTTCCAGCCAACGAACACCGGTAATTCCCCACAATCACTCCATCTGGATTTAACATAGGGACCACTTTGAAGACAAAGAGATCTCTGAGGAGCTGGGCATCTGGAGAGTTGCTAAGGATGAAGTCCAAAAAGCCTTTCATGACCCAGGAGCCGTTACTTTCTCCAGGGTGGACTCTGGCACTCAAGACCACGGCTTTCTTCGCAGCTGCCTCTTGAGGGGTCCGGGATGGGTTGGTGATGGTGAGCAGGTAGACGGTATTTCCGGCTAGGCTCCTGCATAACGTTCGGAGTTTGCAGAACTGAGACTGGACAGGGTTGTTTGCCACTGACACCAGGTAGCACTGCAAGTCAGTGTATGTGTATGGGTAGAAGTGTGCGAAGAAGCAAGTGTCCTGGTCATGTGGGAACCGGACGGTCCACGTAAGACAGTAAAAGGGCGGCTGCCCATCGTCCCTGTTGTTCTTAAAGTACCTGATTTCATTCCCTTCTCTCCTCCAGCCAATGTTGTGGGTCTTGGCATCCAATTGGGAGTACATGAGTGGCTTCATTCCTATAGTATAAAGGCTCTTGGGTTTCAGCAAGTTGACAATGGTGAAGCGGTAGGTGGCATCTTTTCTGGTGTTCTGCACTCGAAAATAAAACCACTGAGTGTGTTTGTTTGTGTAGAGGTCCGTCCGCAAGGTGAGTTCATACTCATAGGTGTCTCTGTAATGGAGAAAACAGAAGAATATCTCTGTAACCCCACATCCCCCCCGCAAAACACAAATCTAAAAAACTGTTTCCCCCTGGCAAAAATAGATCTTATGTCAACAGGAAAGCCTGCTACATCAAAAGTTAATTTTCTAATGTACCTGGTTCCCCAACTCATACGTTAGGCAGGAAGGAATCTGGGTCAAATACAGTTTATTTGGGATATTTGGGAGCTCTGTGAGCTTTTTAGTATCTTTCTGGAATGCCCAGTAGCAGTTTCTAACCACTTCAATGCATTTCTCAGCACCACAATGCACGGTAGTGAGGCCAGCCCTCTGTAGGCTGTTAGCTACATCCTGGACTTGACCGCCATGGAGACCTGTCAGCCTCAGCTTACTTTACCTCTGACTGTTTGAACATGAGGGGGCATCTCTGGAAGGCATTCACCTTACTGAAAATAGCAGAAGAGAAAATACAAATGCTAAGTCCTGAAAAGCTGCCCCGCCCCCCACAGGCATAATGCAAGAAAGGCACGTTGCAATAGGATTCTCCCTCCATCTCATGCATATTCCAACTCTGGGAAACAGTCACTGTCATACACTGCTGATGGGAATGGAAAGCATGTTGGAGGGTAATTTGACAAAAAACAGCAATACTTAAAGTGTTCAAACCCTTTGGGCCACCAATTATATTTCTAGAATTTATCCCATAAAATCACAAATATTTAAAAATATAAATCCCTTTGCAACTATGTGGATGGAACTAGAGGGTATTATGCTAAGTGAAATTAGTCAGTCAGAGAAAGACAAATATCATATGACTTCACTCATATGAGGAATTTAAGATACAAAACAGATGAGCATAAAAGAAGGGAAGCAAAAATAATATAAAAACAGGGAAGGGGACAAAACATAAGAGACTCTTAAATACAGAGAATAAACAGAGGGCTCCTGGAGGGGTTGTGGGAGGGGGATGGGCTAGATGGGCAAGGGGCACTAAGGAAGACACTTGTGGGGATGAGCACTGGGTGTTATATGTAGGGGATAAATCACTGGATTCTACTCCTGAAATCATTGTTGCACTAGATGCTAACTAGGATGTAAATTAAAAAATAAATTAATTAATTAAAAATATATAAAAATTTAAAAGTGCCCAAGGGTATTAATTCTGTTAATACATTAAACATAGTGAATACCTTCATTTCCTATCAGTTGGGGGCCAGGGCACATAAGATACAGAACACCCACACAATAGAATAATATGAATTATTAAAAATGAAGAGATAAATCTATAGTACTCCATAGGAAAAATATAAAGTTTATTATGTAGAAAAAAAGCAATTTGCAAAATGGTATATATACCATTATCCTATTTTTTAAAATAAAATAATTTCTGTACATTATACATACACATTAAGAGGGTGAAAAATCACTGCATATATACCAAACTGTTAGCAGTTGCTGCATCTGGGAGGTAGGATTACAGAACTTCAATTTTTTATATTATACATTTTTATTAATACAGAATTTTTTTCTTAAGTTTTAGTTAAGTAATCTCTACACCACACAGAGCTTGAACTCACGACCCTGAGATCACACTCCAACTGAGCCAGCAGGCGCCGCTATTAATGCAAATTAATCAAACTAATTTCTTTCACAGGCAGAAAAAACAATATAGATACATTTTTACTCTGGGGGAAAATGAGTCACAGTTATTCCATTTTTCTTCATCCTCATAACCATTTCTCCTCACTTCTCTCTTTATCAAAAACACTCCTAACTCCAACTATGACTCCTGAAGACAAGTCAGTCACTGCAGCAATCACCCCTTAGGGAAATTCCTGTTACTCACACTCTGACAGCTTTTTGCAGATTCCCGCTCTCAAACCTTGACTCAAACAGGAGAGTATTGTCCTTGGGTCCTTGCAGCGTGACAGCAAGCTCCCTGATGGTCCCTCGCTTGCCTCCCACTCTGGAGCTGGTGAAATAGGAGCCTTCGGTGGGCACTGCAGGCGACATGGACCTATTTAGAGCAGGTTCTGCTTAGAACCCATTCATCCAGCCAGTATTCATTCACAGAGCTCCCCAGTGTGTTTAATGCTATTCTAGGTTAACAATAATGAATATTCAGATTTCAAGGGTCCTTGCTCAGACTTTTCATTTTAATCACTGTATTTCTTTGAAGACCTTTAAAGCAGTGAAGAGCACTTCCTTTTGCTGCATGGCTACCCCTGGCTTCTCAGCTGTTTGTACCCAGGTGAGCCCTAATCTGAAAGGATGTTGACAAACAAATGAGGTTCTACACAGAACATCTGAAAACACTGGCAATCTTTATTCTAAAAAAATAGCATCCATTTAAAAAAATTTCTTTAAAATTTTATTTATTTACTCTGAGCGAGGCAGTGACAGCACAGGAAGGGGCGGAGTGGAGATAGGGAGAGAGAGAATCCCAAGGAAGCTCTGAACTGCCAGCACAGAGCCCAATGTGGGACTCAAACCCACAAAATCGTGAGATCATAACTTGACCTGAAACCAAGGGCAGATGCTCAACCAAGTGACCCAGGCATCCTGCATCTATTAATTAAAAAAAAAAAAAAGATAATGGAGTAGTGCCTGGGTGGCTCAGTCAGTTAAGCGTCTGAGTTTGGCTCAGGTCATGATCTCACAGTTTGACAGTTCAAGCCCCATGTTGGGCTCTGTGCTGACAGCGCAGAGCCTAGAGCCTGTTTCGAATTCTGTGTCTCCCTCTCTCTCTGCCCCTCCCCCACTCTCTCAAAAATAAATAATTATTAAAGATGATCCAATTCATAGCCCACAGTAACATTTCTCAAAAACTAAAACCTCTTTCCTTGTTTCCCCCCCAATATTCTCATAGCAGGTAAACTGACAAACGCCCCAGTTCTCCCTGGGGTCCCATCTTCTCGCTTTTCTGTTTCTTCATTCCTCCAACAGGGTGGGCTCAACTCTCCTTGGTTAATCCAAAGGACGAGAAGATCAAGACCACTGCCACAGCTGGGTGTTAACAGGACAATAAGGGAAATTCACAAAAGCTGCCCTCAGGAGAGTGAGCTCTCAGGGCCAGGGGTTCCTCCCAGGCAGAAACATCTCTCAATAGAATGGATAAAGCAACTGGATTCATGGTCATGGGGTTTGCTGAAAATGACCACCATCAGGTCAAGAAGAGGTAAAGCAGACTTCTAATACCCAAGACTTCCCAGGCTCAGTTGGTTGAACATGCAACTCTTACTCTCTGGGTTGTGAAATTCAAGCCCCACTTTGGTTCAGACTTTATTTAAAAATGAAATCTTTTGGGGCACCTGGGTGGCTCAGTCAGTTAAGCATCCAATTTCGGCTCAGGTATGATCTCACAGTCCGTGGGATCAACCCCCGCATCAGGCTCTGTGCTGACAGCTCAGGGCCTGGAGCCTGCTTCAGATTCTGTATCTCCCTCTCTCTGACCCTCCCCCTCTCACAATCTGTTTGTCTCAATAATAATAAAAAAAAAAAGAAATCTTTAAAAAAAATGTTTATTTATATTTGAGAGTGAGAGAAGGAAAGAGAAAGACACTGTGTTAGCAGGGGAAGGGGCAGAGAGAAACAGAGACAGAACCTGAAGAGGCTCCGGGCTCTGAGTTGTCAGCACAGAGACCAACGTGGGTCTTGAACTCATGAACTGAGATCATGACCTGAGCCGATGTCGGACAGGTAACCAACTGAGCCACCTAGAGGCCCCATTTAAAAATGTAATCTTAAAAAAAAAGACCCAAAAAAACCCCACAACCCCCCAAACCCTAAGGCTCTTGAGGTTCCAGGAGAAGTACATTCTCCATTATTTATAACTGAAGTCTACCCACTTAAGACCTTATACTTTAATGTCTCCCAAACTCCTCCTCAGACTCTCCATAAGGTGGAGGTAGGCAGACTGTGAGTGGCTTCACCTTTTTCGCTTCCCTGTGTGGAGCTTTTCCCAGCACAGCATTACTAACACAAGCACTCATAATCAAGGCCACTGGAAGCAGAGCCTATGCAATTACATGGAAGTTGGGCTACCTGCTAGAATTGGCTCATTTCATTTTTCTAGTTGTGGAAATGTAAACACTGCCATCCCTGCCTCCTAGCTCTGGTTGTTTCTCTAGAAGCCCCCCGCCCCGATTTCACTGACTGAACACATTTTATTTCTACTAACTAAACTTCATACATATTCCTCCTCCAATAAAATTGATTTCCTTTATGATCATTACTATATAACAAATAATGATTTTCAATATTATTCTTGCTTTCTATTTCTTGAATACAGCAGTTTTCAATCTCAGAGAACCCTTTTTAAAAAGTTCCAGGGCCACCTGGGTGGCTCAGTCGGTTAAACACATGGCTTTGGCTCAGGTCATGATCTCACAGTTCATGGGTTAGAGCCCTGCATTGAGCTCCATGCTGGCAGTGCAGAGCCTGCTTGCCGCTTCAATTCTCTTTCTCTTCCTCTCTCTCTGCCCCTCCCCTGCATGTGCTCTCTCTCTCTCTCTCTCTCTCAAAATAAATAAACTTAAAAAAAAAAAAAGCTGGGCACCTGGATGGTTTAGTCGGTTAAGTTTCCGACTTCAGCTTGGGACATGATCTCATGGTTTATGAGTTCAAGCCCCACGTAGGGCTCTGTGCAGACAGCTCAGAGCCTAGAGCCTGCTTCAGATTATGTCTCCCTCTCTCTGCTCCTCCCCTGCTCATTCGCTGTCTCTCATAAAATAAATAAATATTTTTTAAAAATTTTTAAAAAGTTCTAATTAGCTCTGATACCTGTGCATCCGATAAGCATCAGATGACTTTTGGTGATGCCAAAGGATGCCCTTGTTGGAAACTTCTCTGCCTTGCCATGTCCCTCCCTAACTTCACATTCTGATATTATGAACTCAAAACTTACTTCCTCATCCTTGAGAGGGTTCCTATTAACTTTTCTTGGCTCATTGCTCTTGAATATTGTATCTCCTTTTTTTTTTCTTTAAGTAAACTCTACCCCTAATGTGGAGTTTGAACTCATAACCCCGAGATCAAGAGTTGCATGCTCTACCGACCGAACTAGGCAGGTGCCCTCATCTCCTTTCTGTCTTAAATGTTTCTATTACCATGTGCTCCACATCCCACCCTTCGCTTGTCTTTATTGTAGCTGTTTTAGGGTGTATGAGGTTGATCCATCCTTTCCATAAATACCCTTTTTCAAGCAGAGGAATTCTCTTCTATTCCTAGTTTTCTGAATGTTCTTATGCTTTTTCTGCATCAGTTGAGAGGATTGTGTTCTTCCCTTTGTTCTAATGTGGTGTGTCACGTTGGTGCGTGGCTTTTAGCTTGAACCACCCTTGCATTCCTGGAACAAATCCTCCTTGGTCATGTTGTATAATCCTTTAATATGCTGTTGGAATTGGTTTATTGATATTTGGTTGAGGATTTTTCCATTTATATTCTTTCTTTTAAAAAAACAAGTTAGTAGATTATTCTTTATTTAAAGATCTTTTTCTTTTCCTCCTCTTTTCTTGATTTTACCTCATCTCTAATTTACAAGAAGAGAGATTTTTAAGACTTTGCGGCGCATAAGTAACTGCTCAATATGTTTGCTGCTCATACACGTACTGGAGCCAGCAAGTACTATGGAAGGAAGGTGGAGAGGAAGGAGAGAACGTGGAGTGCCTTCCATTTAAGATTCTAGAACATTAGAAGTGACAGTGAATTATGAAGATTTATAAGGCAACCTGCAATCATTGCACTGACAATGAAAAGATTCAAGTGTCTTTTTTTTTTTTTTAAGGTTTATATATTTTTGAGACAGAGAGAGACAGAACACGAGCCAGGGAGGATCAGAGAGAGAGGGAGACACAGAATCCAAAGCAGGCTCCAGACTCCAAGCTGTTAGTCCAGAGTCTGACATGGGGCTCAAACTCATGACCCACGAGATCATGAACTGAGCCAAAATCGGCCACTTAACCGACAGAGCCACCCAGGCGCCCCAAGATTCAAGTGTCTTTAGCCTCCATCAGCAAGGAAACATTTTTGCCCTAAAGATGATTGCAGGGAATCCTCATTTTATTTTATTTGTTTATTTTTATTTGTTTTTTGAGAATACTCCTCATTTTTAGAATACTCATTATCTAAGTCTCCACAGTTATGAGTCTGGGTAGAAAAAAAATCATCAAAACATGGCATTTATTTTCTTAGGGAACATGGCTTTCCTGTGATGTCTTTAACTCTGAATACTAGCTTCATAAATAGTTGGAAATGTATCCTCCTGCTACTGTTTACAGAGCTGGTGAAGGATTAGTACTATTTCATCTTTAAATGTTTGATACAATTCAAACAAATCCTGTTAAGCCATCTGTCAAGCAAGGAATGTCTTTGCACAAAGATTTTTAATTACTAATTCAATTTCTTTGTTTTAATCTATTCAGACTTTTAAGATTTCTTTCTGAGTCAGTTGTGTCTAACAATTTTTCCTGTTTATCTATGTGATTTAACTTTTTGGCATTAAGTTGTACCTTGTAATTCTTTTTTTGTGTCTCCTCTTCTTTTTTCGTGGTTGGTCTAGCTGAAGTTTGGTCAGTTTTGTTCAGGTTTCCAAAGAACCAATCTGTGGTTTGATTTTCTGCATTATTTTCCTGTTTTCTACTTCACTGATTTCCATCCTTATCTTTATTATATCCTTCCTTCTGGTTTCTTTAGACACAGTTTGTGCTTATTATTCTAATTTATTAATGTGAAAGCTTAGGTAATTAACTGGAGCTCTTTCCTCCTTTCAAATATAGGCATCTAAAGGCATAGGTTTACCTTGAAATTAACTGCATTCCATAAATTTTGATATGTGATTTTATTTTTATTCAGTTCAAAATATTTATCTCTTATGATTTCTTTAACCAATGCGTTACTTAGAAATGTGCTGTTTACAGGCACCTGGGTGGCTCAGTTGGTTGAGTGTCTGACTTCAACTCACGTCCTAACCTTGCATCCTGTGAGTTCAAGTCCTGCATCAGGCTCTGTGCTGACAGCTCAGAGCCTGGAGCCTGCTTCAGATTCTGTGTCTCCCTCTCTCTCTGCTCCTCCCCTACTTGTTCTCTCTCTTTCTCTCTCTCTCTCTCTCTCTCTCTCTCAAAAATAAATGTTAAAAAAATGTGCTGTTTAATTTCTGAATATTTGTGTATTTCCCAAATTTCATTCTTTTTTGTTTGTCTTTTTTAAGTAGGCTCCATGCCCAGTGATGAACCCAACACAGGGCTTGAACTCATGATCCCGAGATCAAGACCTGTGCTGAGATCAACAGTCAGATGCTTAACCAACTGAGGCAGGTGCCCCTCAAAAATATTTTCTAGGGGTGCCTGGGTGGCTCAGTCAGTTAAGTGTCTGACTCTTGATTTTGGCTCAGGTCATAATCTCGTGGTTGTGGCATTGAGCCCTGTGTCAGGCACCATGTTGAGTGTGGAGCCTGCTTGGGATTCTCTCTCTCTCTCTTTGCCCTTCCCCTTCTCACGGTTGTGTGCTCTCTCTCTCTCAAAATAAACATTAAAAAAAGAGAGAGAGATGGATTCTACCTGTAGGAAGCCTGCAAATTAATGGGAATTAATTAAACCACACAGTAAATGAGAGTCATATGCACATACTACGAAGTAGTCACTGAAACACAGAGATGGAGAATAGAAGGGCAAGTTCCCCCAAATATCCAATGTCTGATTTTCAGGAAGGGGAATGACACAGGAGATCCTATAAAATAGGCTTATAACTATTATGAAAAAGGTGCTGTTATTAAAAAAAACAAAATTTAAATCTGATTGGTCATTAATATTAGGGCTCCTATTCAGATTGGTCTGGAAGGCAGTTTATTTATCACTAAACTATAAACTGTTAACAACAACTGTTGTTATAGATTATGTGTTTATTATAATTTTGTCATGATTATCACCGACTATTCAGTGTAATAACAATACCTGAATCTAATTGAAAGACAACTGTGCCTTTTTCTTCTCCTACAATTTCTGGTAACTTCTCATTTCCTGTAGGTTGATAGAAATATTCTGGTTGAGGTGGAACCCATTCTGAAAGAAGACATTAAAAACATACAAAATGAGAAATAATATAAAAGGTGCTTTATCCAGAATGGATATAAAATCACAATAGTTATTATTCAAGTGGCTAGTTTGGTTGTATCAAACCAAATTCTCATCGTAAGTTTCCAGTTTGTTTGTGAATTAATTATGTCTTGCTTCTTTCTGTAAAGACTATGAGAAATTTTTAACAAAAAGCATATACAACAAAAATATAAACTTCAGATAGAAGACTTAAAAATAAGCCAGGAAGGTGAATATAGTTGACCTATAGTTGCTCTAACAACTCTTCAGAATTTGGCCCTGAGCTTCTTTCTCTCTTGAAATTATTTTTATGATTGTATTTCTTAAGTTATCTCTACACCAAACATGGGGCCCAAACTTACAACCCTGACATCAAGAGTCACATACTCTAGGGCGCCTGGGTGGCTCAGTCAGTTAAGTGTCTGACTTTGACTCAGGTCATGATCTCACGGTTTGTGAGTTTGAGCCCTGCATCAGGCTCTGTACTGACAGCTCAGAGTCTGGAACCTGCGTCAGATCCTGTGTCTCCCTCTCTCTGGCCCTCCCCTGCTCATGCTCTGTCTCTCTGTCAAAAAAAAAAAAGAAAAAAAGAGTCACATGCTCTACTAAGCCACCCATGTGCTCCAAACTTCTTTTAAAGGCAGGAAAATATGATCAATTATGTAATTTTTACTACAAGGAACAAGTATGTCAATTATTTCAGAAGAAACAAACATTTTTCATTAACACTCAATTCTAAAAGATTTCTCATATGTGACCTGGGCAACTCCCAGTATCATTTTAAGTAGCATAGCTATTGATGAAAGCCAACGGCATATAAAGACACAACTGAAATTCAACAATACATTAAAAGGATCATATACACTGATCAAGTGGGATTTATTCAAGGGATGCAAGGATGGATCAACATCTGCAAATTAGTTAATGTGATACACCACATTAACAAGATGAAAGATACCAATCATACAATCATCTTGATGGATGCAGAAAAACCATTTGGCAAAATTCAACATCCATTTATGATAAAAACTCCACATGGTGGATATAGAGGGAGCCTCAACATAATAAAGGCCATGTATGACAAGTCCACAGCTAAAACCATACTCAAATGTGAAAAGATGAAAGCTTTTCTTCTAAGATCAGGAACAAGGCAAAGATGCTTACTCTTTTTTAATGTTTTATTTTAGTTTTGAGAGAGAGACAGCATGAGCAGGGGAGAGTCAGAGAGAGAGGGAGACACAGAATCCAAAGACAGGCTCCAGGCTCTGAGACAGCTGTCAGCACAGAGCCCGATGCGGGGCTCAAATCCACAAACTACAAGATCATGACCTGAGCCAAAGGAGGACACTCAACCGACTAAGCCACCCAGGCACCCCAAAGATGCTGACTCTTGCCATTTTTACTCAACATGATGGTATTGAAAGTCCTTGCTGGAGCAATCAAACAAGAAAAAAACAAGGATCCAAATTGGAAAGGAAGAAGTGAAACTGTCAAACTGTTACTATTTGCGGAAGACATGATACTGTACATAAAAAACACTAAAGGGGCACCTGGCTGCCTTAGCCGGTTAAGCGCCCCATCCTTAACTTTGGTTCAGCTCATGATCCCAGGATCGTGAGATTGAGCCCTGCATCAAGCTCTGTGCTGGGTGTGGAGTCTGCTTAAGATTCTCCCTCTCCCTCTCCTTCTGCCTCTCTCTCTCTCTCAAAAACTCCCCCAAATACTAATACTTTCTGACTTCATCAAAAAACTGTTAGAACTAACAAACAAATTCAGTAAAGGTACAAGATACAAAATCAATACAATCAATACAAAAATATGTTGCATGTTTATATACTAGTAATGAACTATCAGAAAAAAATTAAGAAAACAATCCCATTTACAATTGTATCAAAAAGAATAAAATACCTAGCAATAAATTTAACCAAGGAGGTGAAAGACCTGTATATTCAAAACTGTAAGACATTAATGAAAGAAATAGAAGACACAAAAACATTAAAAGATATTCCATGCTCATGGATTGGAAGAATTAATATTTTTTAAATATCCATACTACCCAAATCAATATACAGATTCAATGCAGTCATTATAAGAATTCTAATGGTGGTGATGGAGGAGGGCACTTGTGGGGAAGAGCACTGGGTGTTGTATGGAAATCAATTTGACAATAAAATATTATGAAAAAAAAAGAAGACATACAGATGGCCAATAGGGCCATGAAAAGATGCTCTACATCATAATCATCAGGGGAATGCAAATCAAAACTACACTGAAAATCACCTCCTACCAGTCAGAATGGCTATCATCAAAAAGACTAGAAATAATAAGTGTTAGCAAGGATGTGGAGCAAAGGGAACCCTTTTGTTGGGGGGCATGTAAATTGATACAGCCACTACTGAAATTAGTATGAAGGTTCCCCCCAAAATTATAAAATAGAAGTGCCTAGGTGGCTCCGTCAGTTATGCATCTGACTCTTGATTTTGTCTCAGGTCATGATCTCAGGGTTCTTGAGTTTGAACCCTGTGTAGGGCTCTTCACTGGCAGTGCGGGGCCTGGTTGAGATTCTTTCTCCCTCTATCTCTGCCCCTCCCCTGCTTGTGCTCACATGTGTTCTCTCTCTCGATGTCTAAAAGCGAAACAGACTTAACAAAATTGTCAAATAAAATTACCATATGATCCAGCAATTCTACTTCTGGGTATTTATCCAAAGAAAATGAAAATACTAACTTAAAAAGATTAGGGCACCCCCATGTTCACTGCAGCATTATTTATAATAGCCAAGCTATGGAAATAACCTAAGTGTTCACTGATGAATAAATGGACAAGGAAATTGTGGTAAAAATATACAATGACATATTATTCATCCATAAAAAAGGAATGAAATCTTGTCATTTGCAACAACATATACACACCTTGAGGACATTGTGGTAAGTGGAGTAAGTAGTCAGACAGAGAAAGACAAATACTGCGTGGTCTCTCTTACACATTGCATTTACAAAACAAAACAAACAATAAAACCAAAGAAATAAGCTCACTGGTGATTGCCAGAGGTGGATGGGAAATATGGGTATTTTTTCAGTTTAAATAAACTTGAATATAAAATAAATAAGGAGCTCAAGGTCATATAGCTAGTAAGTGGTAGATCTGGGCCCTAGAACCTCTTCGGAATCACTCCAAAATCTGTGCTTAAAACTCTTGTTCTTGAGGCGCCTGGGTGGCTCAGTCAGTTAAGTGTCTGACTTTGGTTCAGGTCATGATCCCGTGGCTCATGAGTTCGAGTCCCACAGTGGGTTCTGGGTTGACAGTGCAGAACCTCCTTCAGATCCTTCGTCTTCCTCTCTCTCTGCCCCTCCTCACCTCGCGCTCGTCCTCACTTTCTCTCTCTAAAATAAATAAACATGAAAAAAAACCCCCACTGTTCTTTACTGCTCTAATATTATCTTCTGATTGACTGAATATAAAAAATAAAGGCAAAATAAATAATAAAGATGCAACTCATTAAAAACAATGCTAATTTCTTATCTGTAAAAAGATGGGGAATGATGAGGCTGTCAATTTGGTTTAAACAAGGTGCTTGTTATTAAATTTCCTTGAAATGAAAAAGAATTGCCTTTTAAAAGATATAGTGCTGGAGTGCCTGTCTGGCTCAGTGAGTAGAGCACGCCCCTCTTGGTCTTGGGATTGTGAATTCAAGCCCCACGTTGGGCATAGAACTTACTTAAAAAAAGAAAAAATCTAGTGCTTTCATAGATTACCACTGCAAAAACGTGATTATTACATTCCAGTTTCCCACCTTTTTCCCCCTCTTGGAACTGTGTCCAAAATCCTCCCAGGAATTTTCTTTATTTTATTTTTTCCAAGCTGAAAGCTTTTATTTTGCTAAAATGTGCAAATATAACAGCACACACTCTACAGTAAACATGTAAACACTGATGATTTCCTTGAGATGCTGTTCCCCCTCATGGTTCAGATGCTCGACTTTCTGTGAAAGCCTAGTTTGCCTTCCTTTCTACCCATCAAATTCATCTGTCTCTTTAGAAGTCTTGCCGGATGTTTCCTTTGCTTGCCTCTCCATGTTGCTGCTTCATTTGAAAGATTTCATTTTCTAATTGTACAATAGTCCTTTCAATCTCACAATTCTTGCTGACGAGGGATACCCAAGCTGACTCCATCTCCCTTACCTTGGACCCCGCTGTGAGCTGCGTGTTCTTTCGCTGCCAGTTTAAGTCTTGAATGTGTTTCCTTAACTTCTGGAGCTCTCTCTGGGCATGTTCAATCACATGAATCTGATTTTCATTATATACTTTCCAGGCGTTGCATCCATGCTGTGACATTAGTTCCAGATTCTCAATTCGAACCGCCTGATGCTCTAACTGGGCCATGGAATTGTTTACACATTCTTGCCGTGCGGTAATGTCATTTTTCTGACCCGAGGAAGGGGCTGGAAGTTCATATCGTTTCATGCTGAGGCATTCTGTTGGTTGTTGAGCAGCCAGTCTTTCAAATTCATTTCTCATTATGTCGGTCTCAAAAGCAGAATAACCCGGGGCTGTCGGGTAGCTCAGGTAGTTCTCAGTAGGTTGGTACCTGCGGGTTTCCTCCTCCACCAGCACCGCAGCCGCTTCTTGCACACCGGGTGCTTCAGAACCTTGGTCAAAATACAGCAGCGCATCTACCACTGCCTCTCCCGTGACTAAACCCGTACCTGCCATTCTTCTTCTTTGCTTATTTTACAGAGAATAGCAAAATCCTAGTGTTCAGCCAGGTCAACTTGGACTTTCTTTATCTAAAAATTGATCTTAGGACTTCTCAGCTATTGTACCAACTCAAAATGCACCCCCATTTCCAAACACCTTAAGAGCATAAATCTGTGCCCAGTTAACCACTGAGCACATCCCTCTATTTTCAGCTTTATCTCCTGTCTTTCATGCTCAGTGCTCTACGGTTGCTCAAACATGCCATGCTCTTTTTTCTATGTCCTCTAACTAGAATATTTTCTTTGACCTTCTCGGTGGGATTAGTTGTAATTTATCATCCTTCAGATCTCAGTGTATGTGTCAACTCCTCTTGGAAACCCTCCCTAATCTTCCAGGCTGGCGTTAGGGGCTCCAAGAGGGACCAAACTCTAAGCAATTGCCTGGTTGTATCTTCAACATCCCCACCGGTAGGTGAACTCTGGGTTTCTCCATCTTGCTCATTATGTCTGCAGCACCAAGCACTGCACTCAGCAGGTGGCAGATGCTTGTTAAATATACACTGAATGAATATTATGAGAGAGAAGTGTGAGAGTAAGAAACACCCAGTTGTTTACCTAGCAGTCTAATGCAGAGACACAGTATTTGATAGACTTAGGCATCCCAGCCATTAGAAAAGTCTCCACTTCAATGCAAACCACTTCTGAAACCCTCACATAATTAATACTGAAGATTGTACCTGCACCAAGAGCTCAAACACATGACCAGCAATCTCACAGAACTAGTCTCCATCATTCCCACAAAAACACTCCAACAAACTCAAAATACAATTAAAAATGGTCAAACCTGGGGTGCCTGGGTGGCTCAGTCATTACGCGTCTGACTTTTGGCTCAGGTCACCATCTCAGGGTTCATGAATTCGATTTCCACATTAGGTGAGCTCAAGTCCCACTTTGTGTGAGCACAAGCCTTGCTTTGGGTGAACCCTGATTCTCTTTCTCTCTCTCTCTCTCTCTCTCCCTCTCTCTCTCTCTGCCCCTCCTGGGATTCTGTGTCTCTCTGCCCTTGCTCACTTGCACCCTATCTCTTTCTCTAAAAATACACACACACACACACACACACACACACACACACACACACACACACACAGAGTCAAAACGGGCACCTGTGTGGCTCGATCGGCAAAGGGTCTGTCTGACTCTTGATCTCAGCTCAGGTCTTGATATTCAGGGCCATGAGTTCAAGCCCTGCACTGGGCTGCACACTGGATGTAAACCTTACTTAAAAAAAAAACAAACTACCAACCAAAAAAACCTAGCAACAACAAAGCAACAGTAAAAGCTATGTTCTGGTACACAGAGCGTTCATCAGTTACACCAAGCTCGTAAAAATACAACTCCTAAAACTCCCACATATTAATACTGAGACAGATTTAAGTACTGATATAATTTGGCCCTCCATTCCAATAAACCTTAAAGCATTTGAGCTTACACATTAGTGCCACTTTTTACTTTGACCAGTGCACATCCGTTTCCCAGGGCTTAGTCATTTCAGGATGAGGCACCAGACACTGAATCTGTCCTGCCTCGTACTTAGGTAAGCTGGACTTACTAGGTTCTCATAGTAACGCCTGTCAGGACAGCAGGACCACGACACAGAAGTCACATTACCGATATGATGAAGGTTTTCCTTGATGACCTCACATTCTATTGGCCACCTCGGAGCCTGCAGTGACCCGCTGCTAGAGAAGAAGGCGAAGAGACCTCGGGGCTCTTGAAGACATGGGTTGACTTCACCAAATTCACCATGAAGAAGCTGCCTGCTCTTAAGAAGTGGGGAGCGAAGCATAAGGGAATCTGCAGAGAGGAAGGGAAGGAGTGAACAGCTTTCTTTTCCTCTCTGGAGGGAAGTAACAACTAAGTGACTTGAAGCGCTGTATTAAAACCTGAGCACAGGTGTACAATCCTACAAGAGGGCTCTCCTTCACAACGGAGGTTTAGTCCAGGATGACAGCATTGACATTATGAAGTTACATTAAAATTCTGCATAGTCTATTAAATATTGAAATGTAAAATTTTAGAGTAATTTAGAAGAAATTTTTTTTATTTTTAAATCAAATTATGTCATGTGATTTTTTGCTTAGCGAGAGGCCAAAGAGGCAACTTTCATTTCACCCATTAGCGTTTTAGGGAAAAGTACATGAAGACTTTATTAACGACACTAATAACTATTAACTACTTTTAGAACTAATCTACAAATTAACTTTCAAGTTCAAAATACAATGGTTGGGAGGACAGAGAAACTAACAAAGAGAAACGAGTGGGGGCAGGAGAGAAAGATGAGCTCTTGGGAAAAAGAATGAGAAAGAAAAGAGGAAAAGTGGCTCCCAGGGCAGAGAAAAAGACGGGAATGAGAGGAAGAAGGCAAAGAAAGGGAAGGAGAGGGGGGAGGAAAGGCCGAAAGCCCCTGGAGGGGGTGAGTGTCAGAACTGGAGGGGAGGGCAGTGAGCAAAGACAGGTTTCCGCGAAGCAGCGGCCTGAGTTTTGGGGTCTGGAAGGACAGGGGGTACCTCTGCTCACGGCTTCTAGCTGTCTGTGCACAGCTGAAGATGAACACGTGGGCCCTGGAAAGAGGAAGGAGGAGGCATCGTTTGTCCTGGGGAATCTGTGACTTTCTTTCTTCTATTCTCTTTCCCTATCCCTTTCCATCCCACACCCCCAGTTAGGACCTCATTTTTCTTTCTTTTTTCTCTTTTCTTTCTCTAAAAAAAATTTTTTTTTTAATTTCAGGGCCCTGCTTTTTCTGTCTCTTAATGTTTTCCCTAGTTTAATGGGGGGAAGGGAGCATAAACATTTGGAAAGATGGTAGAGCTGCTCAGTGTCACATCAAGAAATGTAAACCAGTGCGACAAGGAGATACCCCTTCCTTACCAAAGAGACAGAAAGACCATTTCCGTGTTTCCACATTCATGCCGGTGCAGGTGTTAACCAGCCAGGGACTCTCAGACCCTGCTGGCAAGTGGGCAAACGAGTGCAAACTTTCTGGAAGGCAGTTGGCAGTTTATCTACTAAGATTTAAAATACAGATACCCTTGAGCCAGAAATCCCACTGCTAACAATTTACTTCATAGATTTTCTCACAAAAGTCCGTCAAGATTAAATGCCCGATTTGGTTTGGCTCAGGTCATGAACTCATATTTTGTGGGTTCGAGCCCCATGTCAAGCTGATGGTGTGGAGCCTGCTTGGGATTCTCTCTCTTTCCTTCTCTCTCTGCCCCTTCCTGGCTCGCGCGCACGCACTCTCTCTCTCTCTCTCAAAATAAGTAAAGAAACTTAAGAAAAAAAAAGGTACACATACTAAGATGCTCACTGCAGCAATGTTCAAATAATAAAAATGCGGAAACAATGAAAGCTGACAGCTCAGGGCCTGGAGCCTGCTTCGGATTCTGTGTCTCCCTCCGTCTCTGACCCTCCCCTGCTTGTGCTCTGTCTCTCTCTCTTTCTCTCAAAAATAAATAAACATCAAAAAAAATTTTTTTAAAAGATAAGAATACACAGATACATGGGGATATATGAAAAGAATAAAAACAACAGTAGCTTTGGGGCCCCTGGGTGGCTTAGTCGGTTAAGTGTCCTACTTCAGCTCAGGTCATAATCTCACGGTTTGTGGGTTCGAGCTCTGCATCACGCTCTGTGCTGACGGCTCAGAGCCTGCAGCCTGCTTCGGATTCTGGGTCTCCCTCTCTCTCTGCCCCTCCCCCGCTCATGCTGTCTCTCTCAAAAATAAACCTTAAAAACAACTGTGGCTTTATCAGGAGTGGGGCACAGAGGGCTTTTAGTTTCCCTTTTCTGCTTTTTTTCTACCATTTGAATTTTCTAGCCTTATACACATACTCCTTTTCTTTTTTCTTTAATTTTTTAAATGTTTATTTTTGAGAGGAGAGAGAGAGAGGGAGACAGAGCATGAGTGGGGGAGGAGCAGAGTGAAAGAGAAAGACAGAATACAAGCAGGCTCCAGGCTGAGCTGTCAGCATAGAGCCTGACTTGGGGCTTGAACTCACTAACCGTGAGGTCATGACCTGAGCCAGAGTTGGACACTTAACTGGAGCTGACTGAGTCACCTAAATGCCACATTTCTTTTTTAAATAAGCAGACTGTAACCCATTCCATTTTCCCTTTGTTCTTTTCTGGTTAAAAAAAACAACAGCATAAAAATGCTTTGCTACAAAAATGATGGAAAAAGATCTTCACTCCAATGATCAAAACGGGAAAAAAGGTCTGGAGTCTGGTTGCTCTAAAGATCATTTTTCCTTAATACCACTGAGATCCTCCTTTTTTTTTTTTAAAAAAACTTTTTTTTTTTAGGGATCTTTTTTTTTTTTTTAATTTTTTTTTAATGTTTTATTTATTTTTGATACAGAGAGAGACAGAGCATGAGAGGGGGAGGGGCAGAGAGAGAAGGAGACACAGAACTGGAAGCAGGCTCCAGGCTCTGAGCTAGCTGTCAGCACAGAGCCTGACGCGGGGCTCGAACCCACGAATGTGGGACCTGACCTGAGCCGAAGTCGGAGGCCCAACCGACTGAGCCACCTAGGCACCCCTGAGATCCTCCTTTTACCACGAGGACCATGCATTTAAAGCTGCATGGTCCTGTGAGGGCTACGACTGCTGTGAATAAAGTGGAAGGAAGCAGTGAGGCCCAGACCGACCTACGGTAGGAGGAGACTTCTGTAAGTCCACCCCACACCTTCTGGGGCACGCCCTAGTATCAGTTAGGCTCTAACATTTATTTATTTTTGACAGGCAGGGATACTAACCACTATACTAACGAGGAGCTGCTTAACATTTATTTTTTTTTTATTTACTTTTTTTAAATGTTTATTTATTTTTTGATACAGAGAGGCAGAGCATGAGAGGGGGAGGGGCAGAGAGAGAAGGAGACACAAAACTGGAAGACAGGCTCCAGGCTCTGAGCTAGCTGTCAGCACAGAGCCTGATGCGGGGCTCGAACCCACGAATGTGAGATCTGACCTGAGCCGAAGTCGGAGACTTAACCAACTGAGCTACCCAGGCGCCCTACATTTATTTATTTTTGAGAGACAGAGAGACAGAACATGAGCAGGGGAGGCAGAGAGAGAGGGAGACACAGGATCTGAAGACAGGCTCCAGGCTCTGAGCTAGCTGTCAGCACAGAGCCTGATGTGGGGCTCGAACTCATGAACTGCGAGATCATGGCCTGAGCCGAAGGTGGCCGCTTAACCAACTGAGCCACCCAGGCGTCCCTCAATTATACGCTAAACTTTATTCACATCATTGTGCTGCCTCTACCAGCTGATTTTTGCATTTCATGTTTTTTATTGCATCAAGCCTGACCATTGTTTCTTATAAATGTTACCTTGAGTGTCAGTTAAATGGGGCAGGAGGAAACTGCAGGGTGTCTGGGCAATCCGCTGGCTTCTTGCTTCGGAGCCATCCCACCCAGACGAGTCTCCTTAGCTCCACCCCTGCCTTTCTACCCCCCGCCCCCCCCCAGGCAGGAGCCCAGGGACACAGAATGGAAGAGCCCTCACGGCACTGGCGTGTGCACAAACACTATGTCTGAAAATGGAATTGCTGCATCAAGGGTTACACGCTGTATTACATTTCCCAGATATTGTCAAATTGTCTTCCTAAAATAGTCTATCTATTCACATCCCTAACAGCAGTGAGGGTGTGTTCCCCCAAACCCTGACCTATATATCCCGGGTGTCATAAAAATAAGTTTTTTTGCCCAAATCCCATAATTTAAAAACCTGGTACCTTGACATTTTGATTTGTATCTTTATTTGGAGGTGAGATTGAGCATCTTTTCATAAGCTTATCCACTGTGTTCTTAGGAAAGGCTTGCTCATGTCTTTGGCACATTTTTCTATTTGGTCATCTTTTACATATTGATTTGTAAGAGCTGTTACGTTAAGGAATGTAATCCTTTGACATATTTGTCGCAAACTTTTTTTTCAGTTTGTTATTTTGCTTTCTTCACGGTATTTTATGGCTTTTGGGTCTTGTGTCATTCAAAGGTTTTTAAGTAGAAAAAGGGCACAATCAGATTTGCATATAGAAAAAGAATGATGCTGTGTGGAAAATGGATTGAAAGGGGTTAGCATGAAACAAGAGAAGAATTCAGGAGACCAAGTATTGGGGCTGTCTCAATGGTGAGCAACCATGGTAGTTTGGACTGGGATGGTGGGGGGTGGGGAAAAAGAAAGTGAATTGATATGTACTGAGGGAGAAATTCAACTGCACACCTGCCCTTAGACTCAGGAAGAAACCTGTGAAATCCTTGCAAAAACTTATTTTTGCTTAAGCTAGCTGAAATTGGCTTTCACTACTCTTTTAATTTTTTCTAATGCTTATTTATTTTTGAGAGACAGAGAAAAAGAGAGAGAGACTGTGAGCGGGGGAGGGCAGAGAGAGAGGGAGACAGAATCTGAAGCAGGCTGCAGGCTCTGAGCTGTCAGCACAGAGCCTGATGTGGGGCTTGAACCCATGAAGTGTGAGATCATGACCTGAGCCGAAGTCAGAAGGCTCAACTTGAGCCACCCAGGTGCCCCTTGGTTTCCACCACTCTTATGCAAAGTGCCTTAAAAAATACATCCATCAAAAGTGTAAAAATTACTGTGCTACTCTTGACTAAAGAGTCTTAACAAGTTTTTCAACAATTTGTGAAGAAAAAGATGATCCAGAAGGTATCGTATTTTAATTTAAAACCTATACTCCAAAGTGGACCTCGGCAGAACATTTCTGAGTGATGTCAGAAACACTGGCCGAGGCTGCATCTCAGGCTTCTCTCGGGTTAGGCCTTATTTTCGAACACCCGAAGGAGTTGCTCAAGGCAGTAAGGTTTCTGGGGCTCACACGCGCTGATTAGTACTCACACAGAAGCTTCTCCTTTGGCAGAGGGTCTGGCCTCGTATCCTCTCTTTTTCCAAAAGAGCCATTCAACAGGTATCGCGGATTATTCTTCCAAACATGCTGGTGCGTAGCTGAGTTTGGTAAACTACCTCTCTGACCTGTGAACCGACAATTAATCAAAGGTGTTGGAAGACTAGGTCATCACCTGTAACCTCTAGGTTAATATCAAAGCCACCACTACTACCAAACCGCCACCACTTCTATCACCACCCATCACCCACTGCAGGCTTTTACGATGAATATGTCCCATTTTCAAAAGAGCTTTCATATTCCAATTTACATGAGCTAAGCCTCATTTTCTCCATTTGACAGTGAGGAGAGGCCTGAGAAGCAGCATGGAACAATGGAAAGAGAAAGATGCCCAAAGCCGCTTTGTCTTGAGGGTTGTGTTGAATCTGGCTAACTGGAAATTCAGTTTTCAACAAGTTACCATCTTACTATTATTTTTTAAATGTTTATTCATTTTTGAGGGGGAGCGAGCGAGTGAGTGAGCGAGCAGGGAGGGAGACCCAGAAGAGAGGGGCAGGCTCCAGGCTCTGAGCTGTCAGCACAGAGCCCGACATGGGGTTCAAACCCACAAACTGTGAGATCATGACCTGAGCCAACATCAGACACTTAATGGACTGAGCCACCGAGGTGCCCCACAAATTATCACTTTAAAAATGAAACAGTTAATAAGAAAGTTTAACAAGGTTGATAGAAAGAAAATCAATATTGAAACTTAAAATAGAATCAAAATTTAAAAAGATACCACTTACGGTACCCTAACAATAGGAAGTTCCATGATGAAATTATAAATCTTTATTGGGAGACATTAAACAAGACCTATGTAGATGAAGAAATAGAGTATATGCACAGACTGCAGAACCAGTATTAGAAAATTCTCATTTCTCTTGAAATTTGATCAACACAATGGAGAAGGCAAGAGGAGCCAAGAGACTTCTGAAGAACAAGATGGAGGACATGTCTTTCCAGATTAGCAAGACTATTTAAATGCCATATGGTATAATTAAGAAAGGGTGGTGGTACTGGCCCCAGGATAGACAGACTCTTGTATACACACCCAAAAGAGGTGACATGGATCAAAGGAGAAGACGAAGGAAGTACTTTTCACTTCCCTTCATCTTTCCCTCATGCTACTAAAAAAGCACATCATTAGTTTATCCAAGTGTAACTCTCCCAGTTAATCAAACCATTTACTCCACCAGGGCAAGGCGGGAAAGGTGAGGTTAGGTAAGAATGAGATATTACCTTTAAAGTAGCCATAGTATTGAAGATGATGGTACATAAAGTCTTCATAGGGATCAGGAAGAGTCTGTGAAAGGAAAAGCCCTCTCAATCAGGAAAGTCCTTTCAAGTAATACTGAACTCTGAACGAAAGGCACACGAGAATTGTTTGTTGCGAAAGGACAGTATACCTGAGGGCTGCTGTGAACAAACCAAATGAAAGACATTATTCATGCAAATGTTTCTACCTTGGGGATCAAGATCTCCTGCCAGAAAAAGGTGCCACCAGAATATGCCTTCTGTCTAGTAGTATTGGATTTCTGTGGAGCTCCTGGAGAGGGGAGGGTACCGACCTCCTGCTTTACTTCTGTTTTCAATGCTGGGAACATGTTACTTCTGCGTGGTATGCTGAGGACAAGTCAGTGACACCGGCATCCAGCCAATTTCCAAAAGGGCAGCTGATTACACAGAGGCTAGAAAACCAGAACAGGACAACTGAAAAAAAACTGCCGATGTTCTCCCCACCCTCCTCCACCCGCGCGGCAGGAAACCCTGCCGCACCGCTCCCTCCTCCC
Organism: Suricata suricatta; assembly: GCF_006229205.1. Classification (NCBI taxonomy): domain Eukaryota; kingdom Metazoa; phylum Chordata; class Mammalia; order Carnivora; family Herpestidae; genus Suricata; species Suricata suricatta. The sequence continues at coordinate 15,367,878 of NC_043710.1, read as the reverse complement.
TGCCAGCCCAGCCTCTCAGACACACAAGCACCTGCTACGGGTTCCCGCTCTGAGGCTCGGAGGCACACCTGAGGAATTAGAAAGGGCGGCTTGTCCTCCAGCCTCCGCCACCCGAGGCGCCGGGGCCTTTGCTGGTCCCAAGCTTCCCTCTCCGAGGAGGGAGATGCTCACCACCAGGAAGCAACAGGAAGAACTGGGAACGGGGATGGGGAGGATCCGACCGAGTCGCCTCGGGGTAGACAACAAAGGTCAGGGGCCCGTAGTGTGGGCCTCCGAAAACGGAACTCGGGGGTTCAGGGGCCGGGGAAGGTGGTGAGGGGCAATTTCCCGAGGAATCTGGGAGGGGGCATGGAGATTTCCTAGAAGGGCAGACGGAAGGGTGCGATCGCCTCCGCTCCCCGGCCGGTCCTGGACAGCAGGGGTGTGCGCGGCGCCTGCGGCGGCACAGGAGCCTGAGCCAGGCGGGAGGCCACCTCGCTGCAGGGACAGCGGCCCAACCGCGCAGCCCCCAGAGAACAGGCTTGCGTTGCTAGCCAGCCACGGCTTTCCGCTGCTAGGGCCCCGGTAGCCTAGCAACCACTGGGCGGAAGCGGGAGCACAGGATGACAGGACGCTTCCGGGGAGCGAGGCCCCGCCTCCAGGGTTTGAGGGAGGAACCTGGAAAACGTCGAGGACTGCGGCCAGCCTCCAGCTTTTCGAACTCGTTGCTCCTGGTCATAGATTGGTGAATACAATACCAGTTAGTGGTCCTCAAAGATACTCCAACCTGCATTTGCCTTTCCTTAGCTTTAGGTAACTGGTTAAGTGTCGCTCAAATGGAGCGGTTTCCTTTTCTTTGACCTTATGGTCTCACCAGCCCATAGCTAGAATTGAAAAATTACAAGAAAACTAAAACCACACGTTGACCATCAAGTTATGATTTTGGAAAAGTGCTCCATTCTGTTAAGATAGTGACAAATGGGGGCGCCTAGGGGGCCCCGCCGGTTAAGTGTAGGACTTCAGCTCAGGTCACACAGGTCATGCTTTCACGGTTTAGGAGTTAGGAGTTCGAGCCCCACCCTTACAGCCGAGAGCCTGGAGCCTGCTTCATTTTGACTCCCTCTCTCTGTCCCTCCCCTGCTCCCATGCTCTCTCAAAAATAAACATTAAAAAAAAAGTGACAAACATTCTGGTGCTCTGCAACAATTCCTACCCATCTGGAAAATTGCTAGGCAGTTAAAAGCTTTGCTAGTTGGTAGCAGTTTTAGAAATTTGTTCTATAAAAATTACAAGAAAAAGTTTGAACCAAAATGCTACTTGCATTAATTGTAAATAAAACCTAACACACTAGTACACAGGACATCTGGTAGGTAAAACTCAACGATATACATATAAATGTATTGGAACAAAATTCAAACTATTAGTTGTCGTCTCTGGTTAATTTTATATGAATATAACCAAAGTAGAGACTACTTTTATAGTCGGAGGGAATAAAGTAATCAATGTTAACCACATTACATCATTTCCAGGATTTTAGGTCAAACGTTAGCTAATTATTAAGAGTACAAGCTCCGAAATTTAAGTCACAGCACCTTGTGGTGCTAGAAGCCGGTTTTCTCACCCTGTCCCCGCAGCTCTCCCACCCACACGGATTCGGGATCCTGCTTTTTCCTCAGAGCTGTTCTCTTCAGTGTTTACACATGCGTTAATGCTGTATTTGATAAAAACAAGTAAAACTGGACTTAAAGGTCTTGACTGCACAATCATGAAATAACAGGCTCCAATGGAAGAGAAAAAGGATAACCAATCAGAAGTATAAAAAAAGCTTTATTAGTGCATATATACAAATTTACAAGGTCAGAAACTGGAGAAATACAAACAGCTTTAAAACACAATTTGCCTTTTCTTCAGTTTAAAGTGACTTTTACCTGATTGTGATACGATAGAAAGTACAGAACAGTAAACTGCTTTTTAAATACTGGAATTTTATGGAGAGTACATTCACATAAAAGGGAGGTGAATTCTGGAACAAGGTAAGACAATGGAGACACATTAATACATACAGTGGCTCTTGTTACATTTGCTGCCACATGAGAGTGGGGAATCCTCAAAATTAAAGTTATGAACACCTGCTGCTGCCTGTATCGAGATTTAAGTATGCCGCTACGTGTGAAATGACGGAGCTATCGGTTCTAGAATTTGTGAGAAAGAACCCTCTATAGAGCGTGGCCATCTGTCAGCACAAGGGAAACACCTCAATGTACCTCAGCACTTCAGGGGTGGCAGGCTAGGAGGAGGAGGTCAGAGATTCCCATGATCCCAGTCAAGCAAAACAGAATACAGAGCTGCCTTCTTAATTGCACTTGTTCTGGAGTAGAAGTTAATGAGAGAGAGCTACACTAGGAACTAAACAAGCCTCTATTAGACAGGAAAATCCTTCACTTTTTGTCAGTGAGCCCTCCACTGAGGTATCATACTCATGAATCATATGTTCCCGATCACAGGTTAATGTACCAAACATGCTGAGTTTGCCAGTAGGAAAATAAAGGCAGCCATGTCAAAGCATTCAGTCAGCCTCACCCCACCCTTCAGCCAAACAGGAAAATTACATTTCACTAATGTGAAAACTTTGTATGTCTATGCTTTTACCCAGAAAATTTATATGCTCTCCCTCATAACATTTAGTTTATTGACAACAGTAAAACTGGTTAAGACTCTGAACTGAATGCGCACACACACGCCCAAGGGGGGAAAAAAATCTATAAAAAAGCACCACCCCAACCTTGCCCCAAACTATGTGTTTGGAGCCATTTTCCTTCTCTTCAGTCTTGCTCGCCAATCCTCAGGAAGCGCTTCAAAATTAGCATTTCTCTCTGCCATGCCACTGTGAAAACAACACACAGATTACTTCACTGGGAAGAAAAAAAATATGAAGCTTCATTTCCCAACAAAAGCCACTGCCTCACACTGAAAATCTGACCCATCACAGCTATGTTCATTACAAGCTTCAAAAGGTCCTCAGGGGTGCCTGGGTGGCTCAGTCAGTTAAACATCTGACTCTGGACTACAGCGCAGGTCATGAGCTCACAAACCCGAGATTGTGCCTCTGCACTGACAGCTTGCCTTCGCCTCCAGAGTCTTGTTCTTCCTCTTTCTCCACCCCTGCCCCCAACTCACGCATTCTCTTTCTCTCTCAAACATAAGGTTTTTAAAAATGTTTATTTATTTGAGTGACAGAGACAGCGTGAGCAGGGGAAGGTCAGAGAGAGTGAGAAACCAAATCCGAAGCAGGCGCCAGGCTCTGAGCTAGCTGTCAGCACAACCCGACACGGGGCTCGAACCCATGAACTGTGAGATCATGACCTGAGCCAAAGCTAGACACTTACCGACTGAGCCACCCAGGTGCCCCCAAAATAAAGTTTTAAAGAAAAGCTTCTCAGCTAAGTACCAGCATAGTCTTCATCAAATTTCTTAATTCTGATGGGTCAACCAAAGACATACTCTCTCTACAGTTTTACGAATTTGTGAGTGCATGCTTAATTTTATCTATCTTCAGTAACCATTAAAGCCACATTGAAGGAATACAAAAATTCTTGTGAAAGTTTTTCTTGGCCCCAAAGAATCACAATTCTTTAGGAAAGATCTATTTTAACCTTCAACTTACCAGGAGAGACCTTTGGATATGTTTTTGAAATTCTCTAATAAATTCTTAGAAAAATTTCTAATGAAGTTTTTTTCTCTTCCCTTAATTCTTTTTAAAAAATTTTTTTTAATGTTTTTTATTTATTTTTGAGAGACAGAGAGACACAGCATGAGCAGGGGAGGGTCAGAGAGAGAGGGAGATACAGAATCCAAAGCAGGCTCCAGGTTCTGAGCTAGCTGTCAGCACAGAGCCCGATGCGGGGCTCGAACCCACAATCGTGAGATCAAGACCTGAGCTGAAGCCGGATGCTTAACCGACTGAGCCACCCAGGTGCCCCTTTAATTCTTTTTTTAAGTAAGCAATGCACTTGGGGTACCTGGGTGGCTCAGTTGGCTAAGCCTCCAACTTCTGCTCAGGTCATGATCTCACGTTTGTGGGTTCGAGCCCCGCATCGGGCTCTGTGCTGACAGCTCAGAACCTGGAGCCTGCTTCTGATTCTGTGTCTCCCTCTCTCTCTCTGTCCTACAGCCCCGCCACCCCCCACCCCCCCGCTCATGCTCTGTCTCAAAATAAATAAAAACATCAAAAAAAATTTTTTTTAAATAAAGTAAGCTATGCACTCAAAGTGGGGCTTGAACACAATCCCAAGATTAAGAGTTGTATTCTCTACTACCTAGCTGGCCAGGCACCCCCTCCCCCTCCCTTTAACTTCTGTAAATTTTTTGTAAAATATTTTTTAAAATATTTATTTATTTTGAGAGAGAAAGTACATGCACGAGAGGAGGAGGAGCAGAGAAGGAAGAATCCCAAGCAGCTCCTGTGCTGTCAGCACAGAGCACAATGTGAGGATCTACTCCATGAATAGTAAAATCATGACCTGAGCTGAAATCAAGAATCAGGATGCCTAACTGACTGGGCTACCAGGTGCACCTGTAAAATATATACATATTTTTGTATTTTTTTAATTTATAAAAGGGTCTTTTGGACCTACATAGTAAATGTGATTTGGTATGCTAAGACAGGCATATCTTTTTGCTTAAGAGGAAAAATCAGTAGGATAAAGTATTAAAACATATCTCTGGGGCGCCTCGGTGGCTCAGTCGGTTAAGTGCCTGACTTCGGCTCAGGTCATGATCTCACGGTTTGTGGGTCTGAGCCCCGGGTTGGGCTCCTTCTTCCGTTCTGTATCTTTCCCTCTCTCTTTCTCTGCCCCTCCTCCACTCCTACTGTCTCTTTCTCAAAAAATAAACAAAAAAGTGTAAATCTTTTGGTATCTCTAATTTTGAAAAAGGTAGATCATAATTTTTACAGGAAAATAATCATTATGAATTATGAACTTTTAGATAAGTTTGTAGAACATATAAAAAATTAAGGACTATGATTTAAAGAATATGACTGCTGCTCTAAAACCACACCACAAGCCACTCATCTGTGGGCTTTCATTTACCTGACCAGCTGCTGCTGTTTCCACTCTTCAATTCGCTTCTGTGCAGTTGATTCCCGGTCCTCTTCACTGGAACTAGAGTTCTCCTCTTCATCTAGCTCCCGCTGGATACTCTGCCACTTCTTTACCAAAGATGGCATTTTGGTTTTACTCTTCTTTGCCTAGAACAAAGGGTAAAGAAAGGTCAGAAGGGAGAAAATACATAAAATATAGAAATGAGACCCACAAGATCAAGAAAATCAAAAGGACAGAAATACAAAAAAATAATACTATTATTAAGTTCTTGCCCAAAATTTCCACCAACTGTAATGCTTGGTTAAAAATCTAACAACTGGGGGGGCGGGGGGGGTAGCGGGGTACGGCGCCTGGGTGGCTCAGTCCGTTAAGCATCCGGCTTCAGCTCAGGTCATGATCTTGTGGTTCATGGGTTAGAGCCCTGCGTCAGGCTCTGGGCTGACAGCTAGCTCAGAGCCTAGAGCCTGTCTTTGGATTCTGTGTCTCTGTCTCTCTCTGACCCTCCCCTGCTCACGTGGTCTCGCTCTCTAAAATAAAACAAAACATTTAAAAAAATCTGAGGGGTGAAAAAAACTCATAAATGTGTTTTTATGAAATCAGGTCAGAAAAATTTCCTTTAGCCTCATTATTCTATGGAATTTAAAACTATTGCCCTTATCTCAGAGTTAGAGGGTTTTCTCTTGCAGACTAGATGCAGTGTTCACATCAAGTGTAAAACAAAGCTGAGAAACAAATGACCAGCTTTTCTGGAAAGAGCAACAACATCCATGACAACGAATATTTAAAAAGCAAGGAGATATATCAAAATGTTAAGGATAAAATTAGTTCTAAGAGAAGATATAATAAATTTTATTTTTCTTCTTTTGGCTCATCTTCATTTTCTAAATTTTCTAAATTAGGTATATACTTTCATAGTAAAAAAATTGTGATACTTGCAAAAGTAGGGCTACACATATCCAACACCATTTGCTCTATCACTACTATCAGGCTTCTGATCAATGGCACCCTAGCAAGAGGCCTTCCCTGACCGCCCTACTGGAAATAGCACAATCTCCAAAAGACCACCCTCTGTCCTCTAACACTGATTATTTTTTCTCAGTGCATTTTAAAGCACCAAACACATATGTACTTGCTTGTCTGTCTCCCTAACCTTACACCCCCCCTTCTTCTCCAGCCCTCCAGAAGGGTCACCTCCACAAAAACAGAGATTTGTTTGATTCATTTCTGCACCCTCAGCTTCTGGGGAGAAAACCTGACAAATAGCATGTCTTAAAAATATACTTGTGGTGCACCTGGGTGGTTCAGTTAAGCATACAGCTTTGGCTCAAGGTCATGATCTCACACATCATGAGTCAGAACCCCCACATCAGGCTCTGTGCTGACAGCTTGGAATCTGGAGCCTGTTTCAGGTCCTCCATTTCTCTCTGCCCTTCTCCCACTCATGCTTGTGCTCTCTCTCAAAAATAAGTACATAAACATTAAAAATAAAAACAAACAAACCTGATGTTAAAAAAAAAAAACCCAAAACCTGAATTTGTTATATCTGTGGTTATTTGAAATTTCGTTGAAGGCTGCTGTATTAAACATTAAAAAAATTTTTTTTAACCCTGTATTCTGAAGGGCAGCAGAGCTGTGTGCTTGAAGACCTGGCCAGATTACACTAGAAACATGACAAACAAATGCTTGAGTGGTAGGTGTGATTAACTGGTACTGGGCTCTTCTTGGACCAGGTAAGGGCGTCCAACCTGTTTTTCCTGCCTGCACTTGAGAGACAATTCTTAATTCCCCCAAAATCTGAGAAAATAAGTTTTAGATTTCCAGTCTTTCTTCTATTACTTTGCTCTCTGTTCAATACCATGCTCTGACTGTAATTGACAGTTCTTAACTTTCTGGGAAAATGAGGGCCCCCTCTGTTGCACATTCATCTTTAACCCCAGTCACCTCCCCACACTGCAGGCTGTCCTTTCACGGGTGGTTCAGTCTCACACACACTGCTATACACCCTGCCGACAATCTCCACAACAGCCCATCAGGGGTTAGCATGTAACCGACTGAGTAAAAAGTAACAGGAACTAGTAACAGTCACATGTCACATGTGCACAGAGGGCTCAGTGAGGCATGTCCTCTCCCTGAACATTGGGAAACATGACTAAAAACGGAAGTTCTAGGTAGTCTCTTGTTTCCTTTTGACTTCTACAGGGTTTTAGAAAAAACTTTTTATCACATTTGATTCCTGTCAGGGGAAAATTAAGTTATGTTTTAGAAGCTATTTTTTACCAATCACATCCAAAACCATGGATAAAGAATTACACTGGCTGGTTTTTTTTTTTTTAGCTATTTTTTTTAATTCCTTTTTTTTTCCCCTTTTTAAAAAAGGTTCATGTATTTTGAGAGAGAGAAAGTACAAGTTAGAGAGGGGCAGAGAGAAAGGGAGAGACTCCCAAGCAGACTCTGCCCTATCAGCACAGAGCCCGACACAGGGCTCGAAAACAGGAACTGTGAGTTCATGCCTGGAGCCAAACTGGGATGCTTAACAAACTGAGCCACTCGTGTGCCCCTGCACTGGCTGTTCCGGCACATTTTTACAGGGGAACATGCAGTCAGATGAAAAAACAGCCAACGGCTCGGACTTGTTTTCTAGCTTCTTTTCTTTTTTCTTTTCTTTAAAGGCCACATTAATAAATATTCTATTTTATTCTTGAGAGAGCGCAAGCAGGGAAGAAGTAGAGAAAGGAGGACAGAGGATGCCAAGCAGGTCTGCTGTGGGGCTTGAATTCATGAACCATGAGATCATGACCTGAGCCGAAACCAAGTCAGCCACTTAACCAACTGAGCCATCCAAGCACCCCTAGCTTATTTTCTAGTAAGTTGCACACAAAATTCAGCAAAAAAACCCACTGCAAACAGGTATTTCAAATATTCTTAAACATCTGAGGCATTAGATATATTATTTTATATTCTTTTTAAATGGCCTGTAACAACAGAGATAGACTATCAAAATGACATATTAACAAATTAGAATTCTGGATTTTCTGAAATATTATTTACAAGTTCATAAAAGCATGACTGGCTAAGAAATTACTTACTGCACGAAATCTTTGGAGGAATAGTGTCAAGGAAAGCTTCAGAAATGATTCCCAAGCACTGGTTGTTCTAACATTTGTGTAAAGAACAAAAAGGAGTGGGACTGGTAGACAAAGACACAGAGGTAGTAAACAGTACGCTGGCTCAGAGGAACCATTTACACCATAGCATACAGACCCTGACACTTATTTAAGACACCGTTCTGTTATTGACTTCTATAATCTGTACTTCATTTTCAGACAATTTCTTAAACCATCATACTAACTTGAACAAGTGGTTTAAATTGGAAACATATTGTCTATTTTGTGTGGACACATAACTCATTCAACAAGGTTCCTTTAATCATGGCAAGGTAAATGAATTTGCCCTATTGACCCCCAGAGAAGATTCTAGTTCAGGCAGATGATAAAATGCCAACACAGAGAAAAGGCTGATGAGAAACTGTGGGTAATCAGGGCATTCAAAAGGGGCACCTGGGTGGCTTAGTCGGTTAAGCGTCTGACTTCAACTCAGCTCATGATCTCATGGTTCTTCAGGCTCTGTGCTTACAGCTCAGAGCCTGGAGCCTGCTTCAGGTCTGTGTCTCCCTCTCTCTCTGCCCCTCCCCGACTCATGCTCTGTCTCTTAAAAGTGGCCATTAAGTGTGATGTGACATCAGTAAAATGGTAGACCATGAAGATCCAGACCCTGTTTCCCTATAGAAACGTTATGTAAACAAATAAGACTAAAATCGCTTTATGGGAACTCTGGAAACAAGCTGAAGATCTGCAGCAACCAAGAGAGCACTCAAATCAAGAAGAAGCCACACTTGAGACACCTGCCTAGCATAGTAGGTAGAGCTTGGAACTCTTGATCTCATCGTTTTAAGTTCAAGGCTCACAGTAGGTCTAGAGGAGACATAAAAACAAAATCTTAAAAAAGGTAGAAAATTTTGTGGCATGTCAGCTTGCCCTTGCACCACCCTCTCCCATATGGTTGGGGTGAAATGGCCCAATTCTCAGTTCCCTCCTCCCTCAGGAGGGTAGGAAAAGATTAAAATTAAAATGCTCTAGTGTGTGTATGTGTGGCTAGCTGAGGGACTGGTTTCCGTACATTGCCTAACTTGGAGCTCAAGTAGGAATGGCAGTATGTTTTGATTTCACCTTGGAAGCCATGAAAGGCAGAGGCAGGTACTACAGTACTGTGAAAACCAGAGGGAAACTGCAATTTCCTGGGATACCTGGGAGCCAGAGATTATGGGCAGAGGAATACTAAACAACATGTAAATTTCCTAAGAAAAAAGCAGGTTTAAGACTTAGGAAAATGAAAAGTAGCGGCATGTGGGTGGCTCAGTTGGTTGAGCATCTGGCTCTTGGTTTTGACTCCAGTCATGGTCTATGATTCGCAGATTTGAGCCCCATGTCCAGCTCCATGCTAACAGCACAGAGCCTACTTGGAATTCTTTCTCTCCCTCTCTCTGCTACTTCCCTGCTTGTTTGCACATGAGTTCTCTCTCTCAAAATACATAAACTTAAAAAAGATAATATTAATAATAAAATTACATGCCTACAGATAAGAGGCCTCTTGGATAGCTTAGTTGAGTGTCTGACTCTTGATTTTGGCTCAGCTCATGATCCCCGGGTCGTGGGATTGAGCCCCATGTCAGGCTCTATGTTCAACTTGGGACCTGCTTAAGAGTCTCTCTCCTCCCCTTCTCCCTCTCTCTCCTTGCATGCTCTCTTTAAAAAAAAAAAAAAAAAATCTATACAGGGGATACAAATGCCCAAAGAGATCTAAGCCTTCATGCTGGGCTTATTAATGAAGGTCTTTCCACAAAGACAATGTATGTGCAAAGACTGGGAGAGACAGTTGTTTGTCAAAGCCCTAATTTTCAACAAAGAAAAAAATCACAAAGCACACACAGAAACTGGCAAACAAACATGTCCCATTCAAAGGAACAAAATAAATCTCTAGAAACCAACCATAAATACATGCTTCACACTTACTAGACAAAGCCCTTAAAACAGTTGTCTTACAGGTGCTCAAAGAGCTAAAGAAAAATACAGGCAAAGAACTAAAGGAAACCAGGAAAATTATACATGAATGAGATTATCAACAAGGAGGTAGATATAAAAAATGCAAACCAAATAGAAATTCTGAAGCTGAAAAATGTGAACTGAAAAATTCATTAGCTCAACAGCCAACTCCGATAGGCAGAAGAAAGGATCAGCAAAATTGATGGTGGGTCATTTGAAATTATGGACTCTGCAGAGCAAAAAGAAAAAGAATGTGAACCACTGAATTCTACTCCTGAAACCAGTATTGCACCGTATATGTTAACTAACTAGAATTTAAGTAAGAATTTGAAGAAAATACGTTTGTGCATTTTCAGAGATTAAAAAAAAGAATGAAGCAAAGTAAAGAGTCTAAGTAATTTATAATACACCATGAAGTGGACTAATATATGCATTATGGGAAAATTAGGAGGATGGAAAGAAAAGGGCAGAGCTTATTTTAAGAAGTAAAATATTTTAAGCTGCAGTGCCTGGGTGGCTCAGTTAGTTACGCATGTGACTCTGGATTTCAGCTCAGCTCATGATCTCATGGTTTGTGAGACAGAGCTCTGCGTCGGGCTCTTCAGTGACAGTGTGGAGTCCACTTGGAATTCTGTCTCTCCCTCTCCCTCTCTCAAAACAAACTTATAGGAAAAAGGAAAAGGAAAAGAATAGCCATGAGGCACTCATGTGGCTCAGCGGGTTGAGCATCGACTCTTGATTTTGGCTCAGATCATGATTCCAGGGTCATGTGGGAATGAACCTCAAGTTGGGCTCTGCACTGAATGTGGAGCCTGCTTATGATTTTTTCTCCCTCTGCCCCTCTCCCCTGCATGTGTGTGTGCTCTATCTTCAAAATAAACTTAAAAATAAATCAATAGCCAAAAGTTCCAAATTTAATGAAGACATGGATATACATATCCAAGAGGCCTAACAAACTCCCAGTAGACTAAGCCCCAAAAGATCACCACCCTATGACACATAACTTGTCAAAAGCCAAAGAGAATCTTGAAAGCACCAAAAGAAAAACAACTTGTCATGTACAAAGGGTCCTTAGTAAGATTATCAGGATTTCTGGAAGAAATGATGTAGACCATCAACATGTAGATGTAGTACGATAGATTTAAAGTGATCACAGGGGGAAAAAAGAAAAAAAAAAAGTTCAGTTTGAGAATTCTATTCTCCAGGCAACACTTTCCTTCAAAACTGAAGAAGAAATTAAGACACTCCTAAATAAACAAAAGCTTCAGGAGTTCATTATTGCTTGACCTATCCTACAAGAAATGCTCAAGGGAATCCTTCAAGTTGAAATGAAATGATGCTAGCTAGGGGTGCGTGGATGTGTCAGTTGGTTAAGCATCTGACTTTGGCTCAGGTCATGACCTCACAGTTCGTGAGCCCCGCACTGGGCTCTGGGCTGACAGCTCAGAGCCTGGAGCCTGCTTCAGATTCTGTGTCTCCCTCTCTCTGCCCTTACCCCGCTCATACACAGTCTCTCTCTCTCAAAAATGAATAAATTATTGAAAAAAAAAATTGAAATGAAATGATGCTAGATAGTAACTTGTCATACAAAAATATAAAGTTCTCTGGTAACGGTAAATACATGAACAAATATTAAGTCCTTCCCTATCAGTAACTACTCATAATAAATTATTAATTTACTAACGTAAAAAACTCTCCAATTAAGAGAGGTCTTCTGGCAGAGTGGATTTAAAAAAACAGAACTGAATGGGGCACCTGAGTGGCTCAGTCGGTTAAGCATTTGACTACTGATTTTGGCTCAGGTCATGATCTCACAGTTCACAGGATTGAGCCCTGTGTCTGGCGCTGTGCTTACAGCGTGGAACCTGCTTGCTTCAGATTCTCTCTCTCTCTGTGCCCCATCTGCAAGCACGCAATTTCCCTCAAGATAGACATTTTTTAAAAAGACATTTAAAAAAAACCCCAGAACTGAAGTGGTAATGTCTGCAAGAGATTAATTTTCTATCTAAAGATATACACAGACATAAAGTAAACGGACAGAAACAGATTCCATGCAAATAGTAACCAAAAGAAAACAAGGGTTAACAATCCTTGTTAATATATTTTATTAATATAAAAGAGAACAAGTCAAAAACTGCTGGAAGAGATAAAAAAGGACGTTATATAATGATAAAACTGTAAAATCAAATAAATTATCACTTATGATAGTATCCAACAGAATAAAGAATAATATATCTAAGAGTAAATGCAGAAAAGGAAGTGAAAGACTTTTACGCTGAATATTACAAAGGTGAGTAACTTCATAGCAAATGACAAGGGGGCCTGAAAAGACAATATTGAAAAATACGTACAAAGTTGGAGAACTCCTACCTCTACAGGCTACTGAATTATACACTTTAAAATGTTGGTTTTTACATGAATATCACTTCAATAATAAAAAAATTTTAAATAAAAACTTGGGAGAGATTTACTGTACCTTATCTTTCTTTCCTTTTTTTGTCTTCTCAGGCGGTGGCACTTTGGGAGCTGGTGGTGGTGGAGGAGGAGGTGGAGGAGGAGGAGGAGGTGGCGGCTCAATAATGGCAGTGGTAGGCACAGCACCTCGGGCCTGGACTGTCTGCAGTGTGGGAGCAGTCACCGCCATCGGTACAGAACATTCAGCATAGCTCATAATTGCAGGAGCTGTTGCCAGTCCTAGGTAATTTGACTGCAGGGCCATTCCTCTGGCCTGATGGCCCATTCCTGTTGCTGGATGGCTAACGGATATTGCCTGGTGTCCAATCCCTGCTGCCTGATGACCTAACGTAGAAAACATAAAATAAAACTATTAAGAAGGACACTGACAAAGCAAAAACAAAGAAAAGATGGAAAAGGGGTTTGGGGGTTAGATCCCCTATAAAATGATGCCAATATACGACCTCCTCAAAAAATATAGCCACATTTTCTGGCAGCAAAATATTTCTGAATACTTTAGCATTAAGGTATTTTTGTTTTTCTTAAAAAAAAAAAAAAAAAAAAAAAAAGAAAGAAAAACAAAAAAAGCTCTAAGCCCAACATGGTACTTGAACTCATGACCCCGAGATCAAGAGTTCCATGTTCTACTGACTAAGCCAGCCAGGTTCCCCAGCATTAAGGTACTTAAGTTATCACACTTACTGCTGTTACATAAGTGCACAGAAAACACTCTGGGAGGATACATGCCAAATTGTTAACAGTAGTTTTTAGTAACTGAAAGAAAAACCTAAGGAGTTTTTGAAATGAAAAGCCTCTACCTGATATCTAGAAGCCTTTTATGACACCTAATGCTGAAAACAAAGAGAATACATTCAGGAAAACGTATTTTAATCACAGTGCTTACCCGTAGCTATAGCTGATTGGCTGTAGAGGACTGGAGAACTACCAATGGTAGCCGATCTCTGAACTACTGCATTACTAATTTCTGTGGCTTTTCTTTTTATCGCTTTAGTGGAAGGAGAACTAGAGACGGCAGCATCAGCTGAACTCTGAAACAGAAGAGAAATCTAGTCAATGGCTGAAAGTCCTAGTTAAACATCCTCTTCTAAAGTAAAGCATGGTGTCAGTAAAGCCCCAGTCCCCAGAAACTCTTCAGCATGCCAAAGAGCATTTCTCACCTGGCTAGTCACAACTGTGGTTTGTGTCGAAGGTTTCAGTGGAGTATCCTCCTCTGTTCCTGGGGCAGGAGGCTCTTCACTTCCCTCATCCTCCATCTCTACCTCCTGAATCTCACCATCTTCTACAGGAGGAGGAGGAGGCGGGGGAGGGGGAGGAGGGGATTCTGGAGGTGGAGGTGGGGGGGGTGGCATTTCCAAAGGTAATGGAGGTTGAAGCACAGGCACGTTCGACTGAAGCAGAGTCCAGAATGGAGTAAGTGGCATGAGTGAAGAAGAAGAAACTTGGCCAGAAAAGGACTCTTTACAAAGAGAACCTATGAAAACAAACACAAGTCAGGAAAAGGGCAAGACAACAACTCCATGGCTTACATTCACAGCAATGTTCAACTGACTAGTGAGAAAGTCGGACCCACAGGCATCTATTCTCTACAATCGTATTACTGAAACCCTAAGCAATTCAGTTCAAAAAGGACTTCCATGGAAAGATAAATTTCTGAACCCCACAGTTATCACCTGCCCTAGCTACTACATACTAGCATTGTTCTTTGGGCCTAGATTTATGGATGAATAAATGAACTGCAGCACAGCAATTCAATGGGAAATTTAATCATCTGAACTTAAAGTTTCTCATTTCAAACATTCACAGTTTCACCATACACAACTAGAAGGCACACTCTGGGTCTTTTATTTCAAAAAAGAATAGAGGAGTGAATAATGCACATTCGCTATTCTGACTGCGTGGTATTTTATTTTTTAGTGAGTAGATAAATAATCGTGGATGACCCAGAGAAGTACCCATTCAAAACACCTACTTTTATTAATTTGGGTTATTAAGTTTTAAAAATTCATTGTAAGGTGTTCTTCTCAACTCTATCATTCCTTTGTACCTTTTGTATGAATTACATTTGCTAAATCACAGCAACACAAATCAAGGAGTATAATTTTTATTTCTGTCATGAGAAAAGGGAAATTTAAAAGAACAAATCTTCAAGGTAAAGGATAACAAAGGCAAACACAAAAGAGGTGTTTGAAGATGCAGAGGAAGTTGCTGCTGAAGTCTGAGTTAAGAAATCATAGCTGAAAAGCTGCAGGATCAGCTTTCCTAAAAATTCTGCAAACGCCGATTAACTCCTGTCCTTTCTCTCCTGGGAAAAGCTTTAAAGGTTAGAGAAAATAGGAGGATATACTTACACGTAGCC
The DNA here is from genome assembly GCF_006229205.1 of Suricata suricatta. NCBI lineage: Eukaryota > Metazoa > Chordata > Mammalia > Carnivora > Herpestidae > Suricata > Suricata suricatta. The sequence continues at coordinate 15,352,867 of NC_043710.1, read as the reverse complement.
TTCCCCATCCCTCTTTATCGTCAATAGGGAAGTTTCACAATATATGGGACTATTAGATATATATCCCAGGAGTGCTGAAGGGAATTTTCTCCCTAAAAATCATAGAATTTAGGAGTAGAAGAGACATGAGAAATCATCTAGTTCAACTCTCATTTCAAAGGTAATGAAACCCAGGAGGGAAATGACTTGCCCAAGATCATACAGCTCTCAGCGGCCAAGCCTCTTTGTCTAGTGCTATTTTACCAAGAAGACCTGGTGAAATAATAGGAGTCTAAGAGATTTCAAAATCACAGTTAAATAAATCTCACTTTGGGGTGCCTGGGTGGCTCAGTCAGTTAAATGTTCCGCCTCGGCTCAGGTCATGATCTCGCACTTTGCAGGTTCAAGCCACACATCAGGCTCTGTGCAGCTAGATGGCCTCCTAAGGATTCTGTCTCCCTCTCTTTCTGACCTTCCCCCACAAACTCATGCTCTGCTTCTGTCTCAAAAATGAACATTAAGAAGAAAAATTTTAATAATACAAAAAATAAGTCTTACTTCTCATGGAATAGAGATCCAAATGCAATCACCTGTTAGTTTCACAGTCAAAAGTGGTAGTATAACCATATACCAGAAGCAAAAGGCTCTAGGACAAGTATAAAATCCTTTACCTTACTTGACTCAAAAGATACCACATGGGTTCTCAATAAGGTAAAACCTAAAGCAAGCCATCATGAACCATTCGGCTTTTAGGATAGCTTTATTTTTTTATGGAGCAGATAAAAATATCATGCAAAAAATTTTAAGAATATGATTCACAAGGTTACTGTAATTATTTTAAGATATTGCTTACTTAGTAAAGGAAAGGAGTACTGAAAGAAATAAAATTTCACCAGAAAACAGGAAGGCAGTTTTCCAGCTAATAAGACTTCAAATGTCTCATTAAACTTTTATATCTGATCATATCTAATGTGACTTTATACACTAACCTTTAGATGAATAAAGTCTGGGCATGGCCAGGCAGTTTAGTGTATTATATAATAATAGAACATCAAGATTACATCAGAACTAAGGTAGTAAGTAACGAGGATTAATAATTTATCAAACTTCCTTCTACTAAACCAACAACATTTGGTAGATAAATGAGTAAGCCACGTTTTACATGTTCTCACCTAGAAACATAGCAGAAACGTCTGTGATGGCAACGTGCTACTACACAAAGCAACTCAACGAAATACAGGTTCAAGGTTAATAATGGGGTTTACAACCCCCAGCAAAGCTAGTCAAAATTAAACTGTGTAAATAAGTAGATAAATTTAGTAGCAAACAAGGAGCATTTTTAGTTAACGTTTGACTCCCATACTAGGTTTGCTCAAAACATAAAAACTGTCTTAACACTGATAATTTCATTTAGCTTAAACACAAAGAACTTCAATCCGTCTTAGTTTGAACATTCACAGATATCCTACTACACGATGCTTCTTTTCATTTCTAAATATAACCCAGCTTGTATATTTTGCCTTTTAAGAGACCATTTAAGTCTGAAATCCAAGGAGAGATTAAAGGTAAACACAGCTTTTGGGGCGCCTGGGTGGCTTAGTCAGTTAAGCAGCCAACTTCGGCGCAGGTCATAATCTCCTTGTTTGTGAGTTCGAGCCCCCCCCTTACTGTCAGGCTCTGTGCTGAGCTCAGAGCCTGGAGCCTGCTTAGGATTCTTATCTCCCTCTCTCTGCCCCTCCCTCTCTCCAATATGAATAAACCTCAAAACAAATTTTGGATAAAACTAGAGTATACTTATGCTAAGTGAAATCAGTCAGAGAAAGACAAATATATGACTTCACTCATACGTGGAATTTAAGATACAAAACAGATGACCATAAATGGGAAGGGAAGAAAAATAATATAAAAACAAGGAGGGAGGCAAAACATAAGAGACCCTTAAATACAGAGAACAAACAGGGTTGCTGGAGGGGTTGTAGGCAAGGGGTGGGCTAGATGGGTAAGGGGCACTAAGGAAGACACTTGTTGGAATGAGCACTGGGTGTTATATGTAGGGGATGAGTCACTGGATTCTACTCCTGGAATCTTTATTGCACTACATGCTAACTTGATGTAAATTAAAAAAATTTTTTTAATTAAAAACATAAACATAAACACAGCATTTATTATATGCTAATAAGTTAGGAAACTATAGGCTTAGAAGAGTGTGGGGATATAAATTTTGCTCTTCAAAAACCTATTTTTTTCTATGCATCTTTGTTTCTATTTATAGGCGTGCTTCCTTTATTGTTTTCCTGTATTTCTCTAAAGAAAAAATTTTGCTTAGTATTCTGAATCAAGAAGCCAGTTTAGCAATTTAAAGCAAGAAGTTATTGTACAAATAATAGTTCCATTCTTAACCAAGAGGCCAGTTTTTGGACAAATAATAGTTCCATACTTTTGAAAAGCAGCTCAATTTAACCCAAGTAACAAAGCCTAATATCAGTAGGTATCTTGAAATATCACTCATCTTTAGAGACAGGATGTTAAATTCAAATAATGAACAAAGATTAAAAATGAACAGAAGTTTGAAACTTCCTTGCTCCCCACAGTAATTTTTCCTATTTAAAACATGGTTTTGACCACTACTGAGCTGACAAAAAGAATATATTAAATAAACTTTCTTATAGGCTTAAAATAGTGATCAGTATTGCTCTTAAGTCTCAAAATCCTCAGTACAAGATTTAGGATTTATTTAGATCAAGATTATCAAGTTTCAATGCTTCTCATTAAAGAGACGTAAGAATATAAACAAATATCAATGACTTTTCCTACATCATAACTGTTTTACTTAGATAGGAATGTCTCAAAGCCTTCCCTTAACCAGATAGTACCCAACTGTATGTGTCATCAACAAAGGGAGGAAATAATTCTAGTATGTTCACAGAACACTTAAGTGTTAGTGATTCTAAAATACTCAGCTTTTGTAACATACCAAAAAAAAAAAAAAAAAGGCCTTAGACAGCAGTCAGGAGTGGAATCTCCTCTCCAGAACCACCATCAAGCCTTCACTGGACTAACTTCAGTTTACCAACTACTAAAAACCACACATGATAAAACCAACTTCTGAGACGTATCTATCATTACTACCAAAAGAATGAGGAAAGTAAAAAGAAAATCTCTTCATGAAACTATTAAGTAGAAATACCCTGTAACTCAGAAAATGTATTTCTAGAATAGTCAGTAGAATAAAACCACCCTCTGCTTTGTGCAAAATTATCACTGGAGCCAAATGTGGCTTTTTGTTTAGTGATCTGATAATCACCCCAGCGTATTTAAGTTTCATTAGGCACATTATCAGAACTTTTTAATTGGGATCAGGGAAAAACAATACAAAACATCACTTTTGGTAATCAGAGGACAAAAGAGTTCAGCTGTCCACTCCCTATGTTACCAACAAATTCAATTTCTTTATCTTAAAAGATTTGTTACCTTAAAGTCAAATCACAGACTCCTGTTTCATGTACTATCATTTTAACAAATAACTACCAGTTTTTTAGAACAAAAAACGTTGCTAATCATATCCTTTAATCATGTCCTTGACTAGGCTTCACTATTCACTTATTACTGTTATTCCAGGAATGGTGGATTTAGAGGTGGGAAAATGCATCTTCCACAATGTGGGAATCAAGCCACTCCTCTTTAGAGGAGCTCAGGTTGATTAAGGAGCTATGAAAACCTTTTTAAAAATGTATACAACAAAATAAGGGGCACCTGGGTGGGTCAGTTGGTTAAGTCCAACTCTTGATTTTGGTCATGATCCCAGGGTCATAGGATCCAACCCCACACTGAGCTCCCTGCTCAGGGCAGAGCCTACTTAATATTCTCTTCTCCTCTGCCCCTCTCCCCCATGCTCTCTAAAAATAAATAAATAAAAATAACATATACAAGAAAACTAAAGACCTCTAGGAGAACATTAACTGGGTTGAGCCATCCTGATTATTTTATAGTAAAATCTTGGTGGCAATTTCCAATAATTATTTTGTTTCTCTGAAATAATGGTCCTAGTTTCATACTGTTTTTTCAGAACATTTTGATTTATAACACTCATACCTGCTCTAAGAACAGTGGAGTGGAAAAACAAGGCTGCCATATCTACAGACTAAATTTTCTATAGAAACACAAAACAAATCTACTACCACTCCACACAGACATTAACAATACAGCTAACAGTTCCTTAACCTTAACATTTCTGTGAGTGGATACATGGCTTTGGACAATCCTTATTGTCATTAAGATCTATTGGGCTTTATTAAATGATTCCAGATTCAGGGAGCATCCTATCTAGAAAGAAGATGGAGGCTCCAATGGGACAATCTTTTAAAAATTAAAATGTATTGGCTCATCGTTTTATTTTTTATCAAAGTCTGATATCATTAGTTTGCTGATTTCTAAGGAGCCTTAGTTATTAACTGTTGCATTTTTATGTTAAGCCACTTTTTTTTAACTAGCAATTTATGTTATGATTTGAATTACTTTCTTCTTTTATGGTATCAACTAACACAAGCCTTTTTTTCCTCCAAAATTATTTCTCTCCAATTAGTACAGGGTAAATTGTCCCACCTGTGGAATTCTCAGAGGATTCTGTAGAATTTGAATCAGTGCCAGTTTTGTCTTTCAAGGTCTGTTTAGGAAGAGTCTCGTCTCTACTTTCTTGTGCTTGGCTTTCTTCCTCCTCCTCCTCACCATCTGGGAACTCCCACTGAGACTCGCCCGACTGTTCGTTTACATAGAAATATCGTCTATGATCCCTAAATTACAAGAAAGAAAACACACGTTTTAAGACCCATTCTCCTACAAAGACACTTCCATTTGGTCCTGTCCCAGGACAGCAGTCTGCTCTCACAGGGACGAACCTCTTCTTAATGGACTGCTATTCACAAAGGCAACAAAGAGCTTTGACAATTGAGGATGAAGAACCAAGGATAATTCAAAGCTATTTGCACTGCCAGCAGCTCTGTGAATACAGCCCTGAGCCCTCACTTCAACAGATGACTTAGAAAACACCTCTCACATTTTGTTTTTTGCCAATGCTTAACAGGGTTTCAAGTTTCATTAACGAAGGGACTCAATCTCCTAGAACACTAATTTCCCTTCCGAAGAAGAGAACAACGAAGTTTGCGAAAGGTGACTCTTCCCCTCTTGGACCGTGGAATTCACATTTCATACTCTTGATATCAAACACAGTGAAAGCTAAAGAGAGGGAGAGGATCTGGGAGCTGAAAAATAAAAGAGCAAAGATTTCAAATAACGAAAAAAAAAATCAAGAAAAGCCAAATATAAAAAGAAATGTTTTCATCTGACCTGCTGGCAGAAGATAGTAATCTTGTTCTTCTTTCACATCTTCTGGCACGAAGCTTTCCTTAACTTCACCGAGGTTAATCAGGAGTAGTTGCTTCCAGAGGTCCTGTAAAGCGCACAGAGCTCTCGCATGCGCTTAACCCCCAAGCCCGCCCTACTCCGTGCAACAACACTCTGGAGAGTAAAAACCAGCTTTGTCCATCTTGGGAAAAAATCCGTTACATGGAACACTTTAAACATTGCTTTTTGTTTCTCCGTGTGGCTGGCCCAAATTGTAAGTGCTTGCGGTGCTCTGCCTGCCCGGCACCGCTAACAGCAGCTGCTCTCAGTCTCCAAACAGGCTGTCAGGTCGTCAGATGGTGATGATCACAAATCATGTCTGAGATGTCAAAGGTGAAAGGTGAAAAGGGGAGAAGAGTGCGTACCTGTCCCAGTGGCAGGACCAGCCTTTAGGAGTGGCGTTTATTTCATACTGTTTTAGTTGTTCTGCTGCATCCTGAAGTTTTCGTTTAAGGTAGTTCCCATTAAGAGCCCCTTCCCTCCAGTCTGCAATCCGAGTCTAAAAATCAACAGAGAAATAAGCTAAAAACGTACTGTTACGTCAAGAGACTGAAATAAACAGCGGGACAGGTCATCTGGCCCACGACCGCATTGCTATACTCTCGCAAAAGGAGAACAGACCAAAAACGCAAAGAAATACTGTCTTAATTTCATGAAAAATGTTTACTCTGAAGAGTTCTGAAAAACAAGACTGGACCCCAGTACATTTTTATGCTGCCAGCTCTCCAGTATCTGTGAAAATGAGTAGCAATTTTATTTTTGCCCTTTGGACTATATTAATTCCTTAGCAATTTTAGTTTCTGGTCGATAGACCATCTGATTCAGTAATCAAATGCAAAGGTTCAAAACTTAGGGAGGTCAGCTTCTTATAAGAGTTCCTTACTGAATCCTATCCTGCCAAGTTGTAAACTACACAGGTTACAAAAGGACTTAGAACTTTTTTAGGATCCTTTAATTAGGATCCATGTTATTTAATCCATTTATTTACTTATTTAATTTATATCCAAGTTAGTTAGCATACAGTACAATGATTCTACTAGAATCCAGTGAGTCATCCCCTACATACCCCAACAAGTGTCCTCCTTAATGCCCCTTGCCAATTTAGCCCATTTCCCCAACCCACAACCCCTCCAGCAACCTTCAATTTATTCTCTGTATTTAAGGGTCTCTTATGTTTTGAAACCCTCCGTGTTTTTATATTAATTTTGCTTCCCTTCCCTATGTCCGTCTTGTATCTTAAATTCCACATATGAACAAAGTCATATATTTGGCTTTCTCTGATTTCACTTAGCATAATACACTCTAGTTCCAACCACGTTGTTGCAAATGTCAAGATTTCAGTTTTTGCTTGCCAAATAATATTCCATCGTGGGTATACACACACACACAACCTTCTTTATCCATTCATCTTTTGATGGACATCTGGACTCTTTCCATAATCTGACTATTGTTGACAGTGCTACTGTAAACATTGGGGTGCATGTGCCCCTTTGAATCAGCATTTCTGTATAAAAATCGTTCTTAAATAGAATATATGACTACTGAAGGTGGCATCATCACACACAAAATCTTAGTATTCATCTTCATAGTTATATTCTACTTTAGCTAATACACAGTTTTATTTCCTGGGTTGGTGGTTCAAATATGCACGAATGTTAAAAATTTCAACTTAGGATTAAAACAAATTAGATAAATGCCTCACACATATAGCATTTTCCCCAAAGACCAACTATACAAAAATGGTTAAATTACCTCAGTCTGTAAGAGGAGCACATGAAAATTGGAGATGGACTGTCTATTAATGCCTAAGAACTCAAATTTACTCGTCAGGGTATTTGCCAGTTCTCCAATCTGAAACTATAATGCAGGAAAAAAAGAAGAATAAAATTGAATCAGCAATATTTTTTGTATTATGTAAATTAAAAAAAATTTTTTTAATGGTTTATTTATTTTTGAGACAGAGAGAGCACTAATGGGGGAGGGGCAGAGAGAGAAAGGGAGACACAGAATCCGAAGCAGGCTCCAGGCTCTGAGCTGTCAGTACAGAGCCTGATGGGGGTCAAATCCACAAACCCTGAGATCATGAGCCGAAGTCGGATGCTTAACCGACTGAGCCACCCAGGGGCCCCATTTTTTTTCTTAAACACACTAATAAAACAAGTCTGCCTAGAAACAGCTCTTCGTTAACAGCTGCATGTAAACGGTGATGAGAAAAAAGTTACGGAGAAGTTTCCAATTTACAGCAAAATAATTCACGTAACAAGTGATAAATAATGACAAGCCTAGAGAAATTAATTGCATATATACTTGGAGACAACACAGAATTCAGGCAAAAATAAACGCTAAATGATTTAACTCCCAAACCATCATTTAATCATCACTAAATGCTTTTATCAGCTACACAATGAACAAAATTAAATCTCTCAGTCCCTTTCACATGGCTGTACACTAGCTGGTGACTGGATAAACTCAAGTAAAAGAATATGGTATGTAATTTTCCCAACAGACCATCTTTAAATAGCCACATATTTACATGGCCCAATTCTTGTGACATTAGGCTAGAAAACTGAAACCAAACTTGCCTTTATGTAAGGAAAAGTAGTGCACACAGGAATTAAATTAGTGACTTTTAGTTTCTTCAGTACTTCCAAACTACAAAAACCTGCATTTGACATGCTATTACTGCTTTCCAATGAGAGCTTTACTTTTATTTTTTATTTATATTTTAATGTTTATTTTTGAGAGAAAGAGAAAGAGAGGAAGAGAGAAAGAATGTGGGCATGTGCTTATGGGTGGGGCAAAGAGAGGGAGACAGAGAATATGAAGTAGGCTCTATGCTGACAGCGGAGAGTCTGATATGGGGCTTGAACCCATAAACCCATGAGATCATGATGTGAGCAGAAGTCGAACACTTAACTGACTGAGCCACTCAGGTGCCCCTGAAGGCTTAACTTTTAAAAAAGAGCAATTAAATTACTTATAATTTATTTTTGGATAATTTCTCTATATCAAGTCAGTCTTATAATTCAGTGGTTCAGCCTGAAATACCACCTTTTCACATAAATGATTTATACTAGGAAATAGTAAAGATGACTTTTACTACTTGCTAACAAAAAAAGTAGTTTGATTGCCCAATTTAAAAATATTTGTCAGGGTGCCCCGGTGACTCAAGTCAGTTAAGCGTCCAAATCTTGATTTAAGCTCAGGTCATGATCTCAGAGTTTGTGGGATCGAGCCCTGCCTTGGGCTCTGCACTGCCAGTGTGGAGCCTGCTCGCAGTTCTCTCTCCCTCTCTCTCTTCCCCTCCTCTGCTCACACACACAACAACAAACTTTAAACAAACATTAAAAATATTTGTTGGGGGACCTGGGTGCCTCAGGAGGTTAAGTCTCCGACTTTGGCTCAGGTCAGGATCTCATGGTTCCTGAGTCTGAACTATGCATTGAGCTCTCTGCTCTAAGTACAGAGAATACTTCAGATCCTCTGTCTTTCTCTCTCTACCCCTCCTCTGCTTGGATGCTCTCTCTCAAATAAACATTAAAAACATTTTTAAAAAATATATCTGTCAAGCCATATTAAATACATACTTTCAAGTCTTGTTGTTCTTCTTCTTTAGGTGCTGTTGGTACTTTTATCTTCTCTGGAGATTCTTCAACTTCCATCTCTTTGTCTGAATTCTCATCTATTTTTTCTGAAGTGTCAGCACCAATTACTACAAAAGAAAACATAAAATTAAATCAGGAAGAACAATTCTAATATAGTACCGTACGTAACTTTTCTTACTCCTATATGGAAATATCTAAAAAAAAATTGTTTTTTCCCGTTGCCTGTGTTTTCCTTATTAAAGAAACCATAATGATTTACCCACCTGTCTTTATAAAGCCAAAACACTTTATCCTCTATAATCCCCTTTCTTAAAATGTCTATAAATAACACAATGTGTTTTACCACATTACCCTGTAGTCTTTAGTTTCCCTTTCTCATTCATCTATTTATTTTTTCTAATCTATTCCAGGATACCATTGCTTCAATTACTTATAAAAGCTAGGTATCAAAGCTGATATATAGTAAGAGTTCTTCACAAAATGCGTTTTGAAAACAAGGGGTTCACTATCAGCAGCATTTATTTCAAACTACCTGATAAACTCCTTTCTGAACTGGTTAAGACCTGTAGACAATCTATATTAGACCCAACTACTCTTCTCATTGGTGATATCCCTTAGTGGGAAACTTCAAAAAAGAACAGGTTTACCATCAAATAATTTGGAGTAAAAAGCATGAACTCTGTCATGTTGCTTATCAAACTAGTCCACATATATGATGTAAATATTTCCGTCATGAAGCTACCAAGTGATTTTTTAAAAAAACAGCCAAATTTAAATACTTTTTCTTGATTGGTTAAGCTTTGATCTAAAGAATAATGTGAGTTTTAACATCACCTTCAGCCTTTATTAGCCTATAAGTTTATATTAGGAGCCCCTGAGTGGCTCAGGTGGTTGAACATCTGACTTCAGCTCAGGTCGTGATCTCACGGTTCGCGGGTTCGAGGCCCACATTGGGCTCTGTGCTAACCACTAGCTCAGAGCCTGGAGTCTGTCTTCAGATTCTGTGTCTCCTTCTCTATCTGCCCCTCCCCTGTTCATGCTCTTTTAAAAATAAATAAATGTAAAAAAAAAAAAATTTACATTAAGTACTTAACCTTATCATATAATGGCCTTATTCTTTTTATTATTAATATTCCTTCTGCATTTTCAAATTGTTTGAAACCAAATTTATAATTCATAATTCACTTGTATATTAGACATCTTACATTTGCTGGCAGGTACAAAGAATTTAACAATTTAAAACACCGCTAGCGCTCTAAGACTTTTGACTATTTCAAAGGGCAATTAGATAGGGTCTACCAAGTTAAAATGTACATATCCCTTGACCTAACAATATATTGCTAGAAATCTATACTGACACTAAAATCTGCATAAAGATATATATCAAAATATTCATTAAGACATTGTTTTAATTGTGAAGTACCATAATAAATATAAAGAATGAAATGAGTGCTCAAGTAACTACAACCCAGCTTAATGGAAGACGATTACTGGCACTTCTGAAGCTCCCAGTGCCTCTGCCATCACATCCACACCAGACATAATCTCTACCCTAATGGTGTAAGTACCTTCCTTTACTTTCAATATGGATAGATCCTTAGGCACAATATTTTTTAACCTATTTTCCAACTTACATGGAAAGAATACTAACATATGCATTCTCTTATGGCTTTTTAAATTCAACACTACAGTTTCTTAGATTCACTTTAACGCAAATTAACTGTAGATCATTGATTCTTTTCACTGCTGTTTAGTATTCAATTTCAAGAACACACTAGAATTTATCCATTCTACTTTGAGTGGACACCTGAATGACTTGCTAGTATTACTGGATCATACAAATGCAGTATTACTTTTAAGAGAGAAACATGGACACAACTTACATGTCCACGGATGAGGAAAAGTTAAATGCAAATATCTATACTACTTAGTGGTTAAAAACAATAATTTTAAACACTTTAAGTATGTTTAACAATCCACATGGTTAATCTCATATGGCAAAAATTACATATGCACATGTACACATTACATAACTACAAATGAATACAGAGGAAAGGTCTGGAAGGATATAAGTAAAGGACAGAGACAATGGACTTCAGAGGCAGGGACTGCAAACAGGGAAATGATTAATGGGGACTTTAGATTTCCACTTCATATTCTTCTATATGAGTTGAGAAAAGAAAAAATTCAAACAACCATGTTTACATTTACTTATTACTGTTTTTGTTTATTTGTTGTATCTTAACCGTAACCTATAAAGGTATCTTCTGTTAAGTACACTAAGGTCTGGTGCTCAAATCTTACTGCTAATTTTCCACTAAAGAATTAGGGCCATGTGTAGTTATCTCTCCACTTGCTTATCTAAGAAAGCCCAGGATAATCCCACTCAATATTAGAGTCATACATAATGTCAGACACTTTGAAAGAGAGTTCAGGTATCCAAAGGTAAAGTGAGACTCTAGGGAATTATAAGAACACAGACTGTAAACTGTCTTTGGATAATTAAAAAAAAAAGAGTATACCTGAGTTTTGATTTTCTAGAGACTTGCTGCTGAAAATCTCTAATCTCCATTGTATTATACATTTCTGCCTGATACATTCAATTCAATGAAATAAGGACTTATATCTAGGAAGTCACTGAATGCGAGTTGGTTAGAGGGCTATGTTCTGAGCAGATACATCACACTTCAGGATGTATTCCTCGTGGATGTTAATAATGCTGGAGCCCTGGCTTACCAGGTTTTGTACTATATCAAAAGAAAGTCTGAATATCATGTAATGTCTTGAACTATACATAATAAATTATAACCAATTTTTAAGGAAATATTATTTGAATAAAACACAAAAGCCTTCTTCCAAAAAATTGAGATTAAGGGCCAAATTGAGATTAAGATATTGATTCTATTAACAGATTAGAAAGATGCAGAGGGGTCTCTTCTTCGTTACCCTGAATAAAGGTTAAGTTGAGCCCTCATGAAAGGATGAATCTATCTAAAGAAACAACCAGAGGCTGGGCAACTTATACACAGACAGAGAGCAGAGGAGGCTGGGCTTGGCAGAGGTAGTCCTCACCTGCCTTGCTTACAAACTGCAAACAGTGAGCTAAGAAGAGCCCATGGACTTGCTTTTCTGTTTTTGAGGGAGAAGTAGTCCCCAATCAGTAGTGAATCCTCAACCGAAGGTCCTGGAAACGGAGCTTCCTTTCACTTCTCTCCTTTTCACAGAGCAAGAAAAGGAGAGAAATGAAAGCTCCCTTTCCAGCACTTCCATAAAAAGGTACAAGTGCTACCTCCTCCTTCTTGCTGAAAAGGGGAAAAAAAAAAGACTAAGAAGGATTTCCCCTTTATATGTTTCAAATCTGAAAGTTTAATGTAAAAACACTAATTACCAGTTTCTCCATTTTCTGGAGTCTCTCGTCCAGTTTTGCTAGAACTCCGGCTGGTTGATTCTGGACTGGTAGCTCGAACAAACATCTTCCATTTCCCTCTTTTAGACATAAGTCTACGCATTCCATCCTGAGATGCTGGCTGGCTGATGTCAGAACGTGGACTAGACCCTGACACACTACCATCTCCTTCCTCCAAGGCTCGTAACTCTGCCTACAATGAACATGACAACAAAGTTAGCGTTATTACCTGTTCATCAACACTTAAGCATTTCTAACACCAAGAATGATAACTGTGTATTAGAATTAAAATCCTTTGAGGGTAGGAGTATTTAATACATTTTTTCCCATCAGAGTCAAGCATTATGCTTGTTACTTAACAAAAACTTATTCATGATTATAGTTAACAAATACCAACTTTGAAAGGGAAAAGGTTCTAAAGATCCACTAAGAGGCAAATTTTCCAGAACATGAACTTAATGAAGTCTAACGTAGCTTGTCCCTCTCTAATAGCTTCAAATTTTCCCAAAGGGGGACAGCTTTACGGAGATATTGCTGTTATAACACCTGTTATGTTTTTGCTTCATATTCCAAGCAGCAGCAGATAAAACTGTTTCAAGAAAAATCAGGGCATGGGGACCTGGGTGGCTCAGTCAGTTAAGCATCCAACTCTTGGTTTCAGCTCAGATCATGATCCCGTGGTTATGGGATTGGGACCCATGTGGGAGTTCGTGCTGAGCACTGTGTTGAGCCTGCTTGGGATTCTCTCCCTCCCCTTCTCTCTCTGCCTCTCCCCAGTTCACTCACCCTCTCTCTCAAATACAAACAAACATTAAAAATTTTTTAAAAAGAAAGAAAAAAGAAAAATCAGGGCAAAAAATAATAAAAATCAACTTCTCAATCAGGAAAATTTCCCCAAGGACCATCTTTTTTTAAAGGAAAACACACGAAATTATGAGTTCCTCTTAATCTATTATCTTACAAGACCCATTTAAGTTTTAAAAAAAATTCTTTTCGGGGTGCCTGGGTGGCTCAGTGGTTGAGCATCCGGCTTCCGCTCAGGTCATGATCTCACGGTTTGTGGGTTCAAGCCCTGCATCGGGCTCTCTGCTGACAACTCAGAGCCTGGAGCCTGTCTTCAGAATCTGTGTCTCCCTCTCTCACTGACCCTCCCCTGCTCATACTGTCTCTCTCTCTCTCTCAAAAATGAATAAAACATTAAAAAAATCAAAATTTAAAAAAAAATTGTTTTCAACATTTATTTCCTTTCGTGAGACAGAATGACAGAGCATGAGCAGGGGAGGGGCAGAGAGAGGAGGAGACA